>NC_047095.1:107978137-108286362 GCF_902459505.1 Geotrypetes seraphini | reverse complement strand
TATTACATATGGGAAGCAGAAACTTGAGGTACAACTATACGATGGAAGGGATATTATTGAATGAGAGTACACAGGAAAGGGACTTGGGGGTAATGGTGGACATGACAATGAAGCCGAGGGCACAGTGCGCAGTGGCCGCTAAGAGAGTGAATAGAATGCTTGGTATAATCAAGAAGGGCATTGCGACCAGAACGAAAGAAGTTATTCTGCCGTTGTATCGGGCGATGGTGCGTCCGCATCTGGAGTACTGCGTCCAATTTTGGTCGCCGTATCTTAAGAAGGATATGGCGTTACTCGAAAGGGTCCAGAGGAGAGCGACACATCTGATAAAAGGTATGGAAAACCTTTCATATGCTGAGAGATTGGAGAAATTGGGTCTCTTTTCTCTGGAGAAGAGGAGACTTAGAGGGGATATGATAGAAACTTACAAGATCATGAAGGGCATAGAGAGAGTAGAGAGGGACAGATTCTTCAAACTTTCAAAAAATAAAAGAACAAGAGGGCACTCGGAAAAGTTGAAAGGGGACAGATTCAAAACGAATGCTAGGAAGTTCTTCTTTACCCAACGTGTGGTAGACACCTGGAATGCACTTCCAGAGGACGTAATAGGGCAGAGTACGGTAATGGGGTTTAAGAAAAGATTGGATAATTACCTACTGGAAAAGGGGATAGAGGGGTATAGATAGAGGATTACTGCACAGGTCCTGGACCTGTTGGGCCGCCGCGAGAGCGGACTGCTGGGCACGATGGACCTCAGGTCTGACCCAGCAGAGGCATTGCTTATGTTCTTATGTTATGTTCTTATAGACCTTTATCATATCATTCCTGTGTCATTTCTTCTCCATGCTGAAGAGCCCTAGCTGCTTTAGCCATTTCTCATAGTGAAGTTGTTCCATCCCTTTTATAATTTTTGTCATCCTTTCTCTGTACCTTTTCTAATTCTGCTATATCTTTTTTTCAGATATGGTAACCAGCATTGACACAGTATTTTAGGTACAGCCATAACATAGAGCAATGATGAAGGACTTTTGCTTCTGGAATTCATGCCACACAAGATAACCATAACTGAGGAGAATTACACCAATATAGTGATTGCTTTGAAGGAGTCAATCAATGAGAAAAGGTGAATTATCCACCATCCACCCTACAATCCTGACCTGGCTCCCTCTGATTATTTCCTGTTCTGAGTTATGAAGAAATCTCACCATGCACAACAGGTTCAGCAGAATATTTTTTTTCAAAGGGTTAGTCATTGCAGTAAAAGTGGATGAAGTATATGGAGCTATCAGAGGAATATATTTTTTAAAATGTTGAAAACTCTTTTCTTTTCTACTGAGGTAGGTAAATTATTGAATGCCCCTCATATCTTGGTGTTTTGAAAATAGTCCTCAGCAGTGTTCCCTCTAAGCGGGCGGGTGTTGTGAGCAAACTTTTTTCACCGTGAGCCAAAAATATCGGGCGCCAGCAAGTTATGAGCCAACTCGCCCGATTCTCCTCTCGCCGCCCTGCCATCTGCCGTACGCCTCTTCCGATTGTGCGCTGTGACGAGAAACGTGTGCGCTGCGATGTAATATTTTGTGCGCCAGCGCAGCTTAGCGGGAACACTGGTTCAAATGGTTTTATTTATTTCCCCAAATTTATTTTTGTTATACGCATTGAAAATATTTGATATTGCGTTTAAATCAAAATCTCAATAAACTTGAAACGAGTGCCCGTGAGATTGTGGGAGGGTTAAATACTCAAAACTTAGAAGTTTTTGCTACGCCAGCTTTCTGGTATCTTTACATACAGTGGCGTACCTAGCATATGTAACATCCGGGGCCCATCATTTTTTGGCACCCCCCCCATCTGTAAGAAAAACATGATTTTTAGTAACAAACCACACGTCACACATGAGTACCTAGGAAAAGGCAGCATCTTACATATTGCAGTGAGCAGTACATCAATACACCCATTGTAAAACTAAACAAGCCAGACCAGCACAGATCAATCCTACACCGTCAATCCTAACAGAAAACACACAGAACACAGAAAACACCTTCGCCTAGTAAGGAATATGTAATCACAAACTAACCCCTCCCTCTTTTACAAAACTGTAGTGTGGATTTTAGCTACGGAGGTAACAGCTCTGATGCTCATAAAATTCTGAGCATCAGAGCTGCTACCACCAAGGCTGGTGCTAAAAACGCTTCACAGTTTTGTAAAAGGGGGGATAAAATAAAAATACATAGACAAAGGTTAAATTGAACCAGCAAGAAGCTGGACTCTGCATACAATGCTTCACAGAAACAGTGACACATGTCTCCTAAAGCAATAAATAAATAGAAATTTTTTTCTACCTTTGTCTTCTGTGGTTTCTCCTTTCCTCATCTTCTTGTAACTCTCTTCCTTCCATCCACTGTCTGCCGTCTCTCTTCCCCTATATGGCATCTTCTCTCCTTCTATGCCCCTTCCAGAAACTGTATGCCTCCCCCTTCCATCTCTCCTTTCACCCCATTGGTCTGGCATCTCTCTCCTCGCCTTCCCTCTCCCACACCTCTCCTCATAGTCTGGTATCTCCCCTTCCCTGATTCTCTGGCATCTCTCTCCTTTCCTTTTCTTCCATCTTTCGCTCCCCCTCCATGCTCTCACATCTCCCCCTTCCTTTTCCCTTAGACTGGCATACCTTCCTCCTACGCTCCAAGCCCTGGCATCTCCTTTAATTCCCTCCCTCATCTTCCTTCTCCCTCCAGCTGGGTACCGCAACACTCTTCCCTGCAGCTCTGCACTTCCCCACAATTGCCATGCTTCGGTTCCTCTTCTTCCTTCCTTCCTCCCCCCCCCCCCCGCGGGACCCTGCGGCACCATCAACTCTTACTCCCTCTAATGTCGGCCCTGCAGCTCCAGACTTCCTCGCACCTTCTCCCCTCCCCCTTTGGATCGCTATTATTTTAAATGTTATAGCCGCGGAGCTGTATCCATCAGTGGAGATGTCTAACCTCGGCCTGCCCCGGAACTCTTACTGCAACAGTGACTTCCTGTTCCTGCCTAGACGGGCGGCTGCTGCAGTAAGAGTTCCGGGGCAGGCCGAGGTTAGACATCTCCACTGATGGATACAGCTCCGCGGCTATAACAGCTCCTGCAGCTCTGCACTTCCCCACAATTGCCATGCTTCGGTTCCTCTTCTTCCTTCCTTCCTTCCTCCCCCCCCCCCCCCGCGGGACCCTGCGGCACCATCAACTCTTATTCCCTCTAATGTCGGCCCTGCAGCTCCAGACTTCCTCGCACCTTCTCCCCTCCCCCTTTGGATCGCTATTATTTTAAATGTTATAGCCGCGCAGCTGTATCCATCAGTGGAGATGTCTAACCTCGGCCTGCCCCGGAACTCTTACTGCAGCAGCCGCCCGTCTAGGCAGGAACAGGAAGTCACTGTTGCAGTAAGAGTTCCGGGGCAGGCCGAGGTTAGACATCTCCACTGATGGATACAGCTCCGCGGCTATAACATTTAAAATAATAGCGATCCAAAGGGGGAGGGGAGAAGGTGCGAGGAAGTCTGGAGCTGCAGGGCCGACATTAGAGGGAGTAAGAGTTGATGGTGCCGCAGGGTCCCGCGGGGGGGGAGGAAGGAAGGAAGAAGAGGAACCGAAGCATGGCAATTGTGGGGAAATTTGCGACGCGTGTGTGCGCTGTGAAGAGAAACTTGTGCGCTGCGATGTAATATTTTGTGCGTGAGCGCAGGCCAACGCAGCTTAGCGGGAACACTGGTCCTCAGTGCATCTATATTTTTGAACCATAAAAAAATGTCCAAATTAAAAATGCACAGAACAAGCCAGTGAGATGTAAGAGAGGCCAGCATGCTTGGTAGACTGGCTACACAGACATCAGAGCAGATCAGTGGGTTTCCCTAGGGGGCATTGCAGTGAATCGTACATAAAATGTTCCATGAACAGTTCTCATCATAGGGGCTATTAAATGGTGAATCCTCCAAAATTCACCCAAAACCCACCATACCCAATTGTACATAACAGTAATAGCCCTTATGCCTGCAGGAATCACTTATATATGGGTGCAGGGGGATTAGGATGAGGTTTGGATATTTTTCTGCCACAATCAAACATTTAGATCTATGACTAAATTGTGCCCTGAACTTATTAGTAAATGTTTAATTATGGCAGAAAAATGTCCAAGTTATGAGCCCAGCCTAGCTCCATCCAAAGCACACCTCTATCACACCCCATTGAGATTTAGATGCCCTGCAGAAAAATACAATGGACGTCAAAAATAGCAAATTGGAACTGTTTGATGAGAAAAACAGTCATCTGAACCTTAATTTTTGCTGGTTTTCTTTTATGAAAATGAATCTCAAAATCTATCTTGGTGTGTATTTTAATAGCAAGTAAATATAATCTAATGATCCATCATAAAGCTACAAATCACATTGGCAGGTCAAGTCAGAAAGAAATAAAAGGAGGATTTCTATAAATAGTTTTTGAAATCATAAGCAAAAATAAATTCAGCACTAAGAAGGCATGCAGCCTTTATAGAATCGAGTTTAGCACTGATTCCCATACATAATTGGTGGCTTGAGACTTTCATCAACCTAAACCTGGGTAAATGCTGGCACTGAAGTAAGGCACACTGAGATAGCATTCTATATCTATGTGTGTAACTTTTCAGAATGCCTCTGACATGCCTATGCTCCTTCCATAACCACACCTCCATTTGGGATACAACATATGGGAGTGAGGCACCCAGGCTTATAGAACAGTTCACATCCAGATGTGTTTGCAAATTCTAATGAGTGCCAATTAACAACTATAATATCCAATTATTGATGGTTAAGAGCTTATTAACCAATTAATTTGTATGCAAACCTCAGAAGCGCATTCAAATTTGGACATGCAATTTTCAATACAAGATATAGATCTGGGGGAAATCTTTATGCTACTTACATATTAATTGCATTCCATGTAGGAAAGGTTGTATAGGATGGTGGTGTTATGATATGATGATTATCTGCTGTCACAATTCCCCCAATCATGATGTCTCCATCCCTGTGATATCCTGAGTCTAACCTTTCATAGTTCATTGATGGACACTGGCACTTAGTAGTCTTCCGTTGGATGTAGAAAATGATCAGACAAATCTGAACTAGAGAAGCTGCCATCTTTCAGGTTGTAAACCAGCTTCTCCAATGAATCTCCAGCTCTGAGATTGTGGTTTGAGAGAGGAGATCACTTTGTGACTGAGAAGTTTCAAATTACACACCAATAGATCCTTGCATGGACATAAAGAGACAAAGGAAAGACAATGCAAGTCTCATTCTCAGCAGCTAGTGGGTTCACTATTAAATCTTTATATGTTTGAGCTCCTCCAAGGTTCAGCCTCCAGGGATATCTTCTCCAGATATGTGTGCTTAATAGTAAAATTAGGTTATTTTTCTTTTAAAAAATACATACATTAACTAATGATAATTAATTATATAGGAAGCTGTAGATGGGCTGGAGTAAGTCTTAACAGAGATTTCAGCAGTTGGAACCCAAGCACAGTCTTGCATGTAGGAAACAGGAACCCAAAGTACAGTTATACAATGGGAGGGCTGGTAATGGGTGAAAGTACCCAAGAAAAGGACTTGGGGGTAATAGTGGACAACACAATGAAGCCGTCAGCACAGTGTGCAGTGGCCTCTAAGAAAGTGAATAGAATGCTAGGTATTATCAAGAAAGGCATTACAACCAGATTGAAAGAGGTCATCCTGCCATTGTATCGGACGATTTTGCACCCAATCTGAAGTATTGCATCCAATATTGGTTATCGTACCTTAAAAAGGATATGGCAATATTCCAGAGGGTTCAGAAAAAGCAATGCGATTGATAAAAGGTATGAAAAACCTTTCACATGCTGAAAGAACTTGGGATCTTTTCCCTGGAAAAACGGAGGCTTAGAGGGGAAATGATAGATCATGAAGGGCATAGAGAAAGTGGAGAGGGACAGATTCTTCAAACCTTCGAAAACTACAATAACGAGAGGGCATTTGGAAAAATTAAGAGGGGCCAGATTCAGAACCAATACTAGGAAGTTCTTCTTCACCCAAAGGGTGGTGGATGCCTGGAATGCACTTCCAGAGGGTGTGATAGGACAGGGTACAGTTTCAGGGTTCAAGAAGAGATTGGATGAATTCCTGAAGAAAAAAGGGATAGAAGGGTACAGATAGAGGATCACTATACAGGTCCTGGACCTGATGGGCTGCCGCATGAGCAGACTGCTGGGCAAGATGGACCTCTGGTCTGACCCAGCAGAGGAACTGCTTATGTTCTTATGTTGTTATGTTTTTATGAGCCTGGCTATCTTATCTCCAGGGCAATTTATGAGGTCACTGGACCTTGAGCAGATTATGCAGGTCACTTCGGTATGTGAGCAAAAAATCTGAATGTCAACAAGGTCCTTATTGGATAAAGATTACCTCTTATGGTGGAGGTCAGAAGATAAGAAAAAGGAGGATGTGACCATTCTCAGGGAGAGGACAGTTTGGGAGAGTGTTGGAGTAACTTCAAATTGTGTGCAGGAGAGAAGTCTGGAGTGGAGAGAAGAGGCTAAGGCAGCCAGGTAAAGTGTCTATGTTAGACTAATATTCTGTGCTGCTGTGAAACCAGGTTACAGGGGAACAGTCCCCTTTGTGTCTTCATGCACTACAGTGAGACTGTACACATACAGATAATGCATCTGCACTTCTAGTTATCAAGAAGTAACAGCTTTTTGTGCTGGTTGCATCTGTCCAAGTCTTGGTCCCTGCAGTGTGCTGCAAACCTTCTGACCCTTCCATAACTGAAAAAATTCAGACCCTGGCTTTTAGCCCAAGAGAGGAGGCACGTTGTAGAAGCCACTCCTTGTAATTCCTTCTATAGTTCACTGGGTCACCTAGATTTTGGTAATATTTCTCCCGTGAGTATAGTTCTATGAGACTTGGTGCTATTCAGCATAGTTCTAGCTGTGCTTTCCTTTTTCTAAGTAACCTAGTTTCTCATCAGAATTCTTATTTGTGTGCGTTTTTTCAGTGTTATTGTGTTCATTTATGAATATCTACATATGCATGCATGTAACTGAGCTGTGCTCTCCTGTATACATGTGCCAGCATGTTTTCTGTTGGAAAAAAACACCTAATAAAGACAATTGCTTTCAGGACAGTGGGATCATTGCCGATAAGCGTAATAGCAAAGCTAGAAGTTGTTTTCCTGGGACCATTTACGAGATTTTATCAGTAATTGCCTAGCACTGACTAATCATCCTACAGGAGACCGCTGATGAAAGCTCCATTGATGCTGAACTGCAGAAGGAAAGCACAATGGACTGTAGACTTGAAAGCCATATTTGTGGCCTCTATGAGATGATGGCTACCCTCCAAGGACACGTGATAACACACCAAGCTGCCATAGAGGGGCGCTGGGTGTCCCTGGAAAGCTGCATCTCCCTGCTGGAGGGGAGCCATCACCAAATACACCACGCTCTACTGCATATCATGGGGCTCCAGGATTTTGGCCTAGAGCATAGTGATACTTGGCAACCAACCCCCAGTATTAAGGCTATGGAACCAGTCATACTCCCCATCTTTTTTTTTAATATAAATCTTTATTGATTTTTAAACTTTGACAGTGCAATACAATTACTTGAGCATAAATATTTCATAAAACGCACTATTAAATACATAATTTATACATAAAATAATCATTTTCTCCCTTCCTCTCAATTATTAATACAAGAAGACATATTATGTGATTACAATATTATAATTAAGAAATTTTAATAATCAAAATACATTTCCCTCCCCCTACCCCTGGATGTGTAAGGAAATCCAACAAAAAATACTTGACAATTATTACGATGCAACAAATGCAGTCATTGGGCTCCACACTATTAAATGTACTACTAAACCCCAAACACTCCACATTTATTCTCTCATATTTATAAGTGGTACAAACATTTGTCCACCAAAATGTGTAATTCAGTCTGTCGTAGCTCTTCCAATTATGTGTAACCATTTGAATCCCGTCATGATAAAAAAAGATGACTTTTATATTTATCCAAAGAAGGCTTACCGTGTAAAAGCCACAAATTATGGCTTCATAGGTCAAGGGAATTGCTGAATCAAGAATAAGATTAATTTGTCCCCAATTTGACTTCCAGAAACTAAGGGCTCCTTTTACGCTAGCGGGTTTAATGCGCGTGACTTTTCATCGCATGCTAACCCCCACACTGGCTGAAAAACTACTGCCTGCTCAAGAGGAGGCGGTAGCGTCTAACGTGGCTGGCGGTTTAGCGCATGCTATTACATGCGTTAAACCGCTAGCGTGGCTTTGTAAATGGAGCCCTAAGTATCAAAGGAAATAATATAACAGATGATCTAAAGTCCCTATATCACTATGAGAATGCCAGCATCTATTAGACTTAGAACTGTCTAAATTTTGTAAACGAACCGGGGATCCAAAAAATCCTATGTAATAAAA
Source organism: Geotrypetes seraphini (assembly GCF_902459505.1). Classification (NCBI taxonomy): domain Eukaryota; kingdom Metazoa; phylum Chordata; class Amphibia; order Gymnophiona; family Dermophiidae; genus Geotrypetes; species Geotrypetes seraphini. The sequence continues at coordinate 108,277,882 of NC_047095.1, read as the reverse complement.
ATAACCAAGTTTGTCTCATAGATGCTGACATTGTACTTTTCAACCTTCAAGACCAAATTCGTGGCCAACGAGATACAGAAATATACTGTTTTATTTTGATGCTCCAAATGTCTCTAACACTATTTTTTGGTTTCTTATTCAAAACTTCAGAAATTAATCTGCACCACTGGACACCCTGATGTCCTACTAAATGTGTCTGGCAGCAAAGGATCTGCAAGCTATAATAATTTTTTAAAGTTTTTCCATTCAGGGAACCCACTATGAATGGCCTGCTTCAACTGCAACCACCTATACTGTTGAGACTTTAAAATAATAATAATAATAATAATAATAATATTTTATTTTGTATACCGCCATACCCAGGGAGTTCAAGGCGGTTCACAACAGATAGATGAATTACATACAGTGCGATTCGAAAAAAGAAGAACATAACAAGGCAATCGTGGGGACATACTCGTTTACATAAACGGTTTAGGAGGGGGAAGGGCTAAATACGGGATACATACAGTGTGTGCTGCAGTAGGATACAATAGAGTTTAAGAGAGGAAATTAGATAAGAGCATATTAGATGGAAAAAGGGGGGGGGCAACCAACTTGGGAGGGGGGGTGGGAAAGTAAGGGGGGGAGAGGGGAGAGGAGGGTTTAGATGGGGGAAGGGGGGGCTAAGGGATAGGTCTGTTGCAAAGGGGGGGTTTCATCAGTTTTCTAAGGTGGAGAGGGGGTAACGTTAAGGCGGAAGAGGGGAGCGTTAGGGATTTGGTCCGTTAAAAAGTTGAGTTTTGAGCTTTTTTCTGAAGGGGAGGTATGAATAGCTGTCAAGTATGATTTGGGCGAGCCATGAGTTTAGTTTGGCCGCTTGGAAGGAGAAGGCCAAATGATTGTTGCAGCTGTGAAAAATCAAGCAGTTTTCCATGGATATAACATCATCCAATATCCGAATACCTGCCAACAAAAAGGAGGACGCGTTGAAATAGCTGACTTAATCTTCTATTCTTCTCCTTGGTTATAAAAGCCAGTTATCTTAATCTCCATCTGAGAGTAGGTTGCAGATTACAGAAGACGACACAGATTCACTTTATTGCCCTATTCAGTCTATCCTTAAGCCCTTCCACAGTGTGGAAGAGACCTTAACCTTTTTTTCTCAAGTCTTATCTGTGTTGCACCCATTAAATTAGAAGCACCCTAAATAAACAGATAATTGGACACTATGAGGTACATAATCAAAAAGAAAATATGTCTAAAAACCTGCTTAAATCGGCCCTTGGTCTGGGGGTGGGCTGGGGGGGTCCAGCAGGGGAATACCCACATTGTACAGTGGTTGGGGGTTATGGCAGGAGGTACTGGGCATCCCTCCTGCCTTGATTGTTATGGGTGGGGGTGGGGCAATGGGTTGTCTGGGTCGCTGAACTAATTGCAGCTGAGAAGAAAAAGTTATACAACTTTAAAACCAAATTAAAAACATTTTTATTGAAACTTTTAGTCAAATAAAACAGAACAATTAGTTATTTAAATCAAAGATAATTCCACAAATTTGAATAAGCACAGCTTTAACTTTCACAGTATTAAAAAAAAAACCCAAAACACATTAATTTCATGTTTATTTTAGACATTTCCTGCTATTCATATCAGGCCTCAGAAGAATAATGTAACACTTGGGGATAAAGATACATCCCAGTAGTCCAGCACTAGAAGCTTGGATAGCAAATATCTCTACTGCTACTGTGTACTTTCCTCTTGTGCTCAGATATGCTGGGATGAAAGTCAACCAAACGCTGCAGAACACCAACATACTGAAAGTAATGTTCTTGGCCTCATTGAAACCATCGGGCAGATTTCTTGATAAGAACGCAATGATGAAGCTGATGGCAGCTAGAAATCCCAGGAAACCCAAGAGACTGTAAAATGCAATTGCTGAACCTTCATTACATTCAACTACAATTATCCCAGTGTCTACATGCATATTAAGGTATGGGAATGGGGGAGCAGTACACAACCAGACAAGACAGATAAGCACTTGAAGAAGAAAACAGGAAAGAATAATAGAATATGAGACGCGGGAACTCATCCATTTCTGGAACCTGCTTCCAGGCTTGGTGGCATGAAAGGCTGTAACCACAGTAATAGTTTTTGCCAGTATGGAAGAAAGAGAGATGGAGAAGATGATTCCAAATGCAGCCTGTCGAAGAATGCATGTCGTCACCTGAGGACGACCAATGAACATCAAGGAAGAGAGAAAACAGCTCATGAGGGAAGTGAGGAGGATGAAGCTGATGTCCCGGTTATTGGCTCTCACAATGGGAGTGTCTCGGTAAGTAATGAAGATTCTCAAAATGACTGCATTAATAAGAAAGAAGAAAATGCTGCTGATAGTCAAAGCATTCCCCAGAGAGTCTTCATAGGACAGGAAGGTTATCAACTTTGGAATACAGGTATTTCTCTCATGATTGGGTCGTTGGTCTTCTCTGCATGACACACAGTTGTCCATATCTAAGGAGAATTAATATTGCCTGATTATATCATAAACAGTTTGGGATAGTGCATGAACACAGTTGTATTACATCTAGTGATATTCATTCTCTGTGCTTCAATTACACTAGAAAATGTAACACCATGAGTTTATCAAAACCTCTGCTTGAACTTCTACTGAGGCATGTCTTTGTAGTTTAAACCTGTGGTTGCCTTAAGGCTCTGTTCTATAAATGAGAGACTCCAAATTGTTCATTCTAAATTTATTTAAGGGTCTCCTTATAAAGAATTCAAAAAGAAAAAGTTATGAAATACATATAGCTATATCTAGAAATGCTGAATTAATAGATAATCAAATAATTTATGGCCTTAAACAAGATATTTTAGGAGAAAAAATATAACAGTATAGTGAATCACACTGATAGGTGGCTATTTAAGTGCCCAAAAATTAGGCCAGCTTTAGGCACGACAAAGAGTTAGGTGGCAATGTGAGCACTTAAGCATGCTGAAGAGTACTGATTCTGTAAGAAGGTGCTTAACATGAAGCCTCCCCTATACCTAACATGCATGTTGTTGTTGTTAGGTGGATCAACCCATGCTGAAGTCCTAGCGACATGATAAATTGCAGTTCTAAAAAAGAAATCGGTTTTGTACTAGTCCAGAAAGGTCCTCCAGCGTCATCTCCATGGTTGTTTTGAACATGTCCAGCTATCTGATTGCAGATTGCCCTCTTTGCCTGGTTCCTTCGATCTTCCCAAACATGATGTCCTTCTCCAGTGATCTCTTCTGATAGTGTGACCAAAATATGACAGTCATAACTTCCTCATTTGGGCTTCAAGTGTCATATCCAATTTGATCTTCTGGCAATCCACGGCATGCCTAAAATCCTTCTCTAGTGTCAAAGCTCAAATGAGTCAATCCTCTTTCTGTCTTGTTTATATAGTATCCAGCTTTCACACCTGTAACTGGCCACTGAGAAAATGAATGTGTGGACAAGTCTGATATTCATTTAGAGAGTTATATCCTTGTCTTTGAATACTTTGTCTAGAGCCTTCATTGAAGAGTGACCAAGTGCTATTCTGTGGAGTATTTCTCCCTGCTAATTGCTTCTTTGTTTACAAAAGAGTCTAGGAGATTAAAATCCTTTACAACTTCTATTCTATTACCTTCAAGCTCAAAAACTTCATCAGTTTCTGTGTTCATGATCTTCTTCTTGTTTATCTGCATTGCACCTATATTTTTGAAGGCTTCCTAAATTTTTGGAGGTGCCTTCTTATAGAATCAATATGTCTTCATAGACTCCTGTTTCAATTACTGTAAATTAAAAACATTAATTGGCCTTATTCAATTTAGATAGGTGTGTATCTAATTGGGTGCCTCCAAAATGCTTTAGGCATCCAATTTAAGTGGATAATGAACGACTTAAGGGTCTTAACAAGCGTTAATTGGGACTTAGATGGAGTTAGGCATCAGGCATTCTCAGAATATAGATGCAAACTGGACGTGAGTTTTGGTATGTAGATGTGGGCGTTATGAGGGCGTAACATAGGCGTGGTTAAGAATAGGCACCACATAGACGCTAGTTAGGCGGCAGACCACATCTAAACATCATGGAAAATGTAGGCGAATGAAAGCTGGTCTAAGTGTAGTTTCTGCTTGGTTCCTGCTTAGCCTGAACTCGGGTTTCTATAGGCGCAACATAGACGTGCTTTGGGCTTCCGAAATGATATATTCTACCTAGACTTTAGGAATCATTTTTTTCCTTTTTTCCCCCCTCCTAATAGATTTAATAAGCCAACATATCAATAGGGCACATCAATATAAACATATTGCATGCAAAACATAGTACTTTTCTGCCCAAACAGTAATATGATTTACTAATTACAGCACCTTTGGTTTTCCTGCTTAAAAAGAACCCCCTTTCTCAACTAACAGTGCTGCAATCAGCTTTCTTGAGAGCAAAGAACATGAAAAAGATATCATTATTGCACACATTACTTCATTTCTCAACTCTTAAAAAGAGAAAAACCAGATACAGACCTTAACATGCATTTTCCTTCATTGCAAAATGGAGCAGTTCATCTTCACAAAGCTGACCTCATTGTAAGATCATCAAGGTGCACCTTCAAGGTAGTATGTCACAATTAAAAGATGTGCTAGGTGTTGAACTCACAACCTCTGTATGAGCAGCACAAGATTTTAAGACATTGAGCTGCATCAGGTTCTACTCAGATAGATCTCAGTACCCTGTCATATCATAGTTTACTGACCTGCTGTATTCATTAATTCAGTTTTAATAAATTTAGCTTGCATCTTTGAACATCTGTCTGTAGTTCTCTTTGTTTTGGTTTTCTCGTCATTCACTACAGTCTATGTTGTGTTTTTTTGTTTTCTCATCTGATTAGCTATCATATCACAATCACCACAAAGAAAGCATTTTTGGCTCAACAGGTTAATATACCTTGTCCATTTTCTGAAGCTCACCGGTTCAAATCCCACCTTCACTATTTTTATCAACTTCCTAACAGCTTCCTATTAGCTGTCATAAGAGGGTCTAGATGGTGGACTTTGCCATTTTTATCAGCACATTTCCCTTTCCAGGAAAACTTATTTTCTCCTTCCCATGGCTAGGACATCCTAAGCTGTCATGGGAGGAAACACATTCAAGCAGCAGTAAGGTAATGAAGAGAAAGGACAGCACACACAAGAAGGCATCAAGGCAAAAAGCAGATATAGAAGGAACAACCACACACAAGCAAAAGTTAGGCAAGGTTGTGCAAAGGCAGCAGGCACAGAAGGAACACGTAAACTTAACTGTTTTCTTAAAGTAGTAACCCCGATGGAAGCAGAAGGTAACCAGAAGATGAGCTTTCCAGTGTTCTGCACGGACTGTCATATGTATGACTACCTCCCCTCGGGGAAACAGTCATACGTATGCAGTCGGTGTCAGGAACTGAAAAGCTTGAGGAAAGAAGTCAAGCGACTTGAGGACAAGATACAGGAGCTAGAAGGAATGTACACCACAGAGGACCCTACTAGGGTATTTGAAGACTTCAAGAGTGAGAGACACATCGAGAAGGAAGTCAGGGAACTCGAGGAATTAATTGAGGAAGCATACAGGAGGAGGGTGGAAGAGAATGAACTCCAGAGGAGAGATGAAGTTACAACAACACCAACTTGGAAGGGGGAACAAGAAGCAGGTGACCTCATAGAAGACACCCACAGAAGAATACCGCACGAGGGGGAAGAATTGGCTAGTCGATGCCCAGAAGAAGAGAGAGTGAAGCACGCTGAGGACATTGACCTGAGACCGAAACGAAAATTGAAGAAGGGAAAGTCAACGATCCTGGTGGGAGACTCGATACTGAGGCATGTGGACAGCCACATAGCAGGAGGGAGAGAGGATCGACTGATGACCTGCCTCCCAGGAGCGAGAACCAAGGACATCGTGGATAAAATTGGGATGATCCTGGATGGAGCGGAGACGGAAGAGACCGCAGTAATGATCCACATTGGGACGAATGATGTCAGCAGGAGAGACTACAGAAGAGGCACGCTGATAGAACAGTTCAAGATTCTGGGAAGGAAGCTGAAGATGAGGGCCCAGAAGATAGTATTCTCAGAGATCCTACCGGTACCGAGGGCAGATGTGAAAAGGCAGGAAGAACTACAATCAATAAATGCGTGGATGAGGAGATGGTGTGAGGAAGAAGGATTCCTCTTCGTGAGAAACTGGACAACGTTCTGGGGCAAGAGCAAGCTCTACAGGAGAGATGGACTGCATCTGAGCGCGGCGGGAACAAGACTTCTAGCAAACAACATCAAGAGAGGAATAGAACAGGCTTTAAACTAAGAGAAAGGGGAAAGCCGACAGTCGACCTAGCGTCGATGATTCGGAAGAAGGTATCCCGTGAAGATACTGAGGGGAAAAAAGGCAGGGAAGAAACAAGAGACAAATTACAGGAGTCAACTAACCCAGAAGAGGAGGTTAGAAAGATTGTAGCAAAAGAGAAGACACCAAAGACCGAAGCACAGGGAAAAGAAATGAAGACAACAAAATGCCAGGATCTAAACTGCATATATACTAATGCAAGGAGTTTAAAAAACAAAATGGGGGAGCTAGAAGCCATGGCTAATGCAGAGGACATAGACATCATTGGAATCTCTGAAACGTGGTGGAATGAGGAAAACAAATGGGATACAGCACTGCCGGGGTACAAGCTCTACCGCCGGGATAGGTCAGGTCAGAAAGGAGGAGGAATAGCCCTATACGTAAAAGAAAGCATACAATCGACAAGAATGGACACAGCGGAGATGATCAACAAACTGGAATCGCTATGGGTTAAAATACCGGGTAGGAAAGGGCATGAAATAAAGATGGGCCTATACTATCGTCCACCCGGGCAAACCGGAGATAGCGATAAAGAAATGGATGCCGAGATGAAGCGAGAATGCAAAAGCGGTTACACAGTTGTTATGGGAGACTTCAACTATCCTGGGATAGACTGGAGTCTTGGAAGCTCAAGATGCGCTAGGGAGACAGAATTCCTGGAGGCTATACAAGATTGCTTCATGGAGCAGCTTGTTAGAGAACCGACGAGAGGAAATGCCACTCTGGATTTAATCCTAAATGGACTAAGGGGACCTGCAAAGGAAGTGGAAGTAGTGGGACCGTTGGGAAACAGTGATCATAATATGATCAAATTCAAGGTTGAAGTAGGCATACCGAACGGAAAGAGAACCATAGCGACATCTTTCAACTTCAGGAAAGGAAACTATGAAGCAATGAGGGAAATGGTAAGGAAGAAACTTAGGAACACTTTCAAAAAATGGCAAACAGTAGAACATGCCTGGTCTTTTTTCAAAGACACAGTGAGCGAGGCACAAAATCTGCACATCCCAAGATTCAGAAAGGGGTGCAAAAAGGGTCGAACAAAAGACCCAGTATGGATGACTAAAATAGTGAAAGAAGCGATAGGCAATAAGAAAAATTCATTCAGGAAATGGAAAAAGGACAAAACTGAAGGGAACCAGAAGGAGCACAGAAAGTATCAAAAAGAATGTCACCGTGTGGTTCGAAAAGCCAAAAGAGAGTATGAAGAGAGGCTAGCCAGGGAGGCACGAAATTTCAAACCGTTCTTCAGATATGTTAAAGGGAAACAGCCAGCTAGGGAGGAGGTAGGACTGCTGGACGAAGGAAACAGGAAGGGAGCGATGAAGGAGGAGAAAGAAGTCGCAGAAAGACTCAACATGTTCTTCTCGTCTATATTTACAAACGAAGACACAACCAACATACCGGAACCTGAACAAATCTTCAATGGAAATCAAGCAGAAAAATTAACATCTATGGAAGTGAGCCTTGATGATGTTCACAGGCAGATAGAAAAACTTAAAACTGACAAATCCCCGGGTCCGGACGGAATCCATCCCAGGGTTCTGAAGGAATTAAAGGAGGAGATAGCGGAACTACTGAAGCAAATTTGCAACCTATCCTTGAAAACAGGCATGATCCCGGAGGATTGGAAGATAGCCAATGTCACGCCCATCTTTAAAAAGGGATCAAGAGGTGACCCGGGAAACTACAGACCAGTGAGTTTGACCTCGGTTCCGGGGAAACTGGCGGAAGCACTGATTAAAGAACACATCGATGAACATCTGGAAAGAAACAAACTTTTGAAAACAACCCAACATGGTTTCTGCAGGGGGAGATCGTGCCTAACGAACTTATTGCACTTCTTCGAAGGAATTAACAAACGGATGGACAGAGGAGACCCCATAGACATCATATACCTTGATTTCCAAAAAGCCTTTGACAAGGTGCCTCACGAACGTCTACTCCGGAAACTGAAGAACCATGGAGTGGACGGAGACGTACATAGATGGATCAGAAACTGGTTGGCGGGTAGGAAACAGAGGGTAGGGGTGAAGGGCCACTACTCAGACTGGATGGGGGTCACGAGTGGTGTTCCGCAGGGCTCAGTGCTCGGGCCGCTGCTATTTAATATATTCATAAATGATCTAGAAACAGGCACGAAGTGTGAGATAATAAAATTTGCGGACGATACAAAACTATTTAGTGGAGCTGGGACTAAAGAGGAATGCGAAGAATTGCAAAGGGACTTGAACAAATTGGGGGAATGGGCGGCGAGATGGCAGATGAAGTTCAACGTTGAGAAATGTAAAGTATTGCATGTTGGAAACAGAAACCCGAGGTACAACTATACGATGGGAGGGATATTATTGAATGAGAGCAACCAAGAAAGGGACTTGGGGGTAATGGTGGACATGACAATGAAGCCGACGGCACAGTGCGCAACAGCCGCTAAGAAAGCAAATAGAATGCTAGGCATAATCAAGAAGGGTATTACAACAAGGACAAAAGAAGTTATCCTGCCATTGTATCGGGCGATGGTGCGCCAGCATCTGGAATACTGCGTCCAATATTGGTCTCCGTACCTTAGGAAGGATATGGCGTTACTCGAGAGGGTTCAGAGGAGAGCGACACGCTTGATAAAAGGGATGGAAAACCTCTCATACGCTGAGAGATTGGAGAAACTGGGTCTCTTTTCCCTGGAGAAGAGGAGACTTAGAGGGGATATGATAGAGACTTATAAGATCATGAAAGGCATAGAGAGAGTAGAGAAGGACAGATTCTATAAACTTTCAAAAAATAAAAGAACAAGAGGACACTTGGAAAAGTTGAAAGGGGACAGATTTAAAATGAATGGTAGGAAGTTCTTCTTTACCCAACGAGTGGTGGATACCTGGAATGCGCTTCCAGAGGGCGTAATAGGGCAGAGTACAGTACAGGGGTTTAAGAAAGGATTGGACAATTTCCTGCTGGAAAAGGGGATAGAGGGGTATAAATAGAGGGATTACTGCACAGGTCCTGGACCTGTTGGGCCGCCGCGTGAGCGGACTGCTGGGCATGATGGACCTTAGGTCTGACCCAGCAGAGACATTGCTTATGTTCTTATGTTCTTATGTTCTTATGTTTTCCTCTGACAGAGCAAAGCCATTTGTGTCTCACCAAATTAAGGCACCTTGTTGCACCTTGCCCATCTTCTCAAGCTCCCTGGTTCAAATCCCACCTTCACTCATTTTGAAAGCATCCTAACAGCTCTCATAAGTGGTGGACTTTGCTGTTTTTCATCAGCATTCTGCAGTTTGCAGGCACAGGTGCATCAGATAAACATAGAAACATAGAAAAAAGCAGCAGAAAAGGGCTATAGCCCACCAAGTCTGCCCATTCCAAGTATCCCCTCCCCTGAATTTACTCCCTTAAAGATCCCACGTGAGTATCCCATTTTCTCTTAAAATCCGTCACGCTGCTGGCCTTTATCACCTGGAGTGGGAGTCTGTTCCAATGATCCACTACTCTTTCGGTGAAGAAGTACTTCCTGGAGTCGCCATGAAACTTCCCTCCCCTGATTTTCAGCGGATGCCCTCTGGTGGTCGAGGGTCCCATGAGCCAGAAGATATCATCTTCTGACTCGATGTGTCCCGTGATGTACTTATATGTTTCAATCATATCTCCCCGTTCTCTTCTTTCCTCAAGTGAGTACAGCCGCAATTTTTTTAATCTTTCTTCATACGTGAGATCTTTGAGCCCCAAGACCATCCTGGTGGCCGTTCGCTGAACCGACTCGATCCTCAGCACGTCCTTTCGGTAGTGTGGTCTCCAAAACTGAACACAGTACTCCAAGTGAGGCCTCACCATGGCTCTGTACAATGGCATCATAACTTCAGGTCTCCTGCTGACGAAACCTCTGCGGATACACCCCATCATTTGTCTTGCCCTGGAGGAAGCCTTCTGCACTTGATTGGCAACCTTCATGTCCTCACTAATGATCACCCCTAGGTCGCGTTCCGCCGTGGTCCTAACCAAGGTCTCACCATTTAGTACATAAGTTCTACGCGGGTTTCTCTTACCCAGATGCATTATCTTGCATTTTTTAGAATTGAAGCCTAGCTGCCAAGTAGTTGACCATTGTTCCAGCAACAGTAGGTCATGTGTCATATTATCAGGTAATAAGCTTTTGCCTACTATGTTGCAAAGTTTGGCGTCATCGGCGAACAGTGATACCCTTCCTCTAAGTCCTTGCGTCATATCTCTTATGAATAAGTTAAATAGAATAGGGCCCAGGACCGAACCCTGTGGCACTCCACTGATCACGTCCGATGCTTCGGATGGGGTACCGTTCACCACCACCTTCTGAAGTCTACCGCTCAGCCAATCCCCAACCCATGTAGTTAGAGTGTCTCCTAATCCTATCGATTTCAGCTTGTTCAATAATCTTCGATGAGGGACGCTATCAAATGCTTTACTGAAGTCCAAATATACCACGTCCAGTGACTCTCTGGCATCCAGTTGTCTAGTAACCCAGTCAAAAAAGCTAATCAGATTAGATTGGCAGGATCTGCCCTGGGTGAACCCGTGTTGGTGTGGATCACGCAGTTTTTCTTCGTCTAGGATTGTGTCAAGATTCTGTTTGATCAGTGTTTCCATGAGTTTACACACTATAGACGTGAGACTCACTGGTCTGTAGTTTGCTGTCTCTGTCCTGCAGCCCTTTTTGTGGAGTGGGATTACGTTGGCGGTTTTCCAGTCCAAGGGGACCCTTCCTGTGCTTAGGGAAAGATTGAAAAGAACAGATAATGGTTCTGCCAGGACTTCCCTTAACTCCCTGAGCATTCTGGGGTGTAGGTTATCCGGTCCCATGGCTTTGTTTACCTTGAGTCTTGATAGTTCGTCATAGACGCTACTGGGCGTAAATTCAAAATCTTGAAACGGGTCTTTCTGGTTATCTCCCGTCTGCAGGTGTGGACCAGCTCCCGGCGCTTCGCGGGTGAACACTGAACAGAAGTATTTGTTTAGTAGTTCTGCCTTCTCAGAATCTGATTCCGCAAAGTTACCGTCCGATTGCTTCAGGCGTACTATCCCATCTTTGTTTCTTTTCCTGTCACTAATATAGCTGAAGAAAGATTTATCCCCTTTCTTAATTTTCCGTGCTAGCTCTTCCTCCATTCGGAGTTTGGCTTCTCTGACTGCTGTTTTGACAGCTTTAGATCTGTCTAGATAGTCCTCTTTCGCCCCATCTCTGCCTAAATGTTTGTAGGTGATAAATGCGTCTTTTTTCTGTTTAACTAGGTCTGAAATTTCTTTACTGAACCATTGGGGTCTTTTGTTTCTCCTGCGTTTACTTACTGTCTTTATGTATCGGTCTGTTGCTTCGTGTAGGATGGACTTCAGAGATGACCACATATCCTCCACATTGTCAGATATTGCTTGTTTATGTAGCTCCTGATGGACAAAATCTCCCATGCGGTTGAAGTCTGCGCCTCTAAAGTTGAGAACCCTTGTTGCTGTGTTTGTCTTAGGGAAACCTTTCTTGAGGTTGAGCCATACCATATTATGGTCGCTGGAGGCCAGTGTGTCTCCTACTGAGACTTCCGTGATGCTATCTCCATTGGTGAGAACTAGGTCTAGTAACGCCTGGTCCCTGGTGGGCTCCAATACCAATTGCTTGAGACGTGCACCCTTTATGGAGGTTAATATTCTTTTGCTGCTACCCGTAATCGCGGAGAGTGTGTTCCAATCTGCATCTGACATGTTGAAGTCTCCTAGCATTACTGTGTCCCCGCGCAGTGTGATGTTCTCTATGTCCTCGATTAATTCCATGTCTTTGTCCTCCTGTTGCCTGGGAGGTCTATATATCACCCCAAGGTCTAGGCATTTTTCATTCCCTCTGGCCAGGTTCACCCAGAGGGATTCCCCGGTGTATCTAACATCTGTGATTCTGGTGGTTTTGATGCTTTCCTTAGTGTATAGCGCTACTCCTCCTCCCAATTTACCCTCTCGGTCGCAACGAAGTAGGTTGTACCCTGGTATAACCATATCCCACCCATGCGATTCCGTGAACCAGGTTTCGGATATCGCTATCACGTCAAGATCGGCGTTTGTTATCTCAGTCTCTAATGCTAGAATTTTATTGCCCAAGCTGTGTGCATTAACATACATAGCCCTCCATATCTGTGAAGAGATTCCTTTACAAGCTAGTGTGGCTCCTAAATTATCAGTGATATTTCTCCCTGAATTATTGTGGATATCATTGGTACTTACCTTAGACTTGGTAGTGTGAGTGCGACTTGCCTCCTCAGGGTGGTTTCTTACTGCTCTAGGATATAAGTATGTACCCTCCCCCAACTTACCTAGTTTAAAGCCCTATGGAGTAGGCGGGCCAATCGATGTCCAAATACGTTTCTACCTCTTCTGGTTAGGTGGAGTCCGTCTGGTCCTTGTAGTCCCTGGAGCGTCTCGCCGTGGTTTAGGAATCCAAAGTTCATTTCTATGCACCATTCTCGGAGCCATTCGTTAGTCCGTTGAATACGCTCTTCTCTAGCTCTGCCTTTGTTTCTTACTGGAAGAATTGATGAAAAGACCACCTGTGCTCCTATCTGCTTCAACTTCTTTCCCAGCGCTCCAAAATCTCTGGGGATGTTCTCTGTAGCATTCCTAGCAGTGTTGTTTGTGCCTACATGGATGAGAAACATGGGAAAATGATCATTAGGTTTTAGAATTTTGTCTAGGCTAGTGGTAATATCCTGGATCCTGGCTCCAGGGAGACAGCAGACCTCTCTTGACTGCAAATTAGGCCTGCAAATTGGTCCCTCGGTGCCCCTTAGCATGGAGTCACCAATGACTACCACTCTTCGTTCCTTCTGAGGGGGCCGGTCTGCGTGCTCTGAATTTGACGTTGTGAGCTGGGTATCCTCATGAGTCCCTTCTGCTATTTCCTCGGTGGTTCCATCTCTTCTCCATCTCTTCTCTGCTACAAGCCATTGTGGTAGGAATGTATTTCCTTCTATGCAATATCCACACAGGGCAACGGGTATAACAGTTTACTAAAACTTCAGAGGGCGTGGACAGGTAATGAAGGAAGGTACATGTTTTTGAGATGTATCTTAGAGACATTCCTGTTGGTAAATTCAGCTTGGCTGGTTGTGGTTTTATGCTTGAGGAGTGTGTGTTGGGGTGGAGGGAGGGAGTTTAGGATGAGAGAGAACAGACTGCTTTAGACATGTGAGAATTGCTGCAGATCACTTTAAAGATCAACTCAAATATGTTTAAGCAAAGGAATAGCTAAAGAGTTTGAAGGTTATCTGGTAGAAAATGAACATCAAATGGCAGATGAAGTTCAACGTGGAGAAATGCAAAGTAATGCATTTAGGTAGTAAGAATAAGGAACACGAGTATAGAATGTCAGGAGCAACTCTGGGTAAGAGCGAACAAGAAAAGGACCTGGGTGTACTGATAGATAGGACCCTGAAGCCGTCGGCACAATGTGCGGCAGCGGCAAAGAAAGCAAACAGAATGTTGGGCATGATAAAGAAAGGAATCACGAGTAGATCGGAGAAAGTCATAATGCCGCTTTATAGAGCAATGGTCAGACCACACTTGGAGTACTGTGTACAACATTGGTCTCCCAACCTAAAGAAGGATATAAAACTGCTGGAGAGGGTGCAGAGACGAGCAACGAAACTAATAAGAGGTATGGAGAAATTGGAATATGAGGAACGACTCAAGAAACTAGGATTGTTCTCCCTTGAGAAGAGGAGGCTGCGAGGGGACATGATAGAGACGTTCAAAATACTGAAAGACATCGATAAAATAGAGCAGAAAAACAAATTATTTACATTGTCCAATGTGACACGGACAAGAGGACATGGTTTGAAGCTAAGGGGTGACAAGTCCAGGACAAATGTCAGGAAGTTCTGCTTTACGCAGCGAGTGGTGGACGCATGGAATGCTCTTCCACAGGAGGTTATTAAGGAATCCACTGTGCTAGGATTCAAAGGCAAATTAGATGCACATCTCCTTATGAGAGGCATAGAGGGATATGGGTGATTAGAACAATCAGGTGTATACCTGACTGGGGCCTCCGCGTGTGCGGATCGCCGGACTCGATGGACCATGGGTCTGATCCGGAGATGGCAATTCTTATGTTCTTATGTTCTTATTTGCAAATCGCACTCAAGACTTGAACCCCTGATGTATGGAAGATAAAAGCAATGCCTTAAGGCATAGAGCTATAGAGGGAACTTCATTTAGAATTTGGTAACAGAGCCTCTAGAGACTAAGCAGATGACAAATGGCTTCTAGTAAAAACTTTGAGAAGTGAATGAAGTGATTAAAAGTCAGTGCAGCTGTGTTTGGCCAAACCACACCCAAAACATATCCAAACAGATTTGAAAGTTTTCTGGTGGGAAGTCCTAACGGTACCTATGATGTCAGAAGCTACTTAGGCGTGTTTAGTATAAGGAGGTCCATCAGAGCAGTGTTTTCTCTGTTAGGATTCCTATTCTGTGTTATTGCTTATGATGATTTCTGAGACTACTTTTCTTCATCTTTTAACCTTTTCATTCCTATAAATGCCACAACTTTCTCCATTTCACAGTGCCATTAGCAGCTATTGTAATTTGCAATTTTGATGTTTGTTGAACCTTTTTCATCTTTCCAGGAACTCCTTGCTAGCAGCTAAGATAACAAATCTAGGTGAGAATGATATATTGCTAGCTACTTAGGTGTCTTTATTAGATAAAAGCTCAGGCAGAACTGATTTCTTCTTTTGGACTCCCATTCTGTCTTATTGCTTATGGTGATTCTCTATTATCTTAGTAGATAAAGGCAGGTTGTTCACCCTCTCCAAGGTAGAGAGAACAAGAGGGCACTCTCTAAGGGTTAAAAGTAGACAGATTTTGTACAAATGTAAGTAAGTTCTTTTCACCCAGAAAACTGGAACGCTCTTCCGGAGTCTGTCATAGGGGAAAACATCCTCCAGGAATTCAAGACAAAGTTAGACAAGTTCCTGCTGAACCAGAACGTACACAGGTAGGGCTAATCTCAATTAGGGTGCTGGTCTTTGATCAGAGGGCCACTGCATGAGCGGACTGCTGGGCACGATGGACCTCTGGTCTGACCTAGCAGTGGCATTTATTATGTTCTTATGTTCCCCTGATATCTGCAACAGCTCTCTACATTCCACAGGTTCATTTGCAGGTCTGAGATTTAGTGATGATAAAAATGGGTTCCAGGAGTGTTGGCTGAAAAAAAAAACATGCTGTTTGCAACTTTGATGTCAGCAAAATGGATACGTGAGTTACATGAATATGTGCAACCTATGATGTTGGAAAGATGGAAGCAGTGCTTTTCCTCATAAAGCTAAAGGTAAATCTTTTTAGAGTCATAATTGTTAGGCATCCTTATTATAAAAAGGGAACAGTGTTTGTGCTTCTGTTCATTCTAGCTTTTATTCTGAGACTGTGCTATGACTTATTCTCCCAAGATTTCTGCATTTTATTTTTGCCACAGATGTCTTAACATTTTCCCCCCTTTTCTCCTGATTTCAGGTTCCCAGAGTGGCCAATGACTCCCCTTGTGTTTCCCAGAGGCCAGATCAGATCTGTTCAAACAAGATTCAGCACACCAGCTTGCACTTGGCCAAAGCTGAAATACCAAAACAGAAATAATAGGTGAGAATGATGTACTGCAAACTTTCTTTGCCCTTGTGATGAATTATATACACTTTCACAATACTGACATGTTTTACACTTTTTTCCTTCAGAAGGGTGTAGTTATAGAAGATTTTCTAAGAGAACAGTCAATTGGTGAGTTTTAGGCTCTCTTATAAAGGTGCGCTAAATCCACGCATGCGCTAACTACTAATGTGTGCATAGGATAACATGCACACGTTAACATTTACCACGTGCTTACATGGCACAGTTTAGGTGCCATTAGCGTGTGCTAAAGGTTAACTCTTGCATGATATTCTATGGACGCGTTAGTAGTTAGCGCATGCGTGGATTTAGCGCACCTTTATAAAAAGCCTAAAACTCACCAATCAACTCCTAATTTGTCTCAATCCATCTTCCTTTTTCTTCAGCCTGCTCTCTCCTACCAGGAGCAGATCTGGGGCCTTAACAATTTGTACCACAGTAACAACTTGGAACTAGGAGTGACTTACTCTGCATACCTGTCATCCATCTCATCACTTTCATGCTGTTTTCCTAGACTGTGCAATAAAAATCTTAAACCATTTTTACCTTATGCTTATTTACATTGAGTAGCAGCTGGGCATTAGTGTTTCCTTAATAAACACCTCTTCAGCTACTTCATCACACTGACCTTTGTCTTATGTAGTGTTCCATGAGGATGCAAAGAAGAGAAGTGGGGAGGCCCTTAGGGGGTGACAAACAGGATAGCTGGTATGTATCCTGCCTAACAGCCTGCAACCAGCATAATATTTGAGAAAATGAGATTAGATGAGAGCTAGAGAGGATGAACTAGGTGCAATGAGGTACCTTAACTTGGTGGCTTCTTTCAGTCAGGGGAGAGGTTTCCTACCCTGACAGCTTGAGATATGCTTAACTGCAGCTGTTTCGGCATGCTTCAGGGCTCCGTTACAGAGCCACAAGCACGCCAAAGCTACTGCCATAACGACTGCCATACTGCCTAAACGGAACAGAATAATCAAACCAGAATTGCCATAATTTTATAGTTTTTTGTGTAGCATGAAGGTTGGGGTGTGAGTCTTGTCTGGGTTTGACTCCCTCATGTACCTCAGCTGACACAATACTCATTTTAATAAAAATTACAAGCTATAGACCAATCCAATCTAATTTTCATTTCAAACAGCATAATATTAGCAATACTAGAAACAATCTATTCCAAAAGCTGAGTTTGCATTTGATAAAAACAGCAGTATTTAATTCCATGTCACATTTATTGAACCGTACTTGAGATTCTGGCTTTTGGGACAATGAAATCAGTGCTTTAAGCCATTCAGCTACCAGTCTTTTGTTTCAGCTAACTGTGATTTGATAGTTAAGTAGATGATACCTTAGCAGATCACTAACTATGATATGACAGAAGAGTCAGAGAAACTGGATTGGATGGTGGTGTAGCTCAATGAGTAAAAGCACGATGCTGATTTTACAAAGTTTGTAAGTTCAATTCCTGGCCTGTCTTTTACTTGTGGCATTCTACCTTGCAGGTGCACTTTGATGTCACAATGAGGTCAGCATTGTGCAGCTACATTGCTCCATTTGCAATGAACTAGAAGTCACATTCATGTCTGTTCTGTGTTTTATTCTGTTTTTAAGCTTGGTCAATTGAAATTATGGGTTTTCTGTTTGCTTTGAAGAATGAGCTGATTGTAGCAATGTTTAATGAGAAAGTGAGTATTATTTAAAGCAAGGAATCGCTTCTAAAAACATCTCTCAAATAACATCTGTGGGATGCCCTGAGAAACCTGATTGGATGACCTAGACTACCTAAGTAGTATGTATTCTGCTAAAGCCTTTCTATAGCTTAAACCACGTCTATCTAAAGCCTATACAATGCTCAAAGTCATATGCTTTACACTTCTTATAGGAGCTAATTATACCATTGCTATACAAGTTTCTGTATAGCAAAGGAGTGAAGCTTCCACTCTTCTATGCTGATGTTTCCAGTTCAACTCCCAATCAGTACCTTTCATATCTCTCTTATACTTATCCTATTAAACATGGCATACGTTGTTACTTTTTTGTTTTTATACTGTTAAATTATACAATTCTGAAATAATGAAGAGAAAGGATATAACAAGGCAGTGAGATCTACTTTGTTCTGTCTCCTAGCAGAATTAACTGCCATTCACTACCTATAAGGAGCAGTAAATCTAATCAGAATTGCTATTATTGTATGGCTCATTGTCTAGCACGGCAGATTAGAGTGAAGGTTAGCATGTCACATTTTTTCAATATGCACACTGATGTTCCCAGATCAACTCCCACTGAAACTAAAATATTATAAATATCCTTTTAAACAAGGTATACTGTGTTATTATTATCCTTTTAATGATGGTATACTTTGGGTCTATTATGTTAAAGCTTACAGTCCTAAAATAATGATAACAAATACATTTTTATATATAACATCGTAGGAACATCTATCTGGTGTCTTTATGAGGAAAAGTGGATTTTTGAAAATGAGTATCGGATGCCTACCTGACGCCTAAGTAATGCTGATTGGCACTTGCGCTGCGGGGTGTCTAAAGCACACCTAAAACTAGATGTAGTTTACAGAATCGGGGCCTTAGCGTTTAGTGCTGGTTACAGAATTTGGATCAATGTAACTCAGAAATACTGGATTAGGTTAGATTAGATTCTGGACAACCCTAGTGTCAAGTAAAAGCCAATAAATATGAGCACCAAATGCTTTGTCTACCGGACCACTAGGAAAAATATGGGTTTTGAGACACTTCTCCAACTGCAAAACCATAGGAGAAGTGTATGCTACAGTATGCCCATGTGGTGAGATTTACGTGGATTCAACATCAGGATCATGTAAGATTAAAGTACCGTCTAGAGGTAATTTATAGACAAGCTACTAGTGAACTATTCTATCCAAACTTGACATTCTTTTCAGGACTTTTAATGCTGCATACTTCCAGTCTTAAGCAAAATCATGGATACCCTTCATCTACAAGCCAAACAGAACAATATATACAGATTAAAGTCTTTGATCCCTGTCTAATTTTGCATCCATCTCTGAGTTTCACAAAGCTGTAATCGTGAAGGGGCATAATAAAAAACAAATAAACGTCTAAGTCCCATTTTGGCCTGGGCCCTAAACACTGAAAGTAGAAGCAAGGAAAATGTCCATTCTCAAAAAAAAAATGTCCAAAAGGAGTTTTTAAAAAATAATGGCCTGCCTCTATACCCAGACCACCACTACGTCTACACTAACAGCATATAATCAGCCAAAAAAAATTCTAAGTGCCAAACGCCCAATACAAGAGCTTTTAGGCAACGGAGGAGCCAGTCCTTCGCCTAAAAGCTGGATTCTGTAACCGGTGTCTGTCAAAAGGAACACCAGTTACAGAAACCACCCCCCACCCCCATTCCCCAGCAATGATCATGGCAGGAGAGATGGCTCATCTCCCCTGCCGCAATAACAATCCTAAAGTGCCATCAACCATGGCACTTCAGATTGCTATCACGGCAGGAGAGATAGCCAAGCTCTCCTGCCGTGATCCATCCCCCCAAGATCGGGGTAGGAGTGAGCTCAACTACTCCTTCCCCAGTGACCCCTGTGATCAGATCGGACAGGAGGGAGCCAAACCACTCCTGCCCCAGGAACCCTGTGATCAGATTGGTAGGAGGAAGCCTAAACCCTCCTGCCGGCATCCTTCCCAACAATATTAGGCAGGAGGTTACAGTGGCGGTGGGAAAGTTTCCGGGGCCACTGAGCTAATCGCGGTAGCCATGATCAGCTCAGCGGCCCCTTTTTTTGCACTTATACCTGTTTTGACTTGATCTAAGTCAAAACGTATAAGTGCTGACTAGGCAACCTACCTAAACTTTTGGTTATACCTGCTGTATGCCTATGTCTAGGTCGGCCCATCTCCCACCCACCTTCCACTCTTCCTCTCCTCTAAAAATACCTCTTTTTGCTCTATGCGTTTAGAGGTAGGGGAAAGGCCTAAGCTGGTTTTATATACATTAAAACCAGCTTTGGTTATGGGTACTTGGACGATCAGGCTTTTTGATCACCCAAGTACCCATTTAGGCCACTTTTTCGATTTTTTTTTTTATTATGAGCCTCATAGTGAATAACCCAAAGCCAGGATATCACTCACCACTTTGGCTGGAGATTTCTCCCTCTGGACAGGGAATACAGTCATAGCAGCAGACAGGTTCTCCTTCCCTGGTTAATTTCCTGAAGCCAGGGGGGCATCTCTCACTGCACTTGGCCTGTGGAGTTGTCTAAATATTGAAAGATAATTAAAGGTAATTTGTTATACCATTCAGCTATTATTGCTGAAATGCAGGTTTCTAGGGAAGATCTGACTGATCTTCATGTTTGAGGAGGAGTAAAATGAATTCAGAGTTAGATTGTACTCTAGAAGCTCCCACTCAGCTGATGGAGTATGTGGTAACATCAAGGCTCTACTATTAGACTCAGTCAGTGATATCATCAGATAGTAAACCATGACAATTTAAATCATGACTGCCCTACTGCATAGTGGGGTGTGCTAGCTACCTAACCTAATTGTTTGAAAAGGAGCCAACAATGTTGGGAGAGAGAATAACTGCAATAAGATGTGGAAGGACATTTTCATTAGGACGTCTAAGTCAGAGTTGGACATTTTGAGAAAGACATCCAGAAATTCAGTAGTAAAAATGTTAATTCTCAAAACTGCCACATATATATATTTTTAAATTAGTTTTAACCCTTAGTACATCTATCTCTTTTGGCATTCCCAAATATAAAGACCTCCACATGAAAAAAAAAACACATAAAAGCAAGCTGTTCTGATGTGGTACCCCAAGTGTCCTAGCCTGTCAGAACAGCTTGCCATCATATGATTGAAGGAGAATCCCCGATCAACTGTGATGGTTTTGAGGAGTCCTGCCAATTCAGCTGGTTATGGATTCCCCTGCAGGACCATATGAACAGACAGGGAGATCTGATTCCTCTCTCCCTCATACCCACTGATGCCACAGCCCCCACAGAAAGTCCCTGTCCTACATCCCCACACACTCCTGCCATCCCCCCACACACTATAACTTTCAAGAGAAATAATAATAATAATAACTTTATTCTTCTATACCACCACAATCTTGCGACTTCTAGGCGGTTTACAATCAAGAGTGCTGGACATTCAGCGAAATACAATAAGTAGATATTCAGAGGAAATACAGAGATCAGAGACCTCAGGAGGCAATAGTATAGAAATACAATTTGCTGAGCGAAAATGTAATATGTACATTTTAGTAGGTAATGTCCGACAGGACCTGTTGGGGATAAATAGCAACGTAAAGTTACGATAAGATGAAGATAACAGATTATATTTATAACAGTGCTGTAAGTTCAGGTGGAATAGGGAGGAGGGAGGGAGAGGGAGAGGGAGAGCGGGTCAATTGTTTAGGTATTTCTGGAACAGATATGTTTTTAGGCGTTTCCTGAATTCCCCGTATGTAGTGGGCGAAAACAGTTGGTCTAGGTCTTTGCCCCATAGGACTGCTTGGTGAGAGAGAAGGTGTTCGTGGTATTTTTTCATTTTGCAGCCTCTATCTGGAGGGGAAATAAGTTTTGGGTGTGTGTTTCTCTTGAATTTGTTATTAGAAAGTGCGAAAAGATCCATTATGTACTTGGGGGTCAGGCCATATAGTACTTTGAAGCAGAGGCAGGCAAATTTAAACCTTACTCGGGCTTCCGTTGGTAGCCAGTGCAGCTGCCAATAGTAGGGTGTCACATGGTCGAATTTCTTCAGCCCGAAGATAAGTCTAACTGCAGCATTTTGCATTATTTGGAGACATCTCATATTCTTTTGTGAGATTGCTAGATAGGCGATGTTGCAGTAGTCAAGCTGACTCAGTATAAGGGATTGCACTAGGATTCTG
The DNA here is from genome assembly GCF_902459505.1 of Geotrypetes seraphini. Taxonomy (NCBI): domain Eukaryota; kingdom Metazoa; phylum Chordata; class Amphibia; order Gymnophiona; family Dermophiidae; genus Geotrypetes; species Geotrypetes seraphini. The sequence goes on along the minus strand of NC_047095.1, from coordinate 108,255,967 downwards.
AATGTTGACGTATCGAAGTATGATTTAATGGTTCTGAGTTTCCAGAGAGTTAGGAAACCTTTTCTGAATAGGAAATCCACTTGTTCCTTCATTGTTAGGCATTGGTCTAGAATAACACCTAGTATTTTCATGGTGGGCTGAATATTGATGCATAGTGGGGTTTTATTGTCAAGCGGGTGAGGGGAGGCAACGAAGAATTTTGTTTTTTTCTGGGTTGCGCTTGAGCTTGAAATCTGTCATCCATTGTTCCATCTCATTTATGGCATCGGATGCCTTGGGAATGGTTTCCGAGATGGAGTTGGCGAATGGGATGATGATCGTAAAGTCATCTGCATAGCTGAATAGTTAAATTCCTAGTTGGGTTAGTTTCACGCCTAATGAGGACATGTAGATATTGAAAAGCAGTGGGGAAAGCGGTGACCCTTGTGGCACTTCAGATGAGTTGCTCCAGATGTCGGAGTGTTCGTTGTTAAAGCGTACCTGGTAAGAACGGGATGTGAGGAAACCACGAAACCAGTTTAGTACCTCAGCTCTGATACCAATGGCGTCTAAGCATTGCATCATTTTCTCATGGTCTACCAAATCGAATGCAGAGCTTATGTCGAATTGCATGATCAGGGCGTTGAGGCCCTTACTAAATAATAGGCGCAGGTAGTCTAGGATGGCAGCAATTACTATCTCCGTACTGAATAGGGTTCTAAAGCCGGATTGAGTTTCATGCAGGAGAGAGAATTGATTAAGGTAGTCCATTAGTTGGATGTGTACTAGTCCTTCCATGATTTTTACAATGAATGGAATAGATGCTATTGGTCTGTAGTTTGTTATTAGCGCTGAGGATTCTTTTCTATTTTTTGGGATGGGGGTTATTATTATGTGGCCGTTGTTAGTGAGGAAAGTCCCATTTTTTAGGTTGTGGGTTAGGTAGTGTAATAGTGATATTTTGAATTCTGGTGGTGCTGCTTTCATAATCTCCGGAGGGCACGTATCTAGGATGCAGTGAGATTTAGAGTATTTGTTGTAGAGTTTGATGTAGGTATTCCATTCTGGATCTAGAAAGGAACTCCAGATCATGTCTGTAGGTATTTCATTGTCATGTGAGTTAGCTATTTGGTAGTTGCTGGGGATGATTGTTACATCGTTATTGCTTATACAGTTATTTTTTAGGTTTTTAATTTTGGAATCAAAATATAGAGCTAGGTCCTTTGCGGTGGGTAACTTCATGTTGTGCTCAGGTGTGGTGTAGTGGGTGGTGTCAAATAGGTTTGTGACTATGTGACTTTGTGATTCCTTGTGAACCTTTGCATGATAAGTTAATTTTGGTGGAGTAGAACACTTTGCAATTGTCTTTTATCAGTTGTTTGTAGGTTTTTATGTAGGCTCTCCATTTGTTGCGGTCCGTCAGTTCTCCTGTTTTATTCCAAATCCTTTCTAGTCACCCAGCTGTTTGTTTCATTTTTAATAGTTCAGTGTCGAACCATTTGTTGTATTTGTTTGCGTTGCTTTTGCTTTTATGTATGGGGCGATTTTATCTAGGATGGAAGTACTGGTTGTATTCCAATGGTCCCAGAAGTCTTTTCCTTCCTCTGTTACTGTCTGCGGTTTGTATTCTGACCAGTATTCTTCTGGATTAATATAACCTCTTGTTTGATGTTCTTATTTTATCATCTGACGTGTTTTAGATTTGGCTCCACTGAACCTTGACACCCACCCCAAACTTTGACACACCTGAACCCCTAGCACCCTACCCTGATATCCATAAACCTCCAGCACTCCAACCCTGAACCCCCAGCACCCCACCCTGACACTCCCTTTCACTACTAACATAGAACCCAGCATTACATACCTATAGTTTTGGTTCCTCTTTCCCACATGCATCACTTTGAACTTGCTTACAACTGTCATTTTAATGCCCAGTCTTACAGTCTTGCAATTTTTCACAATCTTCTTGTGATGAAACAACTTTGAAGAACTTTGTGTAATCAGCAAATTTAATTATCTTACTAGATATTCCCATCTTTAGATCATTGATAAGTATGTTAAAAAGCTGTGGTCCCACCACTGACTTTATGGGGAACATCACTATTAGAACATAAGAACGTAAAAATAGCTTTACTGGGTCAAATCGCCCAGTAGCTTTACTGGGTCAGATAGCCCAGTAGCCCATCCTCACAGTGGACAATCTATATCACCAGTACCTGAGAAAAACGCTAAGAGTAGCAACATTCCATGCTACTAATCCAGGGCAAGCTTTCCCATGCCTATCTCAATAACAAAATATGGACTTATCCAAACCTTTCTTAAAACAAGCTACACCATACGCTCTTACCACAACCTCTGGCAATGCGTTCCAGAGCTTAACTATTGTTTGAGTGAAAAATTATTTCCTCTGCTTAGTTTTAAAAGTATTTCCCTGTAACTTCATTGAGAGTCCCCTAATCATTGTAATTTTTGATGGAGTGAAAAATCAATCCACTTGTACCCATTCTACTCCACTCGGGATTTTGTAGACTTCAATCATATCTCCCCTCAGCCATCTCTTTTCCCAGCAGTTGAGCCCTAACCATTTTAGTTTTTCTCATACGAGAGGAGTTCCATTCCCTTGGCTGCTCTTTGAACCGTTTCTAGTGCTGCTATATTTTTCTTGAAATAAGGAGACCAGAATTGAATTCAATACTCCAGGTGAGGTCACACCATGGAGCAATACAGAAGCATTATAACTTTCTTAGTTTTGTTAACCATCCCTTTTTTAATAATTCCTAGCATCTTGTTTACTTTTTTTGTGCCATTGGGTGGAAGGATTTTTTGTGCTCATTAGGTGGAAGGTTTCATTTTATTGTCTACAATGACACCTAGATCTTTTTCTTGAGTACTGACCCCCAAGGTGGACCCTAGCATCAGGTAAATTTGATTTGGGTTATTTTTCCCCAATGTGCATCACTTTGCATTTGTCCACACTAAATTTCAACTGCCACTTGGATGTCCATTCTTCCAATTTCCTATGGTTTCCCTGCATTTTTTCACAATCCGCATAAGTTTTAACAACTTTGAACAGTTTAGTGTCATCTGTAAATTTAATCACCTCACTTATTCCAATTTACAAATCATTGATCACTCTCTCCTCAAAAATGGATTTCCTGTCCTATTAACCCTCTTTCTTCCTCCCCTCTTAAAGTCAATCAATTTGTACCTTTGCTTAATCTTTGTAAACCGCATAGAACTTCACGGTATTGCGGTATATAAGCTGTTATTATTATTATTATTATTATTATTTACAAATAAGTCAAATATCACTGTCCCACTACAGATCCCTGTGGCACTCTGGCCCTGATTCTCCAAAAGTGCGTCCCGATTTTAGGCAGCTGTAGGCGTCCTACAGCTGTCTAAACAGCCAATCGGGATGCACGTTTTTTTTAAAAAATGCTCCCCAGGCAGGCCGCCTATATTGAAGGCGAGGCCCACAAGACACCTAGGCCCTGATTCTGTATAGGACGCCCAGGAGAGGCGTCCTATTCAGAATCGGCCTAAACTAAACCCCGATTCTGTAACCGGCGTCCATGTTACAGACTCTGGTTAGAGAATAGGGTTAGATTAGACACGGCCCGCTACACTTATCGCGGCAAGGGATCTCTCTGCCGCTATAAGTATAGCGGGCCGTGGCCCCCTGACCGATCGCTGGCAGGAGGGTGCCCAAACCCTCCTGCCAGAAGATGCCCCCCCCCGACACTACCGACCGCCCTCCCTGACACTACCGACCGCCCCCGACATTACCGATCTCCCCCCCCCGACAATATCGATCGCTGGCAGGAGGGTGCCTAATCCCTCCTGCCCGAACACGCACCCCCCCGGTGCTAACAACCCCCAAACCTCCACTCCACCAAACCTGTTCTTATGGCCAGATGGGTTTTGCACGTCCAGCCGGCAAGCACGCCTCGTTGAAATGAGGCGGGCCCGCCCTTCCTTGCCCATCCCGCTGAAGCCTAAGGCCTGATTGGCCCGGGCTCTAGAAGCCTGGACCAATCAGGCTTTAGGCATAGCGGTTCTGCCCATCCCCACTTAATCTAAGGCCCACTATACTTATAGCGGCAGAGAGATCTCTTGCCGCGATAAGTATAGCGGCCGCGTCTACTTACAATGTAGACCAGCATTTTGCTGGCCTACATTTAAAGCTTCTCCTCTACTAGGGAGACGCGTAGGGCCGCCTAGGTTCGCCTAAGGCCCGCCTAAAGCCCTTAGACGAGCTTAGGCATCTTGCGGATCTCCCTAGGCTCCCAGAGGTGCCTTCAGGCCTGCCTGGGGAGCATTTTTTTAAAAAAACGTGCATCCCGATTGGCTGATTATATAGCTGTAGGATGCCTACAGCTGCCTAAAATCAGGACGGCACTTTGGAGAATCAGGGCCTCTATGTTTACTCTCCTCCATTGAGAAAAATGACTATTTAACCCTACCTTCTGTTTTCTATCTGAAAATCAATTCCTAATCCACAACTGAATTTTGCCTCCTTTCCCATGTCTCTCATAAGGAACTTTGTCATAAGCATTCTGAAAAACTAGATACAGTACATCAACTGGCTCACCTTTATCCACATGTTTATTTCCATCTTCAAAGAAGTCAATCAAATTGGTGAGGCAAAATCTCCCTCGTCTGATTCTGCCCTATTAAATCATGTTTGCCCTTAACTGAAGTCAGGCTTATCGGTCTGTACTTTTCCAGATCTCACCTGGACCCCTTTTAAAAAATTGGCGTAACTTTGGCCACCATCCAATCTTCAGATACTACAGATGATTTTAGCAACAGGTTACAGATCAGTAACAGCAGGTCAGCAATTTCATGTTTGAGTTCTTTTAGGCCCTCTTTTACAAAGACGGGCATTTTAGCGCAGATTTAGCGCACACTAAATCAATGCGTGCACTAACCGCTACCACATCCTTGGATAATATGCACACATTAGCATTTAGCATGTGCTTAACATGCACCAATATCTAATGCATGCTAATAAACTTAGCACACCTTTGTAAAAGAGGGGGTTAGTATCTTGGTATGTATACCATCTGGTACAGGTGATTTATCAGTTTTTAACTTGTTGATTTGGCTTAGCACATCTTCCAGATTCCTCCACATCATCACCCTTGTAAACCATTTCTGGTTCATGTCATATAGTGCAATATATTCTAACTCTCCCAAATTGTTTCTTAGGCTTCTGGCATTTGCATACAGACATTTCAAACAGTGTTTGTCATATCTATTTACAATGTGTTCAGCAGTTGGCATAGATAATTTTCAATCTTTAAAATCAGCCTGCTCTGTAGTTAAGGAAACCTAGTCTACTGTGGCGTGTATTGCAATCTCACTATTGAGAAGCTATATCCTCACTTTTATGATATTTTTCCTGAACCATAATCTTTTGAGCAACTGTCAGTCTTCCTTTAGTTTCTAGTTTAAAAAGATCTATTTATTTAAGTAGAATAGTGACTCCTTCCCCAATATGTCACCCAGTTCCTAGCAAATCTAAACCCCTCCTCCCTCACCTCATCCATGCATTGATACTAAGGAGCTCTGCATGAAACAGGGAGCACTTCTGAAAATGCTACCCTGGAGGTTCTGGATTTTAACCAAGAGCCTAAGGGATTCTTTTACTAAGGCACACTAGTGTGTCTTAGCACACGCTAAAAATTAGCACATGATAATGGACGCGTTAGCATTTAGTGTGCACTAATTTTTAGCACGCGCTACAACACACTAGCATGCCTTACTAAAATGACCCCTAAATTTGGCTTCCTTTATTTCATTGGTACCCACATGTACCAAGATAGCAGGTTCCTCCCCAGAACTGTCTAAAATCATATCTAAGTGACATGTGATGTCCAATGGAACCTTCCACAAATATGGATGAACTCAATCAGAAGTGGATTCACCCATATTTGTGACATGTGAAGTCCATCACCTTCGCACCAGGCAGGTATGAGCAAGTGATCCTGATGTCCACATCTACCCAGATATCTACATGCCTAATTGAATCTTCCACTATAATGGGTATCCTATCCCTTCCCTCTTGGGCAGAAGCTCCGGTAGATACAACCTCAGTGCAAGAGGAAATTGCTAACCTGGTGGGCAGGTCCTAGCCACAGAATTGCCTCCTACTTCACCAGGGTGATGTTCGCCTTTAAGAAGATCTCCCTTCTTCAAGGCAGCACAGAGGCTGCCAGACTGGATGTGAGACTTTTCTACAATATCCCTGTAGGTCTCCAATGAAAAGTGCCCCTACTATTATAATTGCACATTACTGCACAATATGGTGTTTTGATTTGTTATTTATATCTTCTATATCTGTTTATTAGTATGGTAATACCTTTATATATACTTTATTTTCATATTTAATGTACACCTGAACTTAATTTCTATTTATTTATTTATTTTTAGTATTTATATAACACCTTTCAAAGGGTTCCTTTTACTAAGGGGCACTAGACAACTTAGGCCCTCTTTTACAAAGGCGCACTAAGCGTTTTGGCGTAGATTTAACATGCGCTGAATCAACAGGTGTGCTAACCACTAACGCGTCTATAGGATAACATGCATGCGTTAGCATTTAGTGAGTGTTTAGCGCATGCTAAAAAACATAGTGCACCTTAGTTAAAGAGGAGGGTAGTGCTCACTAAATATTAGCATGCCCTAAATGCTAACACATCCATAGAATATAATGGACACATTAGCGTTTAGTGCACGCTAATATTTAACGTGCACTAAATCGGTTAGCGCGCCTTAGTAAAAGAGGGGGGAGAGTTTCTAAGCAGTTTGCAATCTGCTACTCAAGCATTTTCCCTATCTGTCCTGGTGGGCTCAGAATCTATCAAACATAGCAGGGGCATCATTTGATATTTTATCAATTTTTTTGATTATTTAATTATGAATCTTTTGATGTTTTTTATGTTTATAATTATTTATTTACTTGTATGTTTTTAGATTCTTGAAGCAGGCTTTGCAGCCAAAACAGACTTTTATATTGAACATTTTGGTTTCTTTAAATATCCTTTCTGTTATCAGTGGACAGTCAACCCTGCTGTTTGCTTTTGCTTACATTGTAAGTACCATTTGGAACCTGAATTGGTATATGCTTAGGAAAGGCGCTGGTAACCTGTTTGTGAATTTTATGTGGCATGATATTTTTGTGATGTTTTATGATGGTTGATATTGCTTTTAAGTATGTGATTTTGATTATGTTGGTACTTTGTTGTGACCCGCCTTTGGATATAAGTCAATAAACTATAAACTACAAGGTCCTGATTCTCTAAAAGTGCGTCCCGATTTTAGGCAGCTGTAGGCGTCCTACAGCTGTCTAATCAGCCAATCGGGATGCACGTTTTTTAAAAAAAAATGCTCCCCAGGCAGGCCGCCTATATTGAAGGCGAGGCCCGCAAGACACCTAGGCCCTGATTCTGTATAGGATGCCCGGGAGAGGTGTCCTATTCAAAATCGGCCTAAACTAAACCCCGATTCTGTAACCGGCGTCCATGTTACAGACGCGGGTTAGAGAATCGGGTTAGATTAGACACGGCCCGCTACACTTATCGCGGCAAGGGATCTCTCTGCCGCTATAAGTATAGCGGGCCGTGGCCCCCTGACCGATCACTGGCAGGAGGGTGCCCAAACCCTCCTGCCCGAAGACGCACCCCCCTCCCCGACACTACTGACCGCCCCCCCCCGACACTACCGATCGCCCCCCCCCGACAATATCGGTCGCTGGCAGGAGGGTGCCCAATCCCTCCTGCCCGAAGACGCACCCCCCCGACACTACCGACCACCCCCCCCGACATTACCGATCCCCCCCCGACAATATCGGTCGCTGGCAGGAGGGTGCCCAATCCCTCCTGCCCGAAGACGCACCCCCCCCGGCGCTAACAACCCCCACTCCACCAAACCTGTTCTTACAGATGGGTCTTGCACGTCGAGCAAGCAGGCACGCCTCGTCGAAATGAGGCGGGCCCGCCTCTTCCCGGCCCATCCCGTCGAAGCCTAAGGCCTGATTGGCCCAGGCTCTAGAAGCCTGGACCAATCAGGCCTTAGGCATAGTGGGTCCGCCCATCCCTACTAAGTCTAAGGTCTGATTGGCCAATCAGGCCTTAGATTAAGTGGGGATGGGCGGACCCGCTATGTCTAAGGCCTGATTGGTCCAGGCTTCTAGAGCCTGGGCCAATCAGGCCTTAGGCTTCGGCGGGATGGGCCGGGAAGGGGCGGGCCCGCCTCATTTCGACGAGGCGTGCCTGCTTGCTCGACGTGCAAGACCCATCTGTAAGAACAGGTTTGGTGGAGTGGGGGTTGTTAGCGCCGGGGGGGGTGCGTCTTCGGGCAGGAGGGATTGGGCACCCTCCTGCCAGCGACCGATATTGTTGGGGGGGCGGTCGGTAGTGTCGGGGGGGGGCGTCTTCGGGCAGGAGGGATTGGGCACCCTCCTGCCAGCGACCGATATTGTCGGGGGGGATCAGTAATGTCGGGGGGGGGCAGTCGGTAGTGTCAGGGGGGGGCGGTCGGTAGTGTCGGGGAGGGGGGTGCGTCTTCGGGCAGGAGGGTTTGGGCACCCTCCTGCCAGTGATCGGTCAGGGGCCACGGCCCGTTATACTTATAGCGGCAGAGAGATCCCTTGCCGCGATAAGTATAGCAGCCGCGTCTACTTACAATGTAGACCAGCATTTTGCTGGCCTACATTTTTAAGCTTCTCATCTACTAGGGAGATGCGTAGGGCCGCCTAGGTTCAGCCTAAGGCCCGCCTAAGGCCCTTAGACGAGCTTAGGCTTCTTGCGGGTCTCCCTAGGCTCCCGGAGGCGCCTTCAGACATGCCTGGGGAGCTTTTTTTTTAAAAAAAAATGTGCATCCCGATTGGCTGATTAGACAGCTGTAGGACGTCTACAGCTGCCTAAAATCGGGACGCACTTTTAGAGAATCAGGGCCCAAGTGCCTCCACTTAGGTGTCACTGGGAGTCATAAGAGTACAGCACCAAATTCTTAAATTGTTTAATTAATGTTTTATGTTATTATTGGATGAACACTGGCACTGTCAATTACCAAACTGATTAAGCCACTTATAAAAATGTTAGGTACAGATTCCAAACTTAAGCGTCACTAGGCAGCCAAAATTAGGGCACTTAGCAGTACCTAATGTAGGCACTTTTTACAGAAAATGGCCTTTATTTTCCTGTTCATCTACTACACAGTTTAGGTTCTCTTCTACATCCATGTCTGATGATGTAAAAACCATAGGCAACTGAATCTTTGGGAAGGCTGTACCAAAACCAGATCAAAATGGAAGGCTTTGCCTCTCTTTTACTAAGATTTGCTATGCTTTTTAATGCACACTAAATATTAACGGGTGATAAACATGTGCTAAACGCTAACGCATGTGTGTTATCCTAAGGACGTGTTAGTGGTTAGCACACTCGTTGATTTAACATGGGCTAAACGTATGTTAAAATGCTTAGCGCACCTTTCTAAAGGGGGCCTTTATTTCTGATATATGACAGTTGTATAGAATATTGTCCCTTTTTATACATTAATTTTAACATATTTAAATATAAAATCTTAAGTGTTGGAGGTTTGTGTAAATGAGAACAGAGTCCACGAGGATGGGTAAGGAATTGGAACAGAGCTCATGGGGATGGGGTGGAGACAGAGTCAGAGCCTGTGGGGGCAGGTTGGGAATAGGGATGGAGTCTGCTGGGATGGGGGATGGGCACAGAGCCTGCAAGAACAGTGCAGGAACAGGGACAAACTTTGCCCCATGTTGTTCTCTTGTGAAGAAGTCCACTAGTACAAAAAACATCTCTTAACGGTAGCTCATGTTGATGTCTTCACCCCATTTGGGTAAATCAACCTATTGATCGTAGGGAATTTTCATAAACTTTGGTCAATTCAGCTAAGCTTTTACTAAATCAGATTTAAAATTGACCTCTTCCTGTCTAATCCAGTTTCTCCTTGACCACTTCGAATATATATTTCCAGAAATATTCTTCTCAATTTTCCCCACATTTAAACATTCTCACTTTTATCAATTCAAAACTTGTTTTATCAGTTCAAAACTTGTTTTAGCCTAGCATAAAATTGTGATAATCTAATCCCACAGCTATAGCTAACATCTATCATAATGCAACATGGTTCAGTGCCTTCCGTAGTTTATCTCTAATATTTCATAAATTTCACCTGGTTAAATTTGCTTTCCCACATAATCATCTTCTCATTTATGGTGAAATTCTGCCTTTGTAAAGGATTATAACTTCCCACAATTCTATGTTGGATTATCCCATTGGGTAGGAAGACCATGTTTATAATATTGTAGGGAACATTTAGGTCTCCATTCTCATTAAAAAATACCTCATCTTCCAGATTGTTCTTAAAGTGAATCTTTTTCAGATAATGGTGAAGCTGAAAAAATATAACAGTTAAAATTTCAATAGAGACTTTGAAGTTTAAAAATATATAAACTCAACCAAGAACTGTGTTGCTTAGGAGACCTTACTGATAGCTACAATACAGCCAGCATATCTCTAGGTCCTACTGTTATACATAAGGCCTTTCACTGCATCAAAGGTGGTGATAAGCAAACATGATAAAATGGAATTCCATGGAATGGGTTATATTATTGTTATTACTCAACATTTATAATAAATATTATTATTACTCTTAAAATATAACTCCCTTTTACATACCTCCTGTTTTACTAAGGTGCACTAACTGATTAGCGTGCGCTAATTGAATTAGCACACACTAAACGCTAATGTGTCCATAGACTGCCCTGTGAACTTCTAAAAGCTAAGTTACTCAGCATTTCATATTCTGCTCTTTTCACTGGTTTTCAGCATTATATCTGCTTAATTTCTCTTCTCCTCCCTGTTTCTTACTAAAAAAAATATAAAAAAGCACAAAAAATCCTTCTCTTTCCTCTGTTAAATCTTATTTCCTCTTCCTGCAGTTTTGTTTAAAATACTGTGTTTTAGGTGGTATAGAGCCTATATTTCTGGTGCCTGTGGCTCAGGGTGACTAAAGTAGGGAAAATCCTGTTATAAATTCTGTGTTTTAGGGTAGCACTGATAGAACCTGCAGTTTTGTTTAAAATACTGTGTTTTAGGTGGTATAGAGCCTATATTTCTGGTGTCTGTGGCTCAGGGGGACTAAAGTAGGGAAAATCCTGTTATAAATCCTGTGTTTTAGGGTAGCACTGATAGAACCTGCAGTTTTGTTTAAAATACTGTGTTTTAGGTGGTATAGAGCCTATATTTCTGACTCACTAGTTTTTAGCCATTGTGTCTGATTAGGTGGAGAAGGGAGGGGCTCTGTTTTACTTCTAAGGTTAATTGCATTATCTTTGGGACATTGCTGAAACAAGGCTGCCCTGTGAACTTCTAAAAGCTAAGTTACTCAGCATTTCATATTCTGCTCTTTTCACTGGTTTTCAGCATTATATCTGCTTAATTTCTCTTCTCCTCCCTGTTTCTTACTAAAAAAAATATAAAAAAGCACAAAAAATCCTTCTCTTTCCTCTGTTAAATCTTATTTCCTCTTCCTGCAGTTTTGTTTAAAATACTGTGTTTTAGGTGGTATAGAGCCTATATTTCTGGTGCCTGTGGCTCAGGGTGACTAAAGTAGGGAAAATCTGTTATAAATCCTGTGTTTTAGGGTAGCACTGATAGAACCTGCAGTTTTGTTTAAAATACTGTGTTTTAGGTGGTATAGAGCCTATATTTCTGGTGCCTGTGGCTCAGGGTGTCTAAAGTAGGGAAAATCCTGTTATAAATCCTGTGTTTTAGGGTAGCACTGATAGAACCTGCAGTTTTGTTTAAAATACTGTGTTTTAGGTGGTATAGAGACTATATTTCTGACTCACTAGTTTTTAGCCATTGTGTCTGATTAGGTGGAGAAGGGAGGGGCTCTGTTTTACTTCTAAGGTTAATTGCATTATCTTTGGGACATTGCTGAAACAAGGCTGCCCTGTGAACTTCTAAAAGCTAAGTTACTCAGCATTTCATATTCTGCTCTTTTCACTGGTTTTTAGCATTATATCTGCTTAATTCCTCTTCTCCTCCCTGTTTCTTACTAAAAAAAAAAATATAAAAAAGCACAAAAAAATCCTTCTCTTTCCTCTGTTAAATCTTATTTCCTCTTCCTGCAGTTTTGTTTAAAATACTGTGTTTTAGGTGGTATAGAGCCTATATTTCTGGTGCCTGTGGCTCAGGGTGACTAAAGTAGGGAAAATCCTGTTATAAATCCTGTGTTTTAGGGTAGCACTGATAGAACCTGCAGTTTTGTTTAAAATACTGTGTTTTAGGTGGTATAGAGCCTATATTTCTGACTCACTAGTTTTTAGCCATTGTGTCTGATTAGGTGGAGAAGGGAGGGGCTCTGTTTTACTTCTAAGGTTAATTGCATTATCTTTGGGACATTGCTGAAACAAGGCTGCCCTGTGAACTTCTAAAAGCTAAGTTACTCAGCATTTCATATTCTGCTCTTTTCACTGGTTTTCAGCATTATATCTGCTTAATTCCTCTTCTCCTCCCTGTTTCTTACTAAAAAAAAAAATATAAAAAAGCACAAAAAAATCCTTCTCTTTCCTCTGTTAAATCTTATTTCCTCTTCCTGCAGTTTTGTTTAAAATACTGTGTTTTAGGTGGTATAGAGCCTATATTTCTGGTGCCTGTGGCTCAGGGTGACTAAAGTAGGGAAAATCCTGTTATAAATCCTGTGTTTTAGGGTAGCACTGATAGAACCTGCAGTTTTGTTTAAAATACTGTGTTTTAGGTGGTATAGAGCCTATATTTCTGCCTTACTAGTAGTCTTACTTATAGTCCCACCAACCCCAGGGACCACTATTCATATATAGAGACCCATATAATCAGGACTTCACAACCAATCAAGATGACCTTTATTCTATGCAATCACTGTGGTGCTTTAATTCCAAGACATACTATTTGGAGGCTTAAGGCTTGCCCCATCTGTCTTCAACTTGCCAGTATTAAGGAGGAGCTCTGCAAACTTAAACAGGAATTGAATACAATTAAAGCAGCTTCCATCACTCCACAAAATCATACCAACTTACCACCTCTACCTCAAAGAATAAAAGAGCCCAGGAATAAATGGGTCACAGTAGGCTCAGGAAGACTGCGACATATAACACAGAAACATCCACCTTCACTAATATTACCTCTACAGAATTCCTTCGCTCCACTAGTGCACTGCGATACTCAGGAAAACAGAAGGGAGGTGGGACTTGAACCAATGAAGGAAACTCAAGAGAACAAGAGCACCCTAAGTACAAATAAAAAAGCCAAAAACAGAAAACTATTACTGTTGGGGGATTCCATCATCTGAGGCATTAACCTTGTAACACAGGGCGAGGAGTCCAAAATAGTGAAATGTCTTCCAGGATCCTCAGCTACCAGGAGTTCCAGGCAAATACTGACTATAATTAAGGAAGAAACTAAGGATTTTAACACTGATGTTGTTATCCATCTGGGAACAAATGACCTGGCCAACAACTCCACACTTGCAGCACCGAAAGGTTTTCGGGAGCTTGGTGAGGGCGTGAAACCTTTTGTAAAGACTTTAGCTTTTTCTGAAATACTGCCTGCATATGGAAAAGGAGAGCAAAGAATGAAAAACACAGAGGACTTTAATAGATGGCTCAGAGCCTGGTGTCATCAAGAAGGCTTCAGGTACATAGGAGGATGGGGAAATACATGGAAGGACAAGAAGCTATATTGCACTGATGGGCTACATATTACTACAGCAGGAAAAAGAAACCTTGCAGAGAAATTTAGACAATATTTTTCTAGGCATTTAAACTAGAAGGTGGGGGTGGTGTATATATGAAGGACAATTATAGAGACCACCCCCGGCAAAAGAAAAGATGTGATAAGCAATATCAGCAACTCATTTCTTAGTATTGCAACGGAAAGTGAAACGACACAAAAATCCATACGAAAAAGGAGATTATCGCTGAAAAATAGCTGGAAAGCGATGACCACAAATGCTCGCAGTCTAAGCAACAAAGTTCATGATCTGCAAGCCCTGATATTAGAGGCAGATCTAGATATTGTTGCTATCACAGAGACATGGTTCAGTGAAGCACATGGATGGGATGCAAACATACCAGGATATAATCTTTTTAGGAAGGACAGAGATGGTCATAAAGGTGGAGGAGTAGCTCTCTATGTAAAGATCAATATCCAAGCGACCGAAATGCAAGGGACCTGGGGAGAGGAAGAAGCGATATGGATTGCTCTAAAAAGAGAAGATGGAACTTCTATCTACGTGGGTGTAGTCTACAGACCTCTGACTCAATCGCAGCAAATTGATAAGGATCTGATTGTGGATATCCAAAAGTTTGGAAGGAAAGAGGAGGTTCTGCTGTTGGGAGATTTCAACCTGCCGGATGCGGACTGGAATGTTCCGTCTGCGGAATCGGAAAGAAGTAGGGAGATTGTGGATGCCTTTCAAGAGGCTCTGCTCAGACAAATGGTGACGGAACCCACAAGGGAAAAAGCGATATTGGATCTGGTCCTCACAAATGGAGAGAGTATCTCTAATGTTCGAGTGGGTGCTCACCTGGGTAGTAGCGATCATCAAACGGTTTGGTTTGATATAATGGCTAAAGTGGAGAGCGGCCGCACGACACTTAAAGTCCTAGATTTCAAACGTACGGACCTCTAGTGGTATGAGTTTTGGTGTTTTTTGGTATTCTGTTTTTAGTGGCTTTTTGTTGGCATTGGATGGAGAAGTGGCATAGTTTATGGTCGGACCATATGGAGTCTGTCCAGATATCATGTTTCCAGTAAAATTTAGGGGCGGATGGTTCTTTGGCGGAGAATGTCACTAGGTCTAACTGATGGCCTCTTTGGTGGGTTGTGATGGGCGGGGGCTTAAAGTAGCCTAGTTGCGAGATTAGTAACCAAAAGTCGGATATGTCTGGAAGGTCTGTTTGCTCTAGGTGGATGTTGATGTCTCCACATAGAAGATTGTATGGACTAGCTAGAGAGTTGGAAAGTAGGAATTCGGCTAGGGTCCTCCTTGGCTAGGGTCCATTTTTTTGGAGGGATGTAACACAGCGTAATTGTTAGAGAGGAGGCGAATCGGAGGATGATAGGCACAGAGGTTAGTGAATAGGATTGGAGGAAAATCGGGTAGGAACATGATTACAAACACGATCGGTGGGCTTAGTGAATCTAGCCCTAAGTCCTTTACAGAATCATGCCTAGTGGCGCCTAAATCTTTCTCCACCCTTAAACACACCTACTTTGGTGTTATATGCCACTAGGCACAATGTGTTAGGTACCTATCTTCTTAGGCATAATTCTATAAAAGATAGGTGCCTATCTCCCAATTATTTTTTTTTATATATTTATTTATAACATTTCAAAATATTTTTCAAAGAATAACTCTTGCTACAGCAATACAGAAGTCAATCATAAGAAGAAGAAATAGCATAAAGAAAGCACCACATCTTTCTTAGACCTCAAAATAGCTAGTGGGGGGCTCAAAGAAAAAATAAGGAGATTATCTATTTCAATTATAATTAAGCTGAAATGGCTTTCAAAATTATCTAATCTGTGACTTTAGACACTTCAAGTTACCAGCTTCTTCATATCTATAAATGCTTTAAACTGTTCTGGGGCAAAAAATACATATTTTAAACCTAGGTATTTTATCAAACATTTGCAAGGGTAGGACAATAGGAAAGAAGCCCCCAAAGATATCACATCTGGCCTCATTGTTAGAAATAATTTTCTTTGAACTTGAGTTTGTCTCATCACATCTGGAAAAATCCAGATTTTTTTCCCATAAAACAATTTCAAGGAATTCCGAAAGAACAACCTAAAAATATTATTAACATCCTGTTCAAATGACACCAATAAAGTTGCCCTTTCAGAGTCTTCTGTTTTAGATGATTCCAATATGTCTGTAATATTTAAAGGAGATTCATCTGAATTCTTCTGTTGATTCTCCAAAGTGGCTCCCTTTTTTTTTTTTTGCCGGCAAATAATAGATACGATTAACAGGAGGAATATTTTCAAGTGGAAAATTTAAGATTTCATTCAAATATTTTCTAAGTAAATCTATGGGAGTCACAGTTAGAGATTTGGGGAAATTCAGAAATCTCAAATTCAATCTACGATTATAATTCTCTAATTGTTCTAATTTTTTTTTAAATTATGAGCTTGGTAAAGCTCATTATTGAAGCCAATTTGCTAATTAAGTTATGTCCTAACCTTAGGAATTTCAAAAAATGAACACAAATTATGAAATTTAAATTGTGTTATCTAAATAGGGGAAAATACCTCAAAAGCCCCGTGCCCAAAGCTCATTGCTTGATTCAAGGGCACCCGGGGACAAAGGGTCTCATCATTGGTCTAAAAATCCCTCCTAATTAAGGCCCTCTTTTACTAAGGTATGCTAATCAGTTAGCGCACCTTAGTAAAAGAGGGAGTAAGTGTAGTGTAGAAATTTTTTTTTTTTTTCACTCAGAACCAGCAAAAACAGATGTAAAGTCACTTATCTTTAAATTGGTTTTTGACCATAGCTGGCTCTACTGTTTTTGAATGAGACATTGAGAATAAGTTGTTCTTTAGAAAAAAAGAGTTAGTCATTTGAAATTTGGACCGTGAGCTATTAAGCAAATGTATTGAATATATAAAAAAAGGAAAAACAAATATTTTTCTGCACTACGCTTAATTAATTAGGAGGGGTTTTTAAATCAATGATAATACCCTTTGTCCCCGGGTGCCCTTGAACCAAGCAATGAGCTTTTTCGTTTTCCGGAGTTCATTTAGTGATTTTGAACACAATTTTGCTGAAACTTTGCACTTTGATAATTTTATTTAGGCACCTATCTTTAGGCATCTCAAAGAATTTCTGGCACTGGATATCCAGGCTTTCATTGGCTTCTAGAAGTTATCTTAGTAGTAGTGATAAACAGCACACTAACCCCCCTCTTTTACTAAGGTGCGCTAACCAATTAGTGCTCGCTAATTGATTTAGCGTGCTAAATCGATTAGTGCATGCTAAAAAAGTTATCGAGTACTAAATCGGCTAGCGCACCTTAGGCCCTCTTTTACAAAGGTGTGCTAAGCATTTTAGCACGTGTTTAACGCTCGCTAAATCAACGCATGTACTAACCGCTAATGCGTACATAGGATAATATGCATGCATTAGCATTTAGCGTGCGCTAAAAAGCATAATGCATCTTAGTAAGAGTGGGTTAGTAAAAGTACCCCTATATGTAATGTAATGATATTCTCTTTATTTGAACTTTTAAACTTTTCAAATAGTTGTTTTAGGTGCTATTTAGAGTGAGAAACTTATAAATGACAATTTTTAACAGATTTCATAATAACTGTTAAATCCATGTTAAGTAACTAGACAGACTTTTCAAAATTAGATTAGATTAATAATTATGTATGTTCGATATGTATACAACTTACCCCCTGGTGCGCTTACCCCCTGGTGTTTTAGCGCACGCTACATCTATGTGTGTGCTAAACGCTAACACATAGCGTTTAGCACAGGGGTGTCCAACCTGCACCCCAAGGGCCACATTCAGCCCCGTGAAGTATTTTGTGCGGCCCTTGTTGAGGGCGACGCAGTGTTTTCCTCTGCTGCCCCCCCAGGTGTTTACTGTCTTACCGGCTCCTTCCTCTGTCTTGCTGCAGCGTTTTCACGTTTGAGCAGTAAAGCGAACCAGCGTTTAAACTTAATGGGACTTCACCTCCAGCTTTAAATCTAGCTGTGTAGCTGTTTTGTCGGTTCCCTGACGCAGCACCGAAACGTGGCACGTCGGAACCAGTCACTACTAACTGTTAAGGCTAGCACTCAATATATTGAAAAGTTCACACTTCAGAATGAGTTCATATTGAACACTGCAATGATTAGGTGGTGAGGCAGAGTAATCAGCCTTCATGTCTCTGTTCTAAGAAAGAAATGCAAACAAATTACTTTTGAATTCGTACTTGTTCGATTTTCCTGCAGTGACTTCTTTAAGTATCACTGACATCTCTTTAGTCACTCTTCAATACCAACGTAGTAGTTGAATTTATTACCCCTGCAGTGTACGGTAGTTCTGGGCTGCGGGTGTTCACCGTCTTACCATCTCACTCCTCTGTCTTGCAGTGTTCGCTCAAAGCCACGGGCAGCGGCTCCCACACGCCTCCCACAGCTGATCTGTAAATGTTCCCTCTGATGTCACGACATCAGAGGGAATGCTTCCGGGTCATCCACAGGAGGCATGTAGGAGCCTTTGCCCATGGTTTTGAGTGAACGCTGCAGCACGATGGAGGAGGGAGCCGGCAAGACACAAAACAGCTGGGAGCGACAGAGGAAAATATCAAATCGTCCTCTAGCGTGAGTGGGACTGCAAAAAATTCTTCAAGGGGCCGCGGGTTCGACACCCCTGAGCTAGACCCTGGGGAGGGAAAAGAAAGTGAGAGAACTGGAATATCTCAAATCCCCTTCTCTATCCATTATAGCTCTTTATAAATCTTGGGTCAGACATTTAGGATAAAATGGCATTTGTTTTAAAAAGGTTGCTGACCCCTGTCCTAGAGAGCCAGATACCTTTGGGCTGTTTCTGAACATCTATTCTTCTTGTGGACTATCTTAATTTGAGGAATATTCTGTGATCATGGGGTCTGTGTCCCTCTGGAACTCTACAGTCTCAAATGCACCCTTCCTCCTATCCTTCAAAGCCTTTCCTTTCACGTGTTGCTTTGTCTTACTTCCTCTTTCTTCTGAGCAACACAACATAACAAATGATGTTACCTTCCTTGGTAAATGATCAGATAGTTTCCACATTTCTATGTTCCATGTGGTATTGTTTTCAGAGCCAGACATGAGCATGTCATGCAGTGCGTGTGCCAGGGCGTAGACAGCATTGTATACACTGTTGCTGTTCCCAAAGTTTTTGGTACCACAGTGTGAGACTAAGGGCAGTTTTTCATCAGAATTACAGGATCTTTTGATGTATTTGGGGCATTTACTGTCACATAGGGCCCTCCACCAAAGCTGAGTGAAAAAACTACTTGGAAGCAGAGTTTCATTTACCTCCTGGATAAATTTTGTAAAACTTGGAATCTTCTTATTTGCTATTGCAAATGACAGTGTGCTGTTCTTTTTCTCATGTAGGCTTCCCAATCTTGAAGGGAAATCCAGTTCAGTTTTTGTGATCCAGACTTTGCCAGGGATACCCAGAAATTGCATTTCACTGTTTAGATACACTGTATTGTCTGTGTTAGAATAGACAATGATCACATTTATTGATGGCATGTGAATGCTCTCATTTATTTTCAATTTTTTCTCTGCTGGCATGAAACTGTTATGTGTATGACTGAAGGTTTCTATGAATGCGATACAGCCACCATGCTGTTCAATCCCTTCTCTCAAGATCTGGACTGCCCTCAGGCTGCTGTCATCATCAGTTGTAATGATGCCAACCCAGGTCCAGTCAAAATGCTTAAGTAACTTGACAATCCCAGCACAGATATGCAGCTCATTGGGGACAGTCCGGTAGAAGTAAGGAAAGTTAACCTTATCACTCATAAAAAGACTCTGCGATGTGAAACTGATCTGTAGAGAAATAAATAATCCATCATCTTTGTCATTGTTAGATTACACTTTAATTTACTAAGGCCCTCTTTTACAAAGGTGCGCTAAGCGTTTTAGTACAGATTTAGCTGCATGCACTAACCGCTGATGCGTCCATAGGATAACATGCACGTGTTAGCAATTAGCGCGTATTTAGCACACGCTAATATTTATCGCATTCTAAAAAGCATAGCGCACCTTTGTGAAAGAGGGGGGTAAGGTGTGCTAACCAATTAGCGTGCGCTAATTGATTTAGCTCACGTTAAACGCTAACATAGATTAACATGCATGCACTAGCGTTTAGCGCACGTTAATCGGTTAGTGCACCTTAGTAAAAGAGGGCCATAGTTCTCCTACAAATAGTTGTAGATGAAGCCTGCTAAATGGCAAAAACACTGTAGTTCTACAGCCTTCCTCTTGTACCAGTTTGTCCGTTTGTCCTGTTAAGTCCACGTACGACAAACCGCCATTGTACTTGTACTTTTAAAAATGTAAAGACTTTAGGTTTTTCTGAAATACTGCCTGCATATGGAAAGGGAGAGCAAAGAGTGAAAAACACAGAGGACTTTAATAGATGGCTCAGAGCCTGGTGTCATCAAGAAGGCTTCAGGTACATAGGAGGATGGGGAAATACATGGAAGGACAAGAAGCTATATTGCACTGATGGGCTACATATTACTACAGCAGGAAAAAGAAACCTTGCAGAGAAATTTAGACAATATTTTTCTAGGCATTTAAACTAGAAGGTGGGGGTGGTGTATGTACGAAGGACAATTATAGAGACCACCCCCGGCAAATGAAAAGATGTGATAGTAGTAAAGACTGCAACATAAACAATATCAGCAACTCATTTCTTAGTATTGCAACTGAAAAGTGAAACGAAACAAAAATCCATACAAAAAGGAGATTATCGCTGAAAAATAGCTGGAAAGCGATGACCACAAATGCTCGCAGTCTAAGCAACAAAATTCATGATCTGCAAGCCCTGATGTTAGAGGCAGATCTAGATATTGTCGCTATCACAGAGACATGGTTCAGTGAATCACATGGATGGGATGCAAACATACCGGGATATAATCTTTTTAGGAAGGACAGAGATGGTCATAAAGGTGGAGGAGTAGCTCTCTATGTAAAGATCAATATCCAAGCGACCGAAATGCAAGGGACCTGGGGAGAGGAAGAAGCGATATGGATTGCTCTGAAAAGAGAAGATGGAACTTCTATCTACGTGGGTGTAGTCTACAGACCTCCGACTCAATCGCAGCAAATTGATAAGGATCTGATTGTGGATATCCAAAAGTTTGGAAGGAAAGAGGAGGTTCTGCTGTTGGGAGATTTCAACCTGCCGGATGCGGACTGGAATGTTTTGTCTGCGGAATCGAAAAGAAGTAGGGAGATTATGGATGCCTTTCAAGAGGCTCTGCTCAGACAAATGGTAATGGAACCCACAAGGGAAAAAGCGATATTGGATCTGGTCCTCACAAATGGAGAGAGTATCTTTAATGTTCGAGTGGGAGCTCACCTGGGAAGTAGCGATCATCAAACGGTTTGGTTTGATATAATGGCTAAAGTGGAGAGTGGCCTCACGATACTTAAAGTCCTAGATTTCAAACATACAGACATTAATGCAATGGGAGAGTACCTGAAAAAGAGTTGTTAGGATGGGAGGACATAAGAGAAGTTGAAAGACAGTGGTCTAAGCTGAAAGGAACGATAAAAATGGCTACGGACCTTTATGTGAAGAAAATCAATAAAAATAAGAGAAAAAGGAAGCCGATATGGTTCTCCAACCTAGTGGCTGAGAAAATAAAGGTGAAAGAGTTGGCGTTCATGAAATATAAAAAAAAAAACCAAGAAGAGGAGAGCAGAAAGGACTACAGGGTGAAACTGAAAGAAGCCAAGAGAGAGATACGTTTGGCGAAAGCACAGGCAGAGGAATAAATGGCTAAAAATATAAAAAAGGGAGACAACAATTTTTTCGGATTTATTAGTGAAAGAAGGAAGATGAAAAATGGAATTGCTAGGCTAAAAGATGCTGGGAACCAATATGTGGAGAGTGATGAGGAGAAAGCAAATGTGCTAAACAAATACTTCTGTTCTGTGTTCACAGAAGAAAATCCTGGAGAAGGACCGAGATTGTCTGGCAAAGTTACACGAGAAAATGGAGTAGATTCTGCGCCGTTCACGGAGGAGGGTGTTTATGAGCAACTTGAAAAACTGAAGGTGGACAATGCAATGGGACCAGACGGGATCCATCCCAGGATACTAAGGGAGCTCAGAGAGGTTCTGGCGAGTCCTATTAAAAACTTGTTCAACAAATCTCTGGAGACGGGAGTGATTCCTGGGGATTGGAGGAGAGCGGATGTGGTCCCTATTCATAAAAGTGGTCACAGGGATGAAGCAAGAAACTACAGGCTGGTGAGCCTCACTTCAGTTGTAAAAATAATGGAAGTGTTGCTAAAAGAAAGGATAGTGTACTTCCTTGAATCTAATGGGTTACAGGATCCGAGGCAACATGGCTTTACAAAAGGTAAATCGTGCCAAACGAACCTGATTGAATTTTTTGATTGGGTGACCAGAGAGCTGGATCGAGGACATATGCTAGATGTAATTTACTTGGATTTCAGCAAAGCCTTTGATATAGTTCCTCATAGGAGGCTGTTGAACAAACTTGAAGGGCTGAAGTTAGGACCCAAAGTGGTGAATTGGGTCAGAAACTGGCTGTCGGACAGACGCCAGAGGGTGGTGGTTAATGCAAGTTGCTCGAAGGAAGGAAAGGTGACTAGTGGAGTTCCTCAGGGTTCGGTGCTGGGGTCAATCCTGTTCAATATGTTTGTGAGTGACATTGCTGAAGGGTTAGAAGGAAAAGTGTGCCTTTTTGCAGATGATATCAAGATTTGTAACAGAGTAGACACCGAAGAGGGAGTGGAAAATATGAAAAAGGATCTGCAAAAGTTAGAGGAATGGTCTAATGCCTGGCAACTAAAATTCAATGCAAAGAAATGCAGAGTAATGCATTTGGGGATTAATAATAGGAAGGAACCGTATATGCTGGGAGGAGAGAAGCTGATATGCATGGACGGGGAGAGGGACCTTGGGGTGATAGTGTCCGAAGATCTAAAGGTGAAAAAAACAGTGTGACAAGGCAATGGCTGCTGCCAGAAGGATGCTGGGCTGTATAAAGAAAGGCGTAGTCAGTAGAAGGAAGAAAGTGTTGATGCCCCTGTACAGGTCATTGGTAAGGCCCCACTTGGAGTATTGTGTTCAGTTTTGGAGACCGTATCTGGTGAAGGACGTAAGAAGACTTAAGGCAGTCCAGAGGAGGGTGACGAAAATGATAAGAGGCTTGCGCCAGAAGACGTATGAGGAGAGACTGGAAGCCCTGAATATGTATACCTAGAGGAAAGGAGAGACAGGGGAGATATGATTCAGATGTTCAAATACTTGAAGAACAAAATCTTTTCCGGAGAAAGGAAAATGGTAAAACCAGAGGACATAATTTGAGGTTGAGGGGTGGTAGATTCAGGGGCAATGTTAGGAAATTCTACTTTACGGAGAGGATAGTGGATGCCTGGAATGAGCTCCTGAGAGAGGTGGTGGAGATGAAAACTGTGACTGAGTTCAAAGAAACGTGGGATGAACACAGAGGATTTAGAATCAGAAAATAATATTAAATATTGAACTAAGTCCAGTACTGGGCAGACTTTCACGGTCTGTGTCTGTATAAGGCCGTTTGGTGGAGGATGTGTTTGGGAGGGCTTCAATGACTGTGAGGGTGTAGATGGGCTGGAGTAAGTCTTAACAGAGATTTTGACAGTTGGAACCCAAGCACAGTACAGGGTAAAGCTTTAGATTCTTGCCCAGAAATAGCTAAGAAGAAAAAATTTAAAAATTTAAATTGAATCAGGTTGGGCAGACTATATGGACCATTTGGGTCTTTATCTGCCGTCATCTACTATGTTACTATGTTACTATGTAATATTGTAGATATTCTTATATTCACAAGTCCTTTATACTTGGTTGATCTATCGATTTATGGACTTGTTAACTTTGTATGTTATTTAAGATGTAATGGGGCCAAAAGTCGACTTTCCAGTAGCAACCAATCTGGCAGATTCTCCATGAGTTCAGGAAGGATCCAATACATACCCTGACACAAAATAAAGTCTTGATGATACCTGTAGAAATCTGGAAAATTTACCCCTCTCGCTGATTGAGATTTTTGCAGATACTAAGGCTATTCTAGAAATTTTATCAAGCCAAAAGAATCTTCTATAAAAATAATTCCCTTAGCGCGCATGCGCACTTCAATTATCATGGCTCTGTGTGTCCATAGCTCCGTGGTCGGCAGACAATTCGGCAGAAAAGTTGGTAAAGCGTGCGCGTGCGCTGCGCTTGTGATGCATGAGGCGTGCACGTGCACGTGTTCGATTTGCTTTGAGTGGAACCTAGGCACCTCCGGATGCATTAGAGAGACCAAGTTCTTGGATGCTGTAGGCGAATGCTTCCTGGAACAACTTGTCAAGGAAAATACTAGAGGAAATTCAATTCTGGACTTAATTCTAAATGGCCTGCGAGGACCAGCACAAGATGTAGAAGTAGATGGGACGCTGGGAAGCAGTGGTCACAATATAATCCACTTTCATCTGGACGCAGGGAAGAAACATCGGTCCAAAACGACAGCCACGGCACTGAACTTCCGAAAAGGGAATTATGAAGGGATGAGACTCATAGTAGGGAAGAAGATTAAGAAGAGGATAAGCACTGTAAAAACGCTAGAGCAAGCTTGGTCCCTTTTTAAGAACACAGTCACCAAGGCACAAAATCTATATATACCGCATATCAACAAGGGATCCAAGAGGAAAAAGAACAAAGAACCGGTGTGGCTCACTGTAGAGGTGAAGGAAGCGATCAGAGACAAGAAAACGTCATTTAAGGAATGGAAAAGGTCAAAAACGGATGAAAACTGGAACAAGCACAAACAACATCAACGCAGGTGCCATAAGGCGGTAAAATAGGCCAAAAGAGACTATGAGGAAAAAATAGCTAAGAGGCGAAGAACTTCAAGCCGTTCTTTCGATATATTAAGGGGAAACGACCCACAAAGGAAGTGGTGGGACCATTGGATGACCATGGAATGAAGGAAGCGCTAAAGGAGGACAAAGCAATCGCTGACAAACTGAACACATTTTTTTGCATCTGTATTTATCGAATAAGATGTACACAGCATACCGGAACCCATCAGACTATATGTTAGAAATGAAGGCAGAAAGCTGACAGGATTGACGGTCAGTCTAGAGGAGATATGAAGGCAGATTGATAGGCTTAAGAGCGATAAATCCCCGGGACCGGATGGCATCCATCCGAGGGTCATCAAGGAACTGAAAGGGACTATAGCTGACCTGCTTCAACCAATAGCCAATCTGTCGATCAAATCGGGAAAGATTCCGGAAGACTGGAAGGTGGCGAAAGTTACACCGATCTTCAAGAAAGGTTTGAGGGGAGATCCGGGGAACTACAGACCAGTGAGTCTGACCTCGGTATAGTAGAGTCACTGATAAAGGACAGCATCGTTGATCACCTTGACGGACACGGGCTGATGAGGACCAGTCAGCATGGTTTTAGCAAAGGCAGATTGTGTTTGACGAACTTGCTGCACTTCTTTGAGGGAGTAAACACAAGGGCGAACCGGTCGACATTGTATATCTGGATTTTCAGAAGGCGTTTGACAAGGTTCCGCATGAACGACTACTTCGGAAAATTGCAAGCCATGGAATTGAGGGTGAAATACTCATGTGGATTAAAAACTGGCTGGAGCATAGGAAACAGAGAGTGAGGGTAAATGGACAATACTCGGACTGGAAGAGCATCACCAGTGGGGTGCCACAGGGCTTGGTGCTTGGACCCGTGCTCTTTAACATCTTTATAAATGATCTGGACATAGGTACGACGAGCGAGGTGATTAAATTTGCGGATGATACGAAGTTATTCAGATTAGTAAAGACGCAAGGGGATTGCGAAGATCTGCAACGTGACATAATCAAGATCGAGGAATGGGCATTGACATGGCAGATGAGGTTCAATGTGGATAAGTGTAAAGTGATGCATGTCAATAACAAAAATCTCATGCACGAATACAGGATGTCCGGGGCAGTACTTGGAGAGACCTCCCAGGAAAGGGACTTGGGACTTCTGATCAATAAGTCAATGAAGCCGTCCACACAATGTTCGGCAGCGGCAGCAAAAAGGGTAAACAGAATGCTAGATATGATAAAGAAGGGGATCACGAACAGATCAGAGAAGGTTATCATGCCGCTGTACTGAGCCATGGAACGCCCTCACCTGGGGTATTGCGTCCAGCAGTGGTCTCCGTACATGAAGAAGGACACGGTGCTACTTGAAAGGGTCCAGAGAAGAGTGACTAAGATGGTTAAGGGGCTGGAGGAGCTGCCGTACAGCAAAAGATTAGAGAAACTGGGCCTCTTTTCCCTCAAACAGAGGAGATTGAGAGGGGACATGATCGAAACATTCAAGGTACTGAAGGGGACCGAGATTGTCTGGCAAAGTTACACGAGAAAATGGAGTAGATTCTGCACCGTTCACAGAGGAGGGTGTTTATGAGCAACTTGAAAAACTGAAGGTGGACAAAGCGATGGGACCAGACGGGAAGGGAGCTCAGAGAGGTTCTGGCGAGTCCTATTAAAGACTTGTTCAACAAATCTCTGGAGAAGGGAGTGATTCTTGGGGATTGGAGGAGAGCGGATGTGGTCCCTATTCATAAAAATGGTCACAGGAATGAAGGAGGAAACTACAGGCCGGTGAGCCTCACTTCAGTTGTTGGAAAAATAATGGAAGTGTTGCTGAAAGAAAGGATAGTGTACTTCCTTGAATCTAATGGGTTACAGGATCCGAGGCAACATGGCTTTACAAAAGGTAAATCGTGCCAAACGAACCTGATTGAATTTATTGATTGGGTGACCAGAGAGCTGGATCGAGGACATATGCTAGATGTAATTTACTTGGATTTCAGCAAAGCCTTTGATACAGTTCCTCATAGGAGGCTGTTGAACAAACTTGAAGGGCTGAAGTTAGGACCCAAAGTGGTGAACTGGGTCAGAAACTGGCTGTCGGACAGACGCCAGAGGGTGGTGGTTAATGGAAGTCGCTCGAAGGAAGGAAAGGTGACTAGTGGAGTCTCTCAGGGTTCGGTGCTGGGGCCAATCCTGTTCAATATGTTTGTGAGTGACATTGCTGAAGGGTTAGAAGGAAAAGTTGCCTTTTTGCAGATGATACCAAGATTTGTAACAGAGTAGACACCGAAGAGGGAGTGAAAAATATGAAAAAGGATCTGCAAAAGTTAGAGAAATGGTCTAATGCCTGGCAACTAAAATTCAATGCAAAGAAATGCAGAGTTATGCATTTGGGGATTAATAATAGGAAGGAACCGTATATGCTGGGAGGAGAGAAGCTGATATGCATGGACGGGGAGAGGGATCTTGGGGTTATAGTGTCCGAAGATCTAAAGGCGAAAAAACAGTGTGACAAGGCAGTGGCTGCTTCCAGAAGGATGCTGGGCTGTATAAAGAGAGGCGTAGTCAGTAGAAGGAAGAAGGTGTTGATGCCCCTGTACAGGTCATTGATGAGGCCCCACTTGGAGCATTGTGTTCAGTTTTGGAGACCGTATCTGGCGAAAGACGTAAGAAGACTTGAGGCGGTCCAGAGGAAGGCGACAAAAATTATAGGAGGCTTGTGCCAGAATACGTATGAGGAGAGATTGGAAGCCCTGAATATGTATACCCTAGAGGAAAGGAGAGACATGGGAGATATGATTCAGACGTTCAAATACTTAAAGGGTATTAACGTAGAACAAAATATTTTCCAGAGAAAGGAAAATGGTAAAACCAGAGGACATAATTTGAGTTTGAGGGGTGGTAGATTCAGGGGCAATGTTAGGAAATTCTACTTTACGGAGAGGGTAGTGGATGCCTGGAATGTGCTCCCAAGAGAGGTGGTGGAGAGTAAAACTATGACTGATTTCAAAGAAGTGTGGGATGAACACAGAAGATTTAGAATCAGAAAATAATATTAAATATTGAATGAGGCCAGTTACTGGGCAGACTTGCACGGTCTGTATCTGTGTATGGCCATTTGGTGGAGGATGGGCAGGGGAGAGCTTCAATGGCTGGGAGGGTGTAGATGGGCTGGAGTAAGTCTTAACAGAGATTTCAGCAGTTGGAACCCAAGCACAGTACCGGGTAAAGCTTTGGATTCTTGCCCAGAAATAGCTAAGAAGAAAAAAATTAAAAAAAAAAAAAAAATTTAAATTGAATCAGGTTGGGCAGACTGGACGGACTATTTGGGTCTTTATCTGCCGTCATCTACTATGTTACTATGTTACTATGACTTAGTAGTTAAGGACAGGTTGTTCACCTTCTCCAAGGTTGGGAGAACGAGAGGGCACTCTCTAAAGTTGAAAGTTGATTCCGTACAAACGTAAGGAAGTTCTTCTTCACCCAGAGAGTGGTAGAAAGCTGGAACACTCTTCCAGAGGCTGTTATAGGGGAAAACACCCTCCAAGGATTCAAGACAAAGTTAGACAAGTTTCTGCTGAATAGGAACGTGCGCTGGTGGGGCTAGTCTCAGTTAGGGTGCTGGTCTTGGACCAGAGGGCCGCTGCGTGAGCGGATTGCTGGGCATGATGGACCACTGGTCTGATTCAGCAGTGGCAATTTTTATGTTCTTATGTTAAAAGGTGGCAATGAAAGACACACACAGAAGGACAGAGAGCCAGGGAGAGAGATTGAAATAAAAAAAAAAAAAGAAAGCGGACAAGGAGAGAGAGAGACACACAGAAAAAAAGACAGACAGACAGTGGCCAAGGAGACAGTCAGCAAAAAAGGCAAACAGCGGCCAAGGAGACAGTCAGCAAAAAAAGACAGACAGACATACAGTAACCAAAGAGACAGACAGCAAAAAAAGACATATAGTGGCCAAAGAGACAGTCAGCAAAAAAGACAGAAAGACATACAATGGCCAAGGAGACAGACAGCAGCCAAGGAGACAGACAGGAAAAAAAGACATACAGCGGCCATGGAGACAGTCAGCAAAAAAAGACAGACAGAGAGTGGCCAGGGAGACAGACAGCAAAAAAGATAGACAGACATACAGCAGCCAAGGAGACAGACCGAAATAAAGAAAGACAGTGGCCAAGGAGACAGACAACAAAAAGAAATAGACATACAGAAAGAAATCAACTGTGCAATGGATATTAAAGCTCTCACGGTAAGTTTTCAGTAAACTTTTTAAACTGCTAAGTCTGCACATCTATTGTAGCACCCGTTAATCTGATGGGCTTAAACACTAGTTTTGTAAGAATCCCGTTCAGTTTTTTATAAAAAGAACTCTGAAAATAAACTGGTAACATACTCATTTGGTAACAAACCACAGGCAAAATCATCATTTTGATGGGACTCTCCCTCACCAAGAAAGATGTAATGGATTCCAACACTCACACATTTCTTTGACTTTCAAAAATAAAGATTTTTCATCTACTGCAATTGTATCTTCCAATGTTTTTTGAATCATTATACCCAAATATTTTATTCCCTCTTCCTTCTAAAGTAATGGGAATGGATAAAATAAACCTTTTACACAGTGAACATTCAGGAGGGCTGGAGATGCTTCCACCAGAAGTGAGAGGCTGAGTGTGTGAGCGGACCTGGTTTTCACACTGGAGGAAGGCTGGCAAGCTGCCCCATGACCCACTGAATTTGTGGCATTGTTTTGCTGAAGATTAGCTTGGTGCTCTGTCCTCTTGAAGGACTGCTGGAACGGAGCCTAGGAGAATTGCCTGGGAGCCGTTTTTGCTCCATTCTAGCTGATAGTGAGGAGAGGTCCATGAGCATTGGAGGAAGCCAACCAACAGCTGGAGGAACTGCGATGCACCCTCCTGAGGCCGTGGAGAAGCAATTCTTGCGGCATTCTAGCTATGAGTGTGAGTGCTAGAGGAGGGCTGTCTTCCTATCATCTATCGAAGGATAACTGGGTCGGAGCCTAGAATAATTACACAAGAGCCACTCCTGTGCAACTTGGCTGGCTGGGAAGCGAGGTCTACAAGCTTTGGAAGAAGCTGTCCAGAGGCTGGTAGATTGTGCCACGTGCCACAGAGGCTGAGAAGGAACAATTGCTTGGCGGAGTTCTAGCCACCAGTATGGAAGGTAGAGGAGGGCTATCTCCCTATCAGCTGGACTTAGTGGGCCCTGGTGGGATCGGAAGTGACACAGCTGTTGACCATGGTTGGAGCCTGAGGAGGACTAGCTGTGGCCCTGAATTGTAGCAGCTTTCTCCTTCTTTATTGGTGGTATTCCATTGTTGGCCTGAGACACCCATCCTGTAGCAGGGATAGACGGGCCACACCAGCATTTGGAGGAGTCTAGAAGAGGAGAAGTGACTAAACTCGAATAGAACACGGATGAAACATAAAAGAATCCAGAAGAGTATGGAAAAAAGGATTTAAAGGTAAAAAGCTATAAGCCTGAATATTAAAAATAAGTACTGAAGTGATATTAACCCATTCAAATGAATCTTATTGAACTTGGCTGGCTATAAGAAAGAGCATTATATTGGAGTAGAGGATTAGTATATATAAGCTGAGGGGATTAATAACTGATTGAGGAGTGGACTAAGGCTAAAAATACCTGACCAAGACTCTTGATTAAAGTTTTTGGTAGATGCTGATGTTTAAAAAACAAACAAACCTGCATATGAGATCTTGCACTTAAATATAACTAATAAAAGTGGTCTAAAATTAAAAAGTGCTCGGATTTAGCTATAATATAATAGCTTTTAAGTTGTTTTGAGATACGGCAACAAGTTAATCTTGGGAAGATGGCAAATAAAAAAGAGTAGACCTGATCTTAAAATACTTGCTTACCTCGCAGAAGATGCAATTGAAACCTCAGATCTAAAACAAAATCCACCACAGGGAGAGGATGAACCAACTGTACTTGGTAAGGAAACCCTAGAAATACTGGATTCTTCGCCGACTGATTCAGCACTGGCCAGCAAAGGGGACTTACAGCAACGGATGGCTGATATAAAACGTTCATTAGCAGTATTTACCTCAGATATTAAAGTAAATATTGATGGCCTACATAAATAAATGGATGATATGAGCCAGAATCTCCAAGAATTTGGAGAATGGATTATTATGCATGATCAGGAGATATCGGAAATTCAACAATATTGCAAACAAATAGATGCATCTCTCCTGCTGCGGGTCAGGGCAGTTCGAGGGTGGTGCAATGACGATCGCAGCAGGGGAGATGAGCCATCTCTCCTGCTGCAATCATTGCGGGGAGGGGGGTGGTGTGGTAGATTGTGTAACTGGTGTTGTTTTTACAGACGCCGGTCACAGAATCTAGCTTTTAGGTAAAGGATTGGCCCCCCTCCTTAACCTAAAAGGTCTTGTTTTGGGCGTTTGGGACTTAGGCTATTTTTTGGGTTACACATAGTGGTGGTCTGGGCGTTTAAACAGCTGAGCGTAGAAGTAGGCCATTCTCAAAAAAACCCTCATTTTGGACTTTTTTTGAGAATGGACATTTTCCCTGCTTCTACTTTCAGCCTTTAGGGTCTTAGACCAAAAGGGGACTTAGACTTTTTTTATTATTCCCCTTTTAGTGTGCCTTTGTAAAAAAGGGCCTATGTGTCATATATTTCTCAATAGTGTCCCCTGAGGAAGGTGTTTTCTTAATAAAGACAATGTCATTGGTTGAAAAGACACCTCCCTTTGCCTTTTCTGTCTGGCAGTCTATACTCTAAGGTGAGGTGTTCTTTTGCCTATCTGTACATTTATTTATATTGAAGTGGTTTTACATTTGAGTACTTCATATGTCCTTATTTGTCTTGATGGGTGCAAGCTCTAGCTAGTGTACCTGGGGAATGGGGGGATCGAGTGACTTGCCAGGATCACATGGAGCAGTGAGGGATTTGAACCCACAACTTCAGGGGACTGAGGCTGTAGCTCTAACTACTGCACCAGGTACTCCCCCACCATAGGTGTTCAACCATACCACAAAAGCATTTAATTCAGGTACAGTGTCCTTCCATAAAACAAAAAAAGAATAATCTATATATCTAAGCCATCTATGAATTTTGCTTAGAATGGGGGAACAATATATCCACCAAATGACATATACAAATTTACGAAAGATGGAGCATAAAGTGCCTCCACCATTACGCAAGATGTCTGCTGGTAATATTGTCCATCATACATAAAAAAAGCTTTTTCATTGCAATATGTGACAAACTCATCAAATGTGGTCTAATCCTTTGTTCTAGATCAATCTTGATCACACATAATACATCATCCTTAGAGATAGACATGTACAGGGAAGTCACATCTAAACACACTAACAAAAAATGGAAACTATCTTGGATATCTGATAGTAAATTAAAAAATTGTTTAGATTCCTTAAACTACAATTTGCTTTTCAATACTTCTGGTTTAAGAAATTGATCCAAAAGTGGGAAAGTTGTTCCAAGAGAGAGTTTTGTGAGGACATAATTGGACATCCATGGGGAGAGGGTACTTTTAATGTATTTTAGGCAACAGATAAAAAAAAGAAGTCACTGGATGTTCTTTGTTAAGATATATATAATCTTTAAATGTAAGAAAACCTTCTTCTATATCTTTCTGTGTGATTTTCTGAACACCTTGCCGGATTCAAGGTAAGTGATTTAAAATTAGAGAAATCATTGAGTTGTCTGCATATGTCAGCTTTGTCTTGTATAACAACAGCCCCACCTTTTCCTCTTTTTAAATCTTTGTTAACACTTGGAATACTTCTGATCTGGTCTTCACCAATGGTCCATTTAAATATACCCATGCCTGATGTATCTATTTGGATTTATTAAATACCTTCTCATGAAGAGAATCACCCAAAGTGGTTTATAATACACTGAATAGAAATCAGCTACTCTAAAGTATTTTTCCTCTGTCTCTGTGGGAACACAATCTAACTGTGTTGCCTTGGGCAATAGAGTGCTAATTAACTTATCCAGAGTCACAAAGAGCAGGCTGAGATCAAACTTGAAACCTCAGGGTGCTGATACAGCAGCTCTAACCCCTTCACCTCCTAACCTTTGTGGCCAATCCTTTTAGCTAATTTTAAACCTTTTCCTTAGTTTATCATAGTCGCCCTTTCAAAAATTATGGGTTCCTTTTACAAAGGTGTGCTAGCGTTTTTAGTGCACGCACCAGATTAGCACGCACTATAGCACTCGTTAGCCAAAAAACTACTGCCTGCTCAAGAGGAGGCGGTAGCGGCTAGCGTTTGCGGCACTTTAGCACGTCCTATTCTGCGTGTTAAGGCCCTAGTGCACTTTTGTAAAAGGAGCCCTAAATGTTGCTTCAATAGATTTCCTAGATTTGTTTAGTAACTTTACTCCAGATCTTTAAAGCTCAGTATCCTGTTTCAACAGTGTTCATCCCAGGTCATAAGTACCTGGTAAGATTCCAATAAATAAAACAGATTTTATTCTGCTTATCCTAGAAAAAAACTGTGGATTTCCCTAAGTCCAACTCA
Source organism: Geotrypetes seraphini (assembly GCF_902459505.1). NCBI lineage: Eukaryota > Metazoa > Chordata > Amphibia > Gymnophiona > Dermophiidae > Geotrypetes > Geotrypetes seraphini. The sequence goes on along the minus strand of NC_047095.1, from coordinate 108,222,767 downwards.
ATAATAGCTTATGGCAGTGGCGTACCTAGCATACGTGACACCAGGGACCATCATTTTTGACACCCCCCCCCCCCCACCATCTGTACGAAAAACATGATTTTTAATAACAAGCCACATGTCATACATGAGTACCTAGGAAAAGGCAGCATCTTACATACTGCAGTGAGCATTACAACATCAATACACCCATTGTAAAACTAAACAAGGCAGACTAGTACAGATCAATCCTACACCATCAATCCTAACAGAAAACCATGTCTTTCGAACACACTGAACACAGAAAACACCTTCACCTAGTATGGAATATGTCATCACAAACTAACCCCTCCCCCTTTTACAAAACTGTAGTGTGGATTTTAGCCACGGTGGTAACAGCTCTGACGCTCATAGAATTCTGAGCATCAGAGCTGCTACCATCATGGCTGGCGCTAAAAAATGTTCCACAGTTTTGTAAAAGGGGGGATAAAATAGAAATACATAGACAGAACCTGCAAGAAGCTGGACTCTGCATGCAATGCAACATACAGAAACAGTGACACATGTCTCCTATAGCAATAAATAAATAGAAAATTTTTGTTCTACCTTTGTCTTCTCTGGTTTCTGCTTTCCTCATCTTCTTGTTACTCTCTTCCTTCCATCCACTGTCTCTTCTCTCTGCATCTTCCATTTGCTCTGTTACAGTGCCTCTCCCTTTCTCCCTCCTTCCAAATTGGTCTGGCACCCATCTTCTTCCCTCCACTCCTCCCATAGTCTGGCATCTCTGTCTTCTTCCCTGCCAGCGTCTTCTCCCAATTCTCTCTTCCCCATTTCCTTCAGCGTCTTCTCCCCACTCTCTCTTCCTCAATTCCCTTCAGCATCTTCTCCCCACTCTCTGTTCCCCATTTCTATTCAGCATCTTCTCCCACCTCTGTCTTCCCCATGTGCTTTCAGCATCCTTCTCACCCCTCTGATTTACCCTGTTTTCCTCTCCACCCCACTTTTTCTCCCTTTCTACCTCTCTGCCCCTTATCTTCTTGGCGCTTTCTCCCCCCCCCCCCCAGACTGGACAACAAGCCCGGTCTGACAAACCTCCCTGCCCTGTGGCCGGCGATGTTATAGTTGCATATGGCTGCCGTAAAGGTCGTCTCTGATGCAACTTCCGGTTGCATCAGAGATGACCTTTATGGCAGAAACACGCAGCTTCAATGCTCTAGCTCAGGGGTGCCCACACTTTTTGGGCTTGCGAGCTACTTTTAAAATGACCAAGTCAAAATGATCTATCAACAATAAAATTAAAAAAAACACAAAGCACACTGTACGCTGAGAAAATGTTAATTATCATTCCTATTCTGGGTTTTTTTCAGAGGTCAAGGTAGATGACTTTATGCACTGTCACCTAAGTAACAACCATACAAAAATAGACAAATACTCCCCCCTCCCTTTTTAATAAAGCACAATAGCAGTTTTTAGTGCAGGGAGCTGCACTGAATGCCCAGCTGCTCTCGATGCTCATAGGCTCCCTGCGCTAAAAACTGCTATTGTGGTTTAGTAAAAGGGGGGCCATAATGCAAAATATAGACAGCAGATATAAATTCAGACACATTTTGATCACTAAATTTAAAATAAAATCATTTTTTCTACTTTGTTGTCTGGTGATTTCATGAGTCTCGTTGCACTTTCTTCTTCTGACTGTGCATCAAATCTTTCTTCCCTTCTTTCAGCCTGTATGCTTCCTCTCCTCTAGACCTCATTCCCTCCTCAAACTTTTTCTTCCTCTCTCCCTGCCCTTTCTTTCTCCCTGCCTCCCTTTCTTTTTTTCTCTCTTCATGCCCCCTTTCTTTTTCTCTGTTTCTCTTCTTTCCTTCTGTCTCCCTGCCTGCCCCCTTTCTTTCTTTCTCCTTGCCCTTCCCCAAGCCATAGCTGCCACCATCGGGGACAGCCCCCCAAGTCACCACCATCGGGTAACATGCCCCAAAGCCGCTGCCACCCCAAGCTCTCCTTCCCTGCGTCTTCCCTGTGTCAGGCCGACCAACATTTCTCTCCCCAACCTCAATTCTGCCATCAGAGAGGAAGTTCCGCCCGATTGGCTGGCCTGAACTTCATCTCCGATGGCAGAATTGACGACGGGGAGACGCAGGCTGATCAGCCCGTTAGAATTTTCCGGACCTGGCCAGCTGTGCACCCCCTCTAAGGCTGTACCCGGGGCAGACCGCCCCCTCCCACCCCTTGGTATGCCACTGGCTTATGGACTTTTAGGAATTATCCAAACCTTTTTAAAACTTTGCTAAGCTAACTGCTTTCACTACATTTTCTGACAAAAATTCTAGACATCAGGGCTCTACCTGCCTCTTGTGTCCTGCATATAGGATGCTACCCAGGAGGATTTGGATTTCAGTTTTCTACCCAAAAGCATATATTTGGCTTCAGAACCTCCCTCCCAAATTTTTCTATATTATACTTATCTTCATGTCATTGCATTAAATCATACCCACTCCTTATTCCTTATTGATTGATATATTTTTTTAATCCCTTTACCTGTGGATAGTGATATATCCTGAACATATTGGATATCTGACTTGATTGTTCTGGTGGAAGGCCTTCAATGATAGCAGCCAGTATGCCAGATGTTTTGCAGTGGTAATTAGGAGGGCAGACATTCATGCCTGTAAATATATCCATGGCATCCCAATACATATAGAATGGCACATTGAAAGAGTTATACAGATTAAACCCTAGTGTAAGGTTGGGTAAGAGCTCCAAACTGTTGTTAATTTCCTCCACTGCAAAAATAAAGGCCAGGTAGTCATAATAGAGTATTGGATAAAACCTGCAAGGACAATGAAGGACAAACTGTTAAAATAACTCACTGAAAGATGGATAGAAAATGGTGGATCTACTTTTAAAGCCAATAGTTGGTAAATAATTTTTAAGGTTGACAACAAAATTTAAAAAACAGTGTAAAGGAATTGCAAAAATAAAAGTCTTTAAAAGGTGCCTAATTACTAATATATAGACATAGAGTGGCATTAAAAAAAAAAGGATAAGTCCAACTTGGATGTTTCCAGATGAACGTTCAAAGTTGGAGGTACAAAAATGGCCATTTTCGAATGGCAAACTGCTGAAAATTATCTACTTAGATGTCTTGGCCACTGGGACATCTAGGCCACCAAAATGTCTAACTTTATACTCCATTTTCAATCAGAAAAACAACCAGGTGCAAAATGTCCTAGTCTTGACCATTTGGATGTGAGTGGGGCCAGCATGGTATGTTTATGTTTCTTATGAATTTGATATACTGCTCTGGCATTGACTAATCTAAGAGGTTTATAGATAGAAGAATTTACATAAAACTGAAAATAGAAAAGAACTCCATAAATTAGATAGGACAGAGAGGATAGATCAGAAAAGATAGACAGGAAAAAACAAATCAAATAATTACAATGATAAATCATAGAAACATGATGGCAGATAAAGGCCAAATGGCCCATCCAGTCTACCCATCTGCAGTAACCATTAGCTCTTCCTCTCTCTCTAAGAGATCCCACATGCCTATCCCAGGCTTGCACAATGTTAAAAATCTGCACAGAAAACCTAGACAGTGTTCTCCATAGAGCCTTTTAGCCGGGAGCTCCGCCCTGCTAATTTAGATGACCGCCCAGCTGCCATCCATCGTGAATCCTGCCGCTGCTGCAGCTGCTCAACAGTTTTTTTTTAAAAAACCCAACTCTCACCGGCTTGGAGATTTGCTGCCTTAGCCCATAGCAAACTCATGCTTCAGGGCTCTAAGGTGTGCATGCCAGCTTCCCTTCTCTTCCCTCCGAAACTGGAAGTTATGGCCCGAGGGGGAGGAGAAGAGAAGGGAAGCCAGAACGCACACTTTAGAGCCCCGGAGCATGAGTTCGCTATGGGCAGTGATGGAGGGAAGCTAAGGGAGACAGGTCAGCAATGGAGACAGTTCAGTGATGGAGAGAAGCTTACAACTTGCTTCGGGCCTTCCTCGCTGCCGGGTCCTACCTACTTTCTGTTTCTGCAAAGGCAGGACCCGGCAATGAGGAAAGCCCAAAGCAAGGAAGAGCAGCAAATTGTAAGCTTCCCTCCATCACAGCGATAGAGGGAAGATTGCAACTCTGCCAATGGGAGGGATGGGAAGAGAAAAGCTGCTGCTGCACCCAAGGGGGATGGGGGAAGAGAAAAGCTGCTGATGCTGCACCCAATTGGAGAGGGGATAGGGGAAGAGCTGCTGCTGCACACAATTGGGGAGGGGATGAGAAGAGAAATGCTACTGCTGCACCCAATTGTGGAGGGATAGGGGAAGAGAAATGCTGCCTCACTCAATTGGTGAGGGGAAGAGAAGTGTTGCTGCTGCATCCAATTGGGGAGGGGGAGGGGAAGAGAAGTGTTGCTGCTGTACCCAATTGGGGAGGGGAGGGGAAGAGAAGTGCTGTTGCTGCAGCACCCAATTGGGGAGAGAGAGGGAAGAAGGAAGACCAGGTAAAGGAAAGGAAAGGAAAGAGATGCCAAGACCATGGATGTGAAGGAAAGGAAAGGAGCTACCAGACCATGGAGGGGGATAGATGTCAGGGAATATGGGGGAGGGGGAGGAGGCAGATGCCAGACCAGGTGAAAGAAAGGAAGGAGAAGAGATGCCAGATAATGGAGTGGGAAGGGGAGATGGAAGGAGAGGAGAGAGAGACCAGGGCATGGGGGAAGGAAGGGAAACTAAAAGAGACAAAATGCCAGTCCAGAGAGAAAGAAAGGAGTGGAGGTGCCAGAGAAGAAGGGAGAAGGAGAGATAGGAGGAAGATGGTAGGGCATGGGGGGAGAGAAGGGAAGGAGATAGAGATGCTAGACCATGGGGTGGAGTGGGAAGGATGGAAGGAAAAGAGAAGAGAGAGATACCAGAGTATAGGGGAGGGGATGAAGCTGAAATAAATCATGTACAAAGGAGAGAAAGGACACAGGATATACAGGTTATTGAAGGGACATAGAAAGAGGGAAGATGCCATATGGAACAGAGACAAGGCGGACACTGGATGGAAAGGGCAGAGAGGGTGAATAGTGGATTCAAGGAGCAAAGAGAGGGTGGACAGTAGATGGAAGAGGTAGAGATAGAGAGGACAGAGGCTGGGTGGAAGGGGCAAAGAGAGAGGACAGATGTTGCATGGAAGGGAGTGAGGACAAACGCTGAATAGAAAGAAGAGAGCGAAGAGAAGATGATTAAAGCAGAAATGACAAAAGGTAGAAATTTTTTGTTGTTGCTTTACATAGAATCAAGTAGTATTGTAACTGTATTGATTAAAGTTTATAAATAGGAAATGGAAAAAAGGCAATAATTTTGAGACTAAGCCCCTTTCCTCAGGTCAAGACAGGATACCATAACAGCAGTATACTGTACTATAGGGGTGCCCAAATGGTCGATCACGATTAACCAGTAGATCGCAAAGGCAATGTGAGTTGATCACATTGCCTTTACAATCTTTTTCTTCCTGCCTCCCCCGAGCCAGGCCAGACACGTACAAGTGCCGGACTCACAAGACTTCACCTCTGACGTCAATTCTGATGTTGGAGAGGAAGTTCTGGGCCAGCCAATCGCTGCCTGGATGGCCTAGAACTTCTCCTCTGATGTTAGAATTGACATCAGAGGTGAAGTCTTGTGAGTCCGGCACTTGTATGTGCCTGGCCTGGCTTGGGGAAGCAGCAGGGAGAAATCGGCATGGTGGCTTGAGGGGTAGGGAAAGAATCGGGGAAGTGGAGAAATTGGCGTGATGGCTTGGGGGACAAAGGTAGAGAGAAAGAAAGACAGGCAGGCAGGGGGGGAGAGAGAGAGAGATAGAGAGAAAGAAAGGCAGAAATAAAGAGGGGGCAGGAAGAAAGAGAAAGAAAGACAGGCAGGCAGGGGGAGAGAGAAAGAAAGAGTGACAGAAAGAAAAGGGGAGGGGCAGAAAGAAAGAAAGACAGAAAGAAAGAAATATTGGATTTACAGTCAGAAGAAGGAAGTGCAACCAGAGACTTATGAAATCACCAGACAAAAAGATAGAAAAAAATGATTTGATTTTCAATTTAGTGATCAAAATGTGTCCGTTTTGAGAATTTATTTTTAATGCAGGGAGCCTATTAGCATTGAGAGCAGCACGGGGCATTCAGCGCAGCTCCCTGCGCTAAAAAACACTATCGTGGTTTAGTAAAAGGGAAAGGGGTATATTTGTCTATTTTTATATAGTTGTTATTGAGGTGACATTGAATATTTTAAAGTCATCTGCCTTGACCTCTGAACCCCCCCACCCGAAAACAATGATAATTAACATTTTCTCTGCGTACAGTGTGCTCTGTGTTTTTTAAAATTTTATTGTTGGTAGATCATTTTGACTTGGTCATTTTAAAAAGTAGCTCACAAGCCCAAAAAAGTGTGGGCACCCCTGCTGTACTGTCTTAAAGAAAGATTTGGCCTCTGAAAGCTAATTGAAAAATGGATTAGTCCAATAAAATGGTATTTTCTTATTTCTCATTATTTGTTTTATTTCTATTTGTTAATTTGTAAAGTGATGGTTGTTATGTAGCAGTTTTTTCAAATTTACATCTACTACTGTCTGGGTAACAAAAAGACTGGACGAAGGAGATTCACTAGACATAGTGTACCTGGACTTCAGTAAAGCTTTTGACAGCGTCCCACACCGCAGACTGTTAAACAAGATGAAATCGATGGGGTTAGGAGAGACTCTGACGGCATGGGTCAATGATTGGCTGAGTGGCAGACTTCAGAGAGTGATGGTTAACGGTACTTTCTCTGAGACATCGGAGGTGACCAGCGGGGTGCCGCAGGGCTCGGTCTTGGGTCCACTCCTCTTCAACATATTCATAGGAGATCTGACTCAAGGGCTTCAAGGTAAAGTAACATTATTCGCCGACGACGCCAAACTATGTAATATGGTAAGCGAGGACAATCTACAAGATATTATGGCGCAGGACCTGCGTACATTGGAATGCTGGTCCTCAACCTGGCAGCTGGGCTTCAATGCTGGAAAGTGTAAGGTCATGCACCTGGGTAGCAGAAACCCATGCAGAACTTATACCTTGAACGGGGAGACCTTGACCAGCACTACAGCAGAACGAGATTTAGGAGTAATCATTAGTGCGGACATGAAATCTGCCAATCAGGTGGAGAAGGCTTCCTCAAGGGCAAGGCAGATGCTGGGTTGCATCCGTAGAAGTTTCGTCAGCAGAAAGCCTGCAGTCATAATGCCATTATACAGGACCATGGTGAGACCTCATCTGGAATACTGCGTGCAATTCTGGAGGCCACATTATCGCAAAGACATGCAGAGGGTCGAGTCGGTCCAAAGGATGGCCACCAGAATGGTCTCAGGGCTTAAAGGTCTCTCGTACGAGGCAAGACTGAACAATTTGCAGCTCTACACTCTCGAGGAACGCAGGGAGAGGGGAGACATGATTGAGACGTTTAAATACGTCACCGGACGTATAGAAGTGGAAGATAACATTTTCCTTCTCAGAGGCCCCTCAACCACAAGGGGGCACCCGCTCAAACTCAAGGGCGGAAAATTTCACGGCGACACCAGAAAGTATTTCTTCACGGAGCGAGTGGTTGATCAATGGAACAAGCTTCCAGTACAGGTGATCGAGGCCAGCAGCGTGCCAGATTTTAAGAATAAATGGGACGCCCATGTGGGATCCCTAAGTGGGTCAGGGTAAAACATTGTATAGTATTAAGGGGAGGGTCTATAGAGTGGGCAGACTTGATGGGCCTTGGCCCTTTTCTGCCGTCATCTTTCTATGTTTCTATGTTTCTATGTTTCTATATTTTGCATAGTATTAGGGGACGTGTCACTGTTTCTGTGGTGTTGCATTGTATGCAGAGTCTGGTTTCTTGGTTAATTTAACTTTTGTCTACATAGTTCTATTTTGAGTTTGTGATTATTTCATATTGGTGAGGGTGTATCTGTCTGTGTGTATGAAAAGGACATGGTTTTCTGTTAGCATCGACTGTACAGGATCAATTGACTGTGCAGGATCTAGCTTGTTTAGTTTTACATTGCGTGTGTTGGTGTTCTAGTGCTCACTACAGTGTATAAGATGCTGCCTCTTCCTAGGTGCACCCTTGTTGTGTGACTCAAGGATTATTACTAAAAATATATTTTTTTATATAGGGGAGGGGATTGTTAAAAAAATGATCAGCCACTGGCTGTCATATATACTATGTATGCCACTGGATTTAATGACCTTATTCTAACTTTACTATTGATGTAGGTGTTGTCCCTTCCCACCCACCACCCCCACACACAGTATAAAGAATTAAATTAAAATTGTATTAACATCAAACAGCTTTCAAATGACATTATAAGCAAATAAAAATAAAATATTATTAATATTTAATAGTAAAAGGCCAATACTCAGACTGGCAATGGGTCATGAGCGGAGTTCCACAGGGGTCAGTGCTGGGACCTCTACTGTTCAATATATTTATTAACGATCTGGAGGCAGGGACAAAATGTGAGGTTATCAAATTTGCTGATGACACCAAACTCTGCAGCAGGGTTAGAAACACGGAAGACTGTGAAGACCTGCAAAGAGACCTAACGAAACTGGAAGACTGGGCAAAAAAGTGGCAAATGAGTTTTAACGTAGAAAAATGCAAGGTCATGCATGTAGGGAAAAAGAACCCGATGTTCAGCTACAAAATGGGGGGAACACTGCTAGGGGTGAGTAACCTTGAAAGGGACCTGGGGGTGATGGTCGACACATCACTGAAACCATCGGCGCAATGTGCGACAGCCTCAAAGAAAGCAAACAGAATGCTGGGCATCATCAAAAAAGGTATTACAACCAGGACGAAGGAAGTCATCATGCCGCTGTATCGCGCAATGGTGCGCCCGCACCTGGAGTACTGTGTTCAATACTGGTCACTGTACCTCAAGAAGGACATGGCGATACTCGAGGGAGTGCAGAGGAGGGCAACTAAACTAATAAATGGTATGGAAAATTTTTCATACGCTGACAGGTTAAAAATGCTGGGGCTGTTCTCCCTGGAGAAGAGGAGACTTAGAGGGGACATGATAGAAACTTTCAAAATCCTTAAGGGCATAGAGAAAGTGAATAAGGACAGATTTTTCAAACTGTGGGGAGCCACAAGCACTAGGGGTCACTCTGAGAAACTGAAAGGGGACAGGTTTAGAACAAATGCTAGGAAGTTCTTTTTTACCCAGAGGGTGGTGGACACATGGAACGCGCTTCCAGAGAATGTGATAGGCCAGAACTCTGTACAGGGGTTCAAGGAGAATTTGGATAGGTTCCTGGAGGATAAGGAGATAGAGGGGTACAGATATAACTTGAGGTAGGTTATAGAAATAGGCAGAAACCACTTCACAGGTCGCGGACCTGATGGGCCGCCGCGGGAGCGGACCGCTGGGCGAGATGGACCTCGGTCTGACCCAGTGGAGGCAACTTCTTATGTTCTTATGTAATACATTGCTAATTATTACCTAAACTGTTTTGCCCTAGCTCTCACTTTACACAACAGCAAAATAAAAAAGTAGCAGATAAAGACACACAGGTCTCCTTCAAAGCTCAGTAACACCTCTTCATAAATTATGTGGAAGAGGTCTAGAAGTGGGGATCACATCTATTTCATATCCTCAGTGAGACCTCAGGAAGGAACCTAGTAATCAAAACATTTTTAGAGGTGCTGTAGAGCCATTTCTTGTATGATTGGATGAGCTATATTTATCTTTTTTTTTTAGTTGTTTAAATTCATGCAGAAATAAATGACTAGATTCAACCTAATGACTTCATTAACGCATTTGACTTTTTTTAAACCTCTATACCATTTGAAAGAGGACAAATATCTAATTATTCCCTTCTAGAATTGGATACTTCTTAAATTTAGCAAAAATATTCTGACACAAGTGTCAAACCTTAAAAAGGAAGTCATATTGATCATTGGAAAATAATAATAATTAACTAATAAAAATAGTACACATTTAGGGCTCTTTTTACTAAGCTGCGATAGCAGTTTTAGCGTGCGCTTAGCATGTGCAGAATTGCATGAGCTAGACACTAACACCAGCATTGAGCTGGCATTAGTTTTCCAGTGTAGCACAGGGGTTTGCACACTCTAAAAATGCTAACACACCTTAGTAAAAGAGGGGGTTAATTTTCCCCACCACCAAATTTCCCCATCCCGTCCCACCCGGCTACTTTTTCATGCCACCCTGCTGGAAAAAATTTCTGGGGAGAACACTGCTAGTAGAGGTCTTACATTGTCAAATTAGTTTTGTGGCACAATAAGGGGAGGGGAAAATCCCTCAAAAGCCTGGTTGAAATAGAAAGTTTTTATCTTAATTTTTTTTTAAATAAGCTCATTTTGGATGTCTAACAGAAGGTTATTCCATAGATAGGGAGCTAAAAAGAAGTCTTTGTTTCTGATAACTACTCAATGAACCATAGAGGGTGAGAGAGTGCTTAATATAAAACCTTCCGCCAATTGAAGAATTGTATTATGCGCGTAAAGGGAGAAGGATTTGCTAAGATAGGCTGGTATCATTTCCTAAAGGGCTCTGTGAGCTAAGCAGAAAATATTGTATGACACACATTAGCATACAAGTTTTAAAGCAGTGGTGTAACGTGGTCATAAAAATGGGCATTAGATAAGAGTTTTATAGCAACATTCTGATCTGTTTGTAACCTTTTAGGTTGCACAAGTGGCAAACCTACATAAACTGTGTTGCCATAATCTATCTTACTCAGTAGGAAGGCATGGCTTAGAGTTCCAAAAGGTACCCAGAAAGATGAGATGACTACTGTAGGGAGTAAGTAATGACCCCCTATGCTCCCCCAGTGGTCACACGCCCACTCCTACCCCACAAAACTCTGAATACCTGTCTCTAAACAGCAATCCCAGGTATAGGAAAGCCTACTAGAGTAGCACACAAGTGTCTTAAGTAGCCTATTGAGGGGGCTAGTGAACCATAGAGGGGAAGAGCCAGGCCCATAAAAAACTCTAACCACTACATTTATGGTGGAAAGTGTGAGTCAATAAATCCCTACCAATGTTGGCCCCTCCTACATCTAAATGGTAACTATATGGATATTTCTTACATGGAAATTTTATGTGGTCGAAAATGATGAATAAAGTTAGATGTCCTGATGGCCTAGGTGATTTTGGCAGACAAGATGACCAAGTGAGGATTAAAAAAAGCATTAAACATTATATTCAGAAATGGCCATTTCTCCACATCTAAAATTGGACATTTTATGGGAAACATCCAAAGTCAGACTAAGATGTCATTCTAAAAATGGCCCTCCATGTATACACACTTGACGGACTGAAGTTAGGACATAGTGGTGAACTGGATTAGAAACTGGTTGATGGAAAGATGCCAAGAGGGTAGTGGTTAATGGAATTTGCTTAGAGGAAGGAAAGATAAGTAGCAGAGTTCCTCAAGGATCGGTGCTAGGGCCAATCATGTTCAATATGTTTGTGAGTGACTTTGCCATAAAGTTAGAAGGAAAGGTTTGCCTTTTTGCAGATGATATTAAGATTTGTAACAGATTGGAATCATCTGTGATAGAGGTGCAAGGCCATGCTATATTGGTATTTACGCTTGTGTTTCTACAAGATAAAGAAATGTTACTGAAATTATTCTTTAAAATGAAACAGGTCTCCATTTAGGTGAAAAGGTGAATATATTTCCAGATGTATCTAAATGGACTCAATCTCGCAGGAAAGAATTTCTTACATACCGTACAAGAGTGATTTCTTTAGGGGCAAGTTTTCAATTAAGGTTTCCTTGTGTTTTATTTCCTATCAAGGGAATAAGTATATCTTTTTTGAACAGGCCCAATTGGGTTTCTTTTTGGAAGGTAAAGGGCTCTCTACCGTAGCCCAGACTGAAACCATATAATGTGGCCATAAAATGTTAGGAATGATGTATGTTTGAGCTTATTTTTCCTTTTATTATACATTTAGTTTAAATCCTTGATTCCCACAAGGAGGTTTCTCAAAGCTTTTTCTCCTTCGACAGGTGGACTATATTTAAGAGATTTTCTTCTTTTATTTGTTTCATATTCATTTGTTTAATGATGAATTGAAAAAGATATATTCAATATTCCTTGTACAACTTTGTATGTAATTATTTGAAAATTATAAAAAAAAAAAAAAAGATTTGTAACAGATCAGACACCAAGGAGGGAGTAGAAAACATGAAAGAGAATCTGCAAAAGTTAGAGGAATGGTCTAATATCTGGCAATTAAAATTCAATGCAAAAAGAGTACAGAGTCATTCATTAGAAATCAGAAAGTGGAGTATGTGCTGGGAGGTGAGAGAGACCTTTGGGGTGATAGTGGCCTAAAATCTAAAGACAAAGAAACTGTGACAAGGTAGTGCCTGTTGCCAGAATGTTGCTAGGGTATAGAGAGAGAGGTATTACCAATAGAAGAAAAGAAGGTATTGATGCCCATGTTCAGGTCATTGGTTAGTCCCCACTTTGAGTATTGTGTTCAATTTTGGAGAAAGGTAACAAAATAGTAGGAGATTTGCATCAAAAGATGTATGAGGCGAGGCTGGAAGCCCTGAATACTCTATTGAAACTCCGGACTAGCAGAGCTTATTTTGACAGTACTGCCTTTACACTTTTAGTTCAAACCCTATTACTTAGCATTCTGGACTACTGCAATATTATGTTCAAATCTTTTTTTATTGTGAATGCCAAGCAATAAACGACAAGGAACAGAACAAAATCAAAAGAACCAGCATCCAACAATACAACATTTATGGATAGACAATAAAACAAAAGCAGCAATCCCCACCCCCCCATCTCCCCAACTCTACCCAACCAGCAAAACCCCCAAACCCCAACTCCTATCCCCCCAGATAAACACACAGAAGATCACAAGAGGTTGCTAAGATCCCAAAGGCCCGTACTCTTGTGGCCCTTGGTATCCACTGGAAGAAGTCCCCCCAAAAGAAAAAGAAAGAAAAGAGCCTGCAGTTACCGATCCCAGTAGCTAGCTTGGTGCACAGCAACAAAGCTAAGCAAGACAGTTCAAAAGGAGACTACATCCTCTAGGAGACAGGGAAGCCAAATAGACTCCCCAGACCAGCAAAATCTATGTGTGCGGTGAGGGCGACCATCCGCCTCTTGAACCTTCCAGGTGGCCAAATTATGCACCAAAGATCTCCAGGTCCAGAAAGAGAGAGGCTCAGAAGCAGTCCAGCTTTGCAAAATGCATTTGCAAGCAAGAAGACACACTTGTTATGACAACAGAGGGGTCCCCCCTTAGGAAGGCTCCAGAAGGGCCCCGGCAGATCTAAAGCCAGTTGTGCTACGGTACCCACAATGGGACTCCGAAAAAGCCCCATAAGTACTGGACTATACACTGTCAATAAACTTGGACAGTCCAGCAATCCCAAAAGGAATGAACAAAGGTACTGGGGTCCCAGCCACATTTCAAACAGAGAGGTGAGTCAATACCCCCAATTTTGTGCAATTGCACCTGAATATAATAGGCCCTATATATCACTCACACATAATACTCGAAACAGCACTCCCGTAATCAAGCGAGGAACCCCCTGCAGGGCACGTAAAATATACCAACGGCTAAGATCCATATGAGGGTCTCCACCCCAGTTCCCTTGAATACATGACACATCTTTGGGCTCAGTGAACTCCAAGAGGGCCCTATGTAATTCTGACACCGAAGTGGATTGGATCGCCACCTCTGCAAAAAAAAAACATAAGGCACTCCCCCATTGGCTGCGCAATCCGGTCCTGAGGGAGTGAGAGAACATAATGTTTAGCCTGGCAATAGGCAAAAGTATCACCCCAGCTCCCACCCAAATGATCCACAAAAGCCATTAGGGGTTTCAGACCTCCCTCCTCATTCAACAGGTGTTCCAGCTGACTAATTCTGCGATCAGCCCAACTAAGAAAAGTAAGGTTATCACGTCCCGGTGGAAAGGCCAGGTTCCCACGAAAGGGCAATTGATTCGTTACTCGGGGGTCCCCTCCCAATTTACCTATCAAGCTCCCCCACACAGCCCGCATAGATTTCAAAAGAACGCAGGTGCAAAACTCAGCGGGAATCTCCCGAGCAGGCAAGTGCAAGAGACTCACCAAAGAATGAGGTGCATAAAAAACCCGTTCCAAATCCAAAGGAGTAAATTGGTGTTCATCTTGTAACCAATCTTTCAAATGCTGGAGTAAACAGACTTCATTGTAAATGCCGAAATAGGGGAGACTGAGGCCCCCCGAGTCCAGCCACCAACCAAATAAGGAAAACGAATGCACAGTTTACGAGAGTTCCAACAGAAATGCGAGAAAAGGCAGTTCATTCGCGCAAGGTCTTTTCTCAACAACCGAAGGGGCAGAGTTTGCAGCACATAAAGCCATCGTGGGAAAATCACCATACGGATCAGGGCTATACGGCCCATTAATGTCAAAGTATGGTCAGCCATGTATGCTAATGCTCGTAGCTTGGGCAATAAAATTCTGGAACTGGAAACAGAAATGATAAATGCCGACCTTGATGTTGTGGCAATGTCAGAACTTGGTTCTCGGAGTCCCACGGATGGGATATGGTCATACCAGGATATAACTTACTCCGTCACGACAGAAAGGGCAAATCAGGGGGAGGAGTAGCTCTATACATTAGAGAAGACATCAAAGTTACTAAAATCACAGGCATCAAGTATAAGAGAGAATCCCTCTGGGTGAACCTTGCCAGGGGCAATAGCAAATGCCTGTATCTTGGGGTCGTGTACAGACCACCAAGACAAAAGGATGATGCGGACCAAGAACTAATTGAAGACATTGAGACCATCACACTGTGTGGAGACACAGTGCTGTTGGGAGACCTCAATATGCCCGATGTGGACTGGAACAAACTATCAACTACAACAAGTGACAGTAAGAGGCTACTAGCCTCCATACGAGGAGAACATCTCAAACAGATGGTACTAGAACCCACCAGGGATCAAGCGATCCTCGACCTGCTCCTCACCAAAGGAGACAGTGTCACAGAGGTGTCAGTAGGAGAAGCTTTGGCATCCAGTGACCACAACATGGTGTGGTTCCATCGGAAGAAAGGAATCACTAGGTCAAATACAATAACCAAGGTCCTAAATTTTAAAGGGGCTAACTTTCAGTGCATGGAGGACTATGTCTACACAGCACTGCAAAACCTGAGCACGACAGACAGTGTGGAGGTGCTATGGTCGGCTCTGAAATCAACCCTGCAAGAAGCAACCAACATATACATAAAAACTGTGAGCAAACGGCACAGGAAAAACAGACCGAAGTGGTTCTCAGCAGAGATCTCAGAACTAGTAAAGCAAAAGAAAAAAGCATTCGTAATCTACAAACATTCGCAACGGCTGGAAGCTAAAGAAATCTAACTGGTGAAATCTAGAAATGTTAAAACGGCAGTCAGGGAGGCCAAACTCCGAATGGAAGAAAATTTGGCAAGATATGTTAAAAAGGGGGATAAATCCTTTTTTAAGTACGTTAGCGACAGAAAGAAGAACTCAAGCGGTATTGTGCGCCTAAGGAAACCTGACTGCAACTTCATTGACTCGGATGCAGACAAAGCAGAACTACTCAATAACTACTTCTGCTCAGTCTTCACCTGCGAAGCGCCAGGATCCGGACCTCAGCCACAGACAAAAGGGTGCTTGGAGGACCTATTCCATGACTTTGCAATTACCGCTGGCAATGTCTACCACGAACTATCAAAGCTAAAGGTTAACAAAGCCATGGGCCTGGATAATCTGCACCCCAGAGTACTTCGGGAATTGAGAGATGTTCTGGCAGAACCGTTGGCTGAGCTTTTTAATCTCTCCCTAACAAAGGGAAAAGTTCCCTTGGACTGGAAAATTGCAAACGTTATCCCGCTCCACTAAAAGGGATGCAGGTCAGAGGCCGAAAATTACAGGCCTGTGAGTCTCACATCAATCGTATGTAAACTTATGGAAACGTTGATCAAAACAGATTGGACACGATCCTGGATGACGAAGGACTAAGGGATCCTCACCAGCATGACTTTACGAAGGGAAGGTCTTGTCAATCCAATCTGATAAACTTCTTTGACTGGGTAACAAAGAAACTGGATAAGAGAGAGTCCCTGGACATCGTGTATTTAGACTTCAGTAAGACTTTTGATAGTGTCCCACACTGACTGCATGGGTAGAAGACTGGCTTAGTGGTAGACTCCAAAGGGTAATGGTAAACGGTATTCCCTCAAAAACGTCAGAAGTGACCAGTGGAGTACCACAGGGCTCTGTCTTGGGCCCAATACTATTTAATATCTTTGTAAGTGATCTGCCTCAGGGACTTCGAGGTAAAATTACATTATTTGCCGATGATGCTAAACTATGCAACAGTGTAGGCAGCGCTGCAGAACCTGATAGCGCAATCATGCCCAGCGCTATGGAGCAGGACCTACTTTTACTAGAACAATGGTCCAGTACTTGGCAACTGAATTTGAATGCCAAAAAATGTAAGGTTATGCACCTTGGTAGCAGAAATCCACGCAGAACATACACCCTTAATGGTGAAAACCTAACCATAACTGCAGCAGAACGGGACTTAGGAGTAATCATCCGGGAAGATATGAAAGCTGCGAATCAGGTGGAGAAAGCAACAGCAAAAGCTAGACAAATGCTGGGCTGCATCAGAAGGAGCTTTATCAGTCAAGCCTGAAGTACTACTGCCGTTGTACAGGTCAATGGTGAGACCTCACCTGGAGTATTGTGTTCAGTTTTTGAGGCCACATTATCAAAAGGATGTGAAGAGAATGGAGTCGATTCAGCTAATGGCCACTAGGATGGTCTCAGGACTGAAGAATCTCCCATATGAAGAACGTTTGAGCAAGCTGCGCTTATATTCTCTCGAAGAGCGCAGGGAAAGGGGGGACATGATAGAAACATTCAAATACATCATGGGCCGTATTGATGTGGAGGAAGAAATATTTTATCTTACGAGTCCCATGGCGACAAGAGGGCATCCGCTAAAATTCAGGGGGGGAAGATTTCATGGAGACACCAGGAAGTATTTCTTCACCGAAAGGGTAATTGATCGATGGAATGGTCTTCCACGTCAAGTAGTTGAGGCCAGAACCACGCTCGACTTCAAAGGACGATGGGACAGACAGGTTCTTGAGTGGGCAGACTTGTTGGGCCATCGGCCCTTTTCTGACATCATACTCTATGTTTCTATGTTTACCCCAGGCTTCAAGTTGGATCCTGGTATCAGCTAGAAGCTTAGTAACATTGAGCGAATAAAGTGGTGCCGTAGAGGTCGCAAAATACACCCCTAAGATACCGTAAGTGGCCCGTAGCCCATGGTAAAGGGAAGGAGGCACCCCATTGAGCATGCAAGGCCAAGGAAGATGGCAGAGCCACAGATTTGGCTAAGTTTAAATGAAAGCCAGCGTAATCACCATATTCTCTAATAGTCTCCAAAAGGGCCTGCTAAGAAGGAAACAGGTCCATGAGAAGAGCCAAGAGATCGTCCGCAAAGGCAGCAACTTTAAAACTATGATGCCCCAAAAGAACTCCCTTGAGGTCCAGATTTGAGTGAATATCACGGAGGAGTAGGTCAAGGGCCAAGATGAATAATAAAGGGGACAGAAGACCCCCTGACGTGTGCCATGATGTATCTCAAATAAAGACGATCTACAACCATTAACCCACATGGTGGCCTTGGGAGTAGCATAGAGGGCACGTTTCTCTGAAACAAAGCAGCCCTGAAAGCCATATTTAGTCAAAGTAACATATAGATAATCCCAACGAACACGGTCAAAAGCCTTCTCAGCATCAAAGCTGATAAGCAAAGAAGGTGATGCGATACTAGAGCTATATTCTAAAGAGAGCAGGATTATACACACATTTTTTGCCACGGAACGACCCTTCACAAAACCAACTGGGACTCGTGAAGAAGGAGCGGTAACAGCTGAGCCAAATGATTGGTCAGAATCTTAACCAGAAGTTTAACATCAAAATTGAGAAGCGAGATAGGACGATACAATTCTGATAGAGCAGGATCTTTCCCTGGTTTCAGAAGGACTATGATCTGAGCCACATTAAGATGTTCGGGCATAGCTTCAGCGTTGACATAACATTAAACATAGCAGCAAGCGGTGCCACAATTTCAAGTTTCATAAGGTTATAGAACTCCGCTCTTCAACTGCCACCACCTATAATTTTGAGATTTAGCAATACCAAATTTGTGTTGTAGTTGTAAAAAGTCAAGCAGCTTTCCATATAATACCACATCATTCAACATATGAATGCCCACATTCATCCAATGTTTCCAGATGATTTTAAATCCACCAATTTGAATCTTGGAGTTCTGCCAAAGGAACTGTCATGTGGATTTATGAATAGGAATAGATGTTAAATTATTGATAAATTTTAAAGTTTTCAAAGTGTCACAGAACATTCTATTGTCCTTATATAATCTTGGCATCTTGACACTCAAGACATGACACAACCTCAGTGGAGACAGAAGTTATGGTTGGAATGGCAACTCCATTCTTCACTGAGATCACGGCCAAGCTGGGCTCAGCAAGTAGCCTTACCTAGTGCACACAAAACCTCAGCTGAGCAGTTACATGAGGTTCTATTGGTAGATTGGTATTGGAATAATAAAAAACAGGTCCAATGACAGAGGGGTACAGGCAAGGTGGATCCAAGATGGTGGATGGGACCGTTAATTGAGTGCTTCGCCTCAGCGTGTCTCATCAAAGTTTGCTTTTCGATTACTTAGGAGACATTTTCCTCTGAATTATGCTGAAAAGGAAAGTCCGAAGCGACGCTGGAGCCTCGCGATGCTCATTCCAGCCCAGTATTGGCACCATTGATGAGCTCCTGTGATGAATGCAGGAAGCATTGGCGGTGTCGCTGCACCCACTGGAGACATTCCAGGATGAGACAGAAGTGATCTCCTTGGGTTTGGAGACCATCTTAAGCCCTGACACTAGGGCACCGCCTCTCTGCCCCAGACTGCCAGCTGCCTGCGGGTAGAGGAGCAACCGGAGAGTGGAATGTACTTTTCCCCAGAGGCCGGTGAGATCAGTGAGGAGAACTTGGAATTATAATCCCTGGATTTACAGGAGAGCCCCGTTGAGCCTGAGGCTTCATCTGCTTCGAGGGAGGATAGCAAACAGAAGAGCCATGACCAGAAGGTGAAGCCGGTTGGTGAGAATATGAATGTTGAGACTCAAAAGATTTCCTTTACATTGGAGAAACCCCCAGAGGTAACATTGGATTCCATTTGGGATCTTGTGGCAGACCTGGCTAAATCGATTAAGCCCCAGATGGAGTAAAAAGTCAATATCCAAGAATCTGAAATTAAGGATCTTAAAACTGAGTTACAGGTCTTTAAAAATTCTACTGCAGTATCTAAATAAATCACGGAAACTGTAGTAAGAAATAATATAAATTTGAGAAGAAAAATGGACTCTTTAGAAAACTTTTCTCGTAACAATAATCTCAGATTGATCAATTTTCCCAGAGTAGCAACAATACCTCTTAGAGATATGCTAAAACGTTACATGATGGAAGTTTTGGAAATATCAGAGGAACTGTTGCCACCTTTTTCTCAGGTGTATTACCTACCTATAAGAAGAGAAGGACAATTAAAACTACAAGATGATCAACAATCCCCTAATATCACATCTCTTTTGGAACTTTTGGATAGAGAAGTGGCAACTGTGGCAACACTTCTCCTTACAGTAGCTTTAGTTCTGGATAAAAATTGGTTACTTAGACTTTTCTTTAAAAACAAACAAAAGATATTTCTTGGGTTTAAAATACAAATGTTTCCAGATCTGGCAAGACACACAAAAACATAGACGTGAATTTCTGATTATGAAACTGGGTGTTATTGCTCTTGGGGTGACCTTTTCCTCCGTCACCCATGTAAGTGTGTGATACAATATCAAATGCAAAAATATGTTTTTTTTGACCCTAGCCAACTGATAACCTTCTTGTCTGAGGCTCGACTGAAAGCAGGGACAACATGAGTGTTTATTAAAGTTTGATATACTTCCTAACTAATGGATTGTCCTTATTTCACACGTGAGGTTCTATTGGTAGCTTGGTATTGGAATAATAAAAAAAACAGAGGCGCACTTTCCTGGTATAATTTATTGATCAAAATCAAAACAAACTTTCAAAAGTCTTCTTCAGGTTTATATCACCTGGTATTCATTGCAGCATTCAAAACACAAACAATTGTCAGTTCCAGGCCCAACTATCTCAAAAGAGGAAAAAAATTTGTCCAAACTGTAAAGTTTTCTTCACACAAAAATTCAGCCTTCTCTTAATCTAGTCCAAACTTTATCCCAGCTCTCCTTAACAGGAAAATATTAGCTTATTTTCATTCCTTCTATAATGGGCAACTCTGTTTCTTCTGTCTCCATATTATAAGCAAAGTCTTCCTCATCAGCCATCTCATTGTCTTGCCCAAACACAGACTCACTGTTCTCTGTGGCTTCTATCTCACCAACCTCTGCTTGGGCTGGTAGCCAGGAGATAGACTGTGGCTTCCTGATTCTCTGGACTGGCCATCTGTGTCTTGCATCCTGCTGACTGGTTCTGGCTTGCTGGGTTAGGAGCAGGTGTGTACTCTGAGGCTGAATCTCCAACTGCTTCTGGAGCTGGTTTCCCTAAGGTGACCACACGTCCCATTTTGAATGGGACAGTCCTGTTTTTGGATCCCCTGTCGAAGCTTGCTGTCCCTCACTGCCACGGAAAAAAACCTCCCTCCTTCCTTCCCCCCTCGGTCCGCCACAGCAGCTGCTCTCCTTCTTACCTCCCTGCTGCTAATCACCTTCTAAGCTAAGCAAGACACCAGTGGGGACAAGGTTTAAAAAAAAGTGCGCGTTCTAGACAGGGCGGAGATTTAGGGAATAGAGTATACAGGAGACAGGCTTCTTGACTTCCCTTCCCTGATTGTATGAGCTGCAGACACCTACAGGTTTCCAGGAAACAACTTCACTAAGCATAGGGGCGGGAGCCGGTGGTCGCACATGCTCTGGCATTGGTTGGGAGAAGATGGCAGTGTGCATAGGTAGGTTCTAATGTGAGCCGGGGCTGTAACTTCCTTAGTCTCTGGGCTGGAATGAGAGAAGTTGAGAATGTGGAGAGTCTGTGCTTTGCTGGAATCGTTTAACTCTCTTCATCTCAGCCTATCTTACCAGATGTGGGCGTGCATACGTGCGAAGGGCCAGGCCTTCCCGCTAGGAGAAGGGGCTGCGCAGAGTGAGCGCGTGTAGTTGTGATTTCCATTTAGTTTATATTTTGTCACACTGGTTCATTGTAGTGGCAGCTTTATGTTGGGTGAGCATAGCAGGCTCTCTTGTGCATCTCAGTGGTCTGGGGTGTGTGGAAGAATATATAGGGCATCCCCCCTTTATTTCTGACAAAAAGAAATAATTTTCTTCTTGTCTGCTTATCAAAGATGCTTCCTGCCTTCTCTGCGTGTTTTAATCTGGAATTAAGAGTTGTCAGATATGAGCACAAGTGTTCCTGAACTGCAGTCAATGCACAGACCAATCCATTGCAAAATAAATAATATTCTAGTTCAGAAAGGCTATGGCTAGTTGTTCGTGGCACAGGCATGAAAATAACTAAAGTTTGAGTGAGCTTTAGCCTTTATCTATAAATATTTTCTATCTAAAATGTTGGGTGTTTAATTTTGTTGTAATAAGAGTCTACACATCAGTGAGACGTACCATAGGTCATGGGGCTCTGGCAGTCAGCACCAACCTTAGCATTGGTGCCACCCCTCTCTGCAATCTCTCCTTTTTCCTCCTATGATCCAGAATTTTTTCCTCTCTCTCAAGCCTCCCCCCTTCTGGACCAGGTAAGCACTGGCTCAGGACACTGATGATAAAGAGTGCCAAAATCCATCTTGCATCTAACTGTCTAGAAGCCTGAAGGTAGACCAGATTGGGATTTTGGCACCCTGAGCCTGGGCCTTACCTGCGCCATAGGTTCAGCTGGCCCTAACAGGTCAAATAGATATGGTTAGACTTGGGGGTCCTCACTGACGTCTGAATTGACGTCGGGAAAGAGGCTTCTGGGCAGCGATTAGTAGCAGTAGGGAGGTAAGAAAGAGAGCAGTGGCGGCGGCAGACCGGGGGGCAAAAGGAAAGATGCAGGCTTTTTTTGCGCAGCAGGGAGGGAAGGAGGAAGGCAGGCAAGCAGGCTAGCTTTGGCGAGGGAGGTTGGTAGGTAGGTAGGTAGGCAGGCTGGTTGGCTTTGGGAGTGGGGATGGGACAAAGTCTGGAAGGCAGTGAGGGTGACATGGGAAGGAGTCCCTGGGGGCACTAAGGACATGGGAAGGAGGCACTGGGGGCACTAAAGACATGGGAAGGAGGCACTGGGAGCACAGGAACAGACACTAAGGACATAGGAAGGAGGCATTAGAGGCACTAAGGACATAGGAAGGAAGGAGGGAGGGAATAGAAAGGGACAATTGATGGGCCTGAGTGCAGAAAGAAAGGAATGAAAGAAAGGATACACAGTCAGAAGGAATTGCAACCAGAGACTCATGAAATCACCAGACAGCGAAGGCAGAAAAAATTATTTTATTTTCAATTTAGTGATCAAAATGTGTCAGTTTTGAGATTTTATATCAGCTGTCTATATTTTGCACTATATTTGTCTATTTTTCTATAGTTACTGAGGTGACATTGCATATTTTAAAGTCATCTGCCTTGACATCTTTGAAATCCCCCAAATATAAATGATAATTAACACTTTCTCTGTGTATAGTGTGCTTTGTAGTTTTTTAAAATTTTATGGTTACCATTATGAATTAATAAGATATGTGTACCTGAAAAATGAATGGAAGAAATTGGAGGTGGGATTGGTGGGTGGGGCTAGGGCAGGATTGGGGGTGGGGAGCTGACAATTAATAGATGTCCCATTTTGATGAAAAAAATAAATGATCTCGTTAGGCTTCCCTGCTTTGAGAAAACTACTCCTTTTCAATTCACTACAGGGAGCTGATTAGTCCTCCCTGCAGGTGTGTTAAGGTAGCCTGATTTCAGTTAGCTTCTCACCTGGCTTATACCAATTTGAGCCTGATTGGGAGTGGCTTCTATTCCAACCCTGCTCTTTCCTTTCCCTGGCTCTATGCCTGCTGGGAGATGTAGTCTTTCTACTTGTTTTCTTATAACTGGCTTAGGTAAAGCTAAACACCGGACTGATGCACACTTGGTTGTGGAATGAAGCCCTGTGCTGCTATATGCTTATTACCCGATGTTCAGCTACAAAATGGGGGGAACACTGCTAGGGGTGAGTACCCTTGAAAGGGACCTGGGGGTGATGGTCGACACATCACTGAAACCATCGGCGCAATGTGCGACAGCCTCAAAGAAAGCAAACAGAATGCTGGGCATCATCAAAAAGGGTATCACAACCAGGACGAAGGAAGTCATCATGCCGCTGTATCGAGCAATGGTGCGCCCGCACCTGGAGTACTGTGTTCAATACTGGTCGCCGTACCTCAGGAAGGACATGGCGATACTCGAGGGAGTGCAGAGGAGGGCGACTAAACTGATAAAAGGTATGGAAAATTTTGCATACGCCGACAGGTTAAAAATGCTGGGGCTGTTCTCCCTGGAGAAGAGGAGACTTAGAGGGGACATGATAGAAACCTTCAAGATCCTTAAGGGCATAGAGAAAGTGAATAAGGATAGATTCTTCAAACTGTGGGGAGCCACAAGAACTAGGGGTCACTCGGAGAAATTGAAAGGGGACAGGTTTAGAACAAATGCTAGGAAGTTCTTTTTTACTCAGAGGGTGGTGGACACATGGAATGCGCTTCCGGAGGATGTGATAGGCCAGAACTCTGTACAGGGGTTCAAGGAGGGTTTAGATAGGTTCCTGGAGGATAGGGGGATTGAAGGGTACAGATATAACTTGAGGTAGGTTATAGAAGTGGACAGAAACCACTTCACAGGTCGCAGACCTGATGGGCCGCCGCGTGAGCGGACCGCTGGGCGAGATGGACCTCGGTCTGACCCAGTGGAGGCAACTTCTTATGTTCTTATGTTCTTACAGCAGTTTAATACAGGTCGGCACTTTGTCTTTCATTGGGCTTCAAACCAATTTTTTAAAATATTTTCTAAATGCTTTTAAAACTCATTACTTTTTATATTCATGCAAAAATCCATCTGAGTCTATTTGATCAATCATACTGTTAAAAACATCACAAAAAAAGTTTTTTAAAAATTTACGAATGAATGGCTTATGACGTCAAAGCCGATTCGAATAAAGAGCATGCGCACAATCGTGTGTTTGCCGACGCCATTTTTTGATCTGCAAGGGCAGGTCACGCTGTGAGTGGTGAGTACCGATATTAAGTTCTAAACTTGGTTAAGTGTTTTTAACAGTATGATTGATCAAATAGACTCAGATGGATTATATCTTTCAATGTTGCAGCTCGAACATACAGACCCCAGAAGAAGCCTTATTGGCGAAACGGGTCCCGTCAGGCCGATAGTTCGAGCCCAGCTGATAAGCGACTCGTCAAATAAGATAAGTGTCGCTGAAAGTTTTTTTGCATGAATATAAAAAGTAATGAGTTTTAAAAGCATTTAGAAAATATTTTAAAAAATTGGTTTGAAGCCCAATGAAAGACAAAGTGCCGACCTGTATTAAACTGCTGTAATAAGCATATAGCAGCACAGGTATCTGAGGGCTTCATTCCATAACCAAGTGTGCATCAGTCCGGTGTTTGGTTACTGTCTGTGCTAAAGGGACTTGATACCATTACTTTATATTAGGTAAAGCTAAACCAGATCTGCCTGCTTTAGGCAGAGCTTTAGGATGTTTCATTGCTGGAAGGCTTGGCTTGTAAGTATTCCTAGGGGTTGCTTTGGGATTCGACTTAGCAGGCTTAGGAATACTTTCAAGGGTTTTAACCCCATTTCCCTTTTCTGACAAGGCTTCCAGGCTAGGAACAGGGGCAGCCATGTGACTATATATATATATGTGCTAGAATATATTTCTGTCTGTCTGTCTCTTTCCATTGACCCCTTCTGTCTCCCCCACAAAGCAAACCAAGATTTCTCCCTGGCCCCCTTTCCCTCTACCCCCCCCCCACTTCCCTGTGCAGCAGCAGCATTCCCCCTTCCCTATGTAGCAGCAGCAGCATTCCCCCTTCCCTGTACAGCAGCAACATTCCCCCCACTTTCCTGTGCAGCAGCAGCAGCATTTGCCCCCTTCCCTGTGCTGCAGCATCAGCATTCTCCCTTCCCTGTGCAGCAGGGTAGCAGCATTTCTCTTCCTCACAGCCACCGCTGCAGCTCCTCTCACGATCCGCGCCTACATCAGAAGCCTTCTCTCTGACGTGATGTCAGGTGCCGCAGGTACAGCTCATGAGAGGAGTTGGGACTGAAGAATATCTTCAGTAAGGGAGCCAGCCAGACCACAGGCCATGGCCAGACCTAGGGGACCTGTGTTAGATGGAGTGAAGGCAGGAGGAGGGTAGTCTCTACCATGGTCGCTGCCTCTGTAGTTAAGGTGCCTCTGCATGCGCAGTAGACGGAGCCAGCTTACCACCGCTGGCTCCTTCTACTGAAAATGTCTGACACAGAACCACACATCATGGAGTCAGGGATCACGGCGTTGTAAGTGCACATGCACGCTTAGGGTTTTATTATAGAGGATATATATATATATATAAAACCTAAAAAGAGGGACAGGGGAGATATGATTCAGATATACAAATTCTTGAAAGGTGTTAACATAGAACAAAATATTTTCTAGAGGTTGAGGGGTGGTAGATACAAGAGTAATGTTAGGAAATTCTTCATTACAGAGAGGTAATGTTAGGAAATTCTTCTTTAAAAAGAGGGTAGTTGATCCATGGAATATGCTCCCAAGGGAGATGGTGGAGCAGAAAATGGTGACAGAGTTCAAAAAGCA
Organism: Geotrypetes seraphini; assembly: GCF_902459505.1. Lineage (NCBI taxonomy): Eukaryota > Metazoa > Chordata > Amphibia > Gymnophiona > Dermophiidae > Geotrypetes > Geotrypetes seraphini. The sequence continues at coordinate 108,196,833 of NC_047095.1, read as the reverse complement.
TGTGATGATCTCTAATCGGAAAAAAATGTTCATTCCTTCCCTTACCTATTAACAGCAATTTGGAACGATCTACTATCTCAAGTAAGATCTTGTTTAGGTCTTCAAGATTTCTGAAAAATTTGAAAACTGCTTTATTTTGTTGTGTTCTAGTACACTGTTCTTCAACCACCGGTCCGCGGACCAGTGCTGGTCCGCAGGAAATTTCTGTCAGTCCGCCCAGGGCCGGGCAAGATCGACGAATCATTTTTAGCTGTCCCTAATGGGCCAGAGAGATCATGGGGAGAAACATAGAAACATAGAAATAGACGGCAGAAAAGGGCCACGGCCCATCAAGTCTGCCCACCCCAATAACCCTCCCCTATCTTTTTCTGTGAAGAGATCCCACGTGACGATCCCATTTTGTCTTAAAATCAGGCACGCTGCTGGCCTCGATTACCTGTAGTGGAAGATTATTCCAGCGATCAACCACCCTTTCGGTGAAGAAGTATTTCCTGATGTCACCGTGTAGTTTCCCACCCCTGATTTTCCACGGATGCCCTCTTGTTGCCATTGGGCCTTTGAAAAATAAAATATCTTCTTCCACCTCGATATGGCCCGTGAGATATTTGAACGTCTCGATCATGTCTCCCCTCTCTCTGCGTTCCTCGAGTGAGTATAGCTGCAATTTTTTCAGCCGTTCCTCATACGGGTGGCCATTCGCTGGACTGACTCAAGTCTCAGCACATCTTTGCGGTAATGCGGCCTCCAAAATTGTACTCAGTATTTCAGATGGCATAATGATTTCGGGCTTACGGCTGACGAAACTCCTACGTATACAACCTATGATTTTTCTAGCCTTAGATGAAGCTTTCTCCACTTGCTTAGCAGTCTTCATGTCCTCACTGATGATCACCCCTAAGTCACGTTCTGCTACAGTCCTCGCTAGGATCTCACTATTAAGGGTGTAAGTCTTACATAGATTTTGGCTATCAAAGTGCATGACTACATTTTTCGGTATTGAGTTTCAGTTTGAAATTAATTGTCCACTGTTCTATCTGAGTCATAATAGAAGTTATCTGGTTTAAAATTTCAGTGGTATCAAGTATTGTCTTGGTTCAAATCTTATTTTACTGATCGTACTTCTACAGTTATATTTAATAACTCAAACTCTAAAAGCTCTTTAACCTCCCATGGTATTCCCCAAGGATCTATTCTGTCCCCTTTGCTCTTCAATATCTTTCTCGCACCCCTGATGACCGTCTGCCAATCTATAGGTTTTCATGTATTTGCATACACTGATGATATTCAACTTCTGCACCCTTTGGATCTTAATAACTCTTTGGATATCACAGCAATTAATAATAAACTTGAACAAATCCATCAATGGTTAGACATAAATAGGTTGGCTCTTAATATTGAAAAAACAAAAACGATGCTTTTTCCATGGAAAGAAACTCCTAAACTTATCGCCCCTATCACTATAAAAAAATATTCCTTTGCAATTAGTTGATTCGATTAAAATCCTAGGAGTCATATTTGACAGTAAATTAACTTTTCATGAACATATAGGTAGTATCGTAAAATCATCATTCTATAGACTCCGTCAAATTCGCTCTCTTTCACAATATCTTTGTTCTAAATCACTAAATATCCTGATCCACTCTTTAGTAATCTCTAGAATCGATTACTGCAATGCCCTTTATAAAGGAATTGCACAGAATGAAATAAGACGGCTTCAAATAATACAAAATATTTCCATTAAACTAATAACAAAGACAAAAAAATTTGATCATGTAACACCACTTCTCAAGAACGCTCATTGGCTACCAGTATCCCATAGAATAACATATAAACTAAGCCTACTCACTTTTAAAGCAATGTTTTTTAAAACACCTGCATTTATTTTTAAAACACTAAACCCTTACTCCACAAATAGAATATTGCGATCCAACGAACAGCATTTATTAACAATTCCATCTCTCAAAATCATTAATACTAGAAGATAATTTATCTTCTCTGTCACTGCTCCACAAATTAGGAATTCTCTGCCAATTTATTTAAGGAAAGAACATGATATCGAGAAATTCAAGATTAACATAAAAACATTCCTTTTTAAAGATGCTTTTGATTAACAAGTTCTTCCCTTGAATTCAATAATGCTGTTTTTCGACAATTCTTTTGAACTCTCATCCTTATGTTTTTCCCTACCTTCTTTTCTATTATAAATTGTAGTTCATTTTCCCTTTTCCTCTTTACTCATGTTTGTTAGTTCGTATATAGTTCTTTTTATTTTTTTTTAATAGTTATATATTAATTAATGTTTTATTTTTAATTTTAAAATTGTAATTTTATTTTAAAATTGTAATTTAAATATTTTCTTTTATGTATGTACATCGCTTTGAAGCAAGATTAAGCGATTAATCAAAAATTTTAATAAACTTGAAACTTAATAAACTTGGTAAAATTATTTAGAGGGATTAAAATAGAAATGTCATCTGCGTATATATAAAATTTTACATTTAAACTCTGTAATAAATGTCCTAAAGGGGAAATGTAGATGTTGTATAAGGTAAGCAACAGCGGAGAACCTTGGGGCACACCAGATGGGTTGCTCCACGAATAAGAATAGTTACCATCACAAATCACTTGATAAGATATTTTCTTCAAAAAACCTTGAAACTGGTTCCAGACCTTTCCTGAAAGTCCTATTGTGTCTAAACAACTCAACAATATTTCATGATCTATTAGATCAAAGGCACTACTACAATCTAGCTGAAGAATTAAGGCACTAGTGCCTTTTTCTAAATAGACCGTGAAGATAATCAAGCACTGAAGTTAAGAAAGTCTCCGTACTATATCCTCTACTAAATCCCAACTGATGGTCATTAAATATATTAAATTTATCCAAATAACTTACCAATTCTAAATAAACTAAACCTTCCAGTAATTTGGTAAACAAAGGAATGCTTGCTATGGGTCTATAATTGGATTCTCCCCAATAAATCACAGACAATGATCTAGTGGAATAAATGTTTGGCCGCGGCTTTATTCATAACCCCAACTTTAACCAGTTCAACAATTAAATTCAAATATCTAAATCATCCCCCAAATCCCCAATGCAGCTGTACAAACCCCCTCCCCCATGAGTCATTCGGTGATGAAAGTAGCTCATCCCTTCAGGGAACTCCTTGCCACTTACTTCCATAGCATGACCCACGGTATCGCCAGGTCATACCACCCAACTCATGGCAGTGACACCCATGAGTAATCCCTTTTCTTTTCCCCATTACAAGTATCATAACTCAAAATCCATAGACATCCCCAACAATATCCCCCATATTTTAGGCACCAGTCACAGTTTTTAGCTGCAACTGCCCCCTCCCCATTGTTAACAACCAGTCCCAACCACCACCCAACCTAGGAAGGGAGGGAGGGACATGCTTCTTCTACTACTTCCTCCCTCACAACCACCCTCCACCCTACAAACCCCACAACTGAATAAAACTGCCAAAACTCTCTATCCTAACATTCTACTCTCTTCACAGTTCCAACCGATCACTATTTCCTACTACCTTCCTGCTTCTCAGAATCATTTCCCACCAATCCTATCTAATCCTTCATCTTCCATTTTTACAACTTTACCATCCTCGTTCTCCTCCCTACCCTTCCGCTATTAACTTTTATTTTTGGTTCCTTTGTTCAGCCAATATTTTGATCCAGCCAGTCTAAACTGTCAGGGTCCTCATATTATTGTTGTTTTTTTCTTTGTTTATAGTTGTTCTGTCCTTTAGGATACTTTTACACCCCTGAGGAAGGCCACTGTGGCCAAAACATGGACCGTGTTGGGGTCCAGTATATGCTCTTTTACAAAGGACTTTACATGCCTCCTACATTTTGTTTTATTTAAATGTATATTTGTGTGAATTTTAACTTAGATTTTATATTGTGAAAAAATGTGTTTGTCCACACAGTGGTCTGATAAGTGTCCCTTCCCCACTCCCTTGTTTTGTTTCTAGTAGATAAGTTTCCATGATGTCAATCCTTTTTTTAACTACAACTATTGTTAACTGAGTTGAGCCTTGTTTCTCAAAGATGACTCATTATACAAATCCAATATTTAGATTAGATGGACATTGAATTGAGGATGTGCTGGGGAGGGCTTGGATGGCTTGGATGATTTAGATGGGTTGGAGTGAGCTTTGATGGAGATTCTAGTAGATGGAACCTAAGCATAGTACTGGGCAGAGTTCTGGGTTTCTGGCCCAGAAATATTTAAGGAAAAGGACAATTACAATTAAAACATTAATTTACAGAGTGTGTTCAATTGAGCAGACTTGATGGATCATTCAAGTCTTTATCTACCATTATTTATTATGTTACTATCTATATATATAAAATCGGAGATATGTATGTGTGTATGTATGTATGTGTGTGTGTGTGTATGTGCCGCGATCACACAAAAACGGCTTGACCGATTTGAACGAAACTTGGTATGCAGATCCCTCACTACCTGGGGTGATATGTTCTGGGGGTCTTGCTGCCCACCTGCACACGTGGGCGGAGCTAAAACTGAAAATCGGATTTCACCCATTCATGTCAATGGCAAAAATGTAAAAAGCTGCCAACGCAAAAACATCTTGCCCGATTTGAACGAAACTTGGTATGCAGATCCCTCACTACCTGGGGTGATATGTTCTGGGGGTCTCGTGGCCCACCTGCACACGTGGGCGGACCTACAACCTGAAAATCAGATTTCACCCATTCATGTCAATGGCAAAAATGTAAAAAGCTGCCAACGCAAAAACGGCTTGCCCGATTTGAACAAAACTTTGTATGCAGATCCCTCACTACCTGGGGTGATATGTTCTGGGGGTCTTGCAGCCCTCCTGCACACGTGGGCGGAGCTACAAACAGAAAATCATATTTCACCCATTCATGTCAATGGCAAAAATGTAAAAAGCTGCCAACGCAAAAACGGCTTGCCCGATTTGAACTAAACTTGGTATGCTGATTCCTCACTACCTGGGGTGATATGTTCTGGGGGTGTCGTGGCCCACCTGCACACGTGGGCGGAGCTACAAACAGAAAATCAGATTTCACCCATTCATGTCAATGGAAAAATTGTAAAAAGCTGCCAACGCAAAAACGGCTTGCCCGATTTGAACGAAACTTGCAACACATCTTCCTTTTCAGTTTAAGAGCTTGCAAATTCCAGTGAGACTTGCATTCTCTATCACAATCAACAAATCACAGGGACAGACTATTACATACTGTGTAGTGGATTTAAGATCCCCCTGTTTTTCCCATGGTCAACTCTATGTTGCTTGCTCAAGGGTGGGTTCACCCAAGAATTTATATGTTCTTGCTCCTGGAGGTGAAACTAAAAATGTTGTTTATAATCAAGTTTTGTGTTAGTTGTATTGTATTCATTTTGTCAAATATTTCACATTATAATTTGAATATTGTACTTTTTATAAAGCTGTAAAAAAATATTTTCATTCCCCTACAATAAAGTATCTTTATTTGAATCCATTTACAGTGTTATTGCTATAATTAAATACCCGTGCAACGCCGGGGCATCAGCTAGTGTTAATATATGTAAGAGTTCAGCTGGGATATTTCTCATGTTTATTTGAACAGTGTAAGCTGATGTTCATCAAAATAGTCTCTGTACACTGTCTTTTTCATTTACCTTAACAGGTAGCTTCATTCAAGGTTTCCATTTAAATAGGAACAATGAATATATAGTCCTAAATGTAATTGGATACCTGGTTATGAAAATCTAATTAAAGGAATAAATTTGACCAAAACAAGATTGAACATCTCCACTTCCATGTAAACAAGTTAAATGAGATTTCTTGATGTCAGACCTTAAGTTATAAGTTTGCTACTCCCAAATATAAACAAGAACACAACTAATATAGTTAAATCAATGATAAATGAGATGAAAGTACATTTTCAATATGAAGACTAAATCCAAGTTTAGACATTTAGCAGAATACACACAAAATTCCAGTACCAAACATGAGCATTTTTTTAAACTAAAAAACATCTGTGAGTGGTATTCAATAATTTTTGGCTGTGTGAGTCTAACATGCAGTCAGGAGATTCGTCATATGAATCAAATAAGAAACTACTTGATTTGGAGCACCATTCAGTGATCAAATTTCTCACAAAAGAAGGAATGCATGACAGCAGTTTATGGTAAGTCTGCCCCATCATACTACAAAGTAAAATGTTGGAGCAAGAAGTGTAAGTGAGGCAGAGAATCCATTGAAGATGACCCTCATACTACATGGACTGTGGAAACAACTTTCACAGAAATGTGCAAGAAAGTTGAGGATTTAATTTTGTCAGACAGATGAATTAAAGTTTCTCAAATAGCTGAAGAAATGGGCATCTTGGCAGGTACAGTTTGGAAAATAGTATTCTAGAGTTTAATTGCACATTGTGTGAAGAAATATTTTCTCTGGTTTGTTTCAAATCGACTACTTAGTAGCTTCATCACATGCCCCCTAGTCCTAGTAATTTTGGAAAGAGTGAAAAAGCAATTCACATCTACTCTTTCCCCTCCACTAATTATTTTATAGACCTCTATCATATCATCCCTGAGCCATTTCTTCTCCATGCAGAAGTGCCCTAGCAGCTTTAGCCATTTCTCATAGTGAAGTCGTTCCATCCCTTTTATCATTTTTGTTACCCTTTCTCTGTACCTTTTTTAATTCGGCTATATCTTTTTTGCGATATGGTAACCAGAACTGACACAGTATTTGAGGTGTGGCCATAACATAGAGCAATGATGAAGGACTTTTGCTTCTGGAGTTCATGACACACAACATAACCATAACTGAGGAGAGTTCCGCCAATAAAATGATTGCTTTGAAGGAGTCAATCAAGGAGAAAAGGTGATAAAAACTCACAGTAAGCATCCTGCTTCTTCACATCAATGTTCCAGTACATATGTCATGGCAATCATAGCCTTTCATCAGAGAATGTGAGTTTCAGCAGCTGAACCATCCACCCTACAATCCTGACCTGGCTTCCTCTGATTATTTCCTGTTTTGAGTTTTGAAGAAATCTCTCCATGGACAACAGTTTTCAAGTGATCAAGGAAGCTGTGACATCCTGGTTTGAAGGTGAAGCAGAATATTTTTTTTCAAATGGTTAGTCATTGCAGTAAAAGTGGATGAAGAATATGGAGCTATCAGAGGAATACAGTGGTATCTTGGAATCCAATCTTAATCCATTCCAGAACACCATTCAAGTTATAAAATGTTTGAGTTCCAAGACAATTTTTCCCATTGAAAAGAATTGAAACTGGATTAATTCATTCCTTGGTCCCACAAACTCTGCATGATCCGGCCTACCTGGCAGAAACAGCAAGATTGGGACCCCCAGCAACAGAGGCAGCAAGATCTGGATCCCAAGCAGCAGAGGCAGCAAGATCAGGATCCCCAGCAGCAGAGGCACCATGTTCAGAACCCCCAGCAGCAGAGGAAGCAAGATCGGGATCCCCAGTAGAAGAGGCAGCAAGATCGGAATCCACAGCAGCAAGACAGCAAGATCAGCAATGGCAGCTGCAAGTGGTGTTCAGCCCAAAGCTTCCCTCCCAGGCAGAAACAGGAAGCTGCGTCAGAGGGGCAGCTTTGGGCTGAGCACTGCTTGCAGTTCGGATACCAAAGCAGCGTTTGGATTCCGGGGAAAAAATGAAGAAAAAAAAGTTTGAATTCCAAATAGTTCGAGTTCTCGAGCGTTTGGATTCTGAGGTAGCACTGTATATTTAAAAAAAAATATTAAAAACTCTTCTTTCCTACTGAGGTAGATAAATTATTGAATGACCCTCATATCTTGGTGTTTTGAAAATAGATATGTTTGTCCTCAGTGCATCTATATTTTTGAACCATAAAAAAATGTCCAAATGAAAAATGCACAGAACAAGCCATTGAGATGTAAGAGAGGCTAGCACGCTTAGTAGACTGGCTACACAGATATCAAAGCAGATCAGTGGGTTTCCCTAGGGGGCATTGCAGTGAATCTTATATGAAATGTTCCATGAACAGTTATTATAGGGGCTATTAAATGGTAACCCCTCCAAAACTCATCCAAAACCTACCATACCCAATTGTACACAACAGTAATAGCCCTTATGCCTGCAGGAATCACTTATATGTGGGTACAGGGGGATTAGGATGAGGTTTGGATATTTTTCTGCCACAATCAAACATTTAGGTCTATGACTAAATTGTGCCCTGAACATATTCCTAAATGTTTGATTAAGGCAGAAAAATGTCCAAGTCAAGACCCAGCCTAGCTCCGCCCAAAGCACACCTCTATCACGCCCTGCAGAAAAACACAATGGACATCCAAAATAGCAAATTGGAACCATTTGATGAGAAAAACAACCATCTGAACATTAATGCCACATTTTTGCTGGTTTTCTTTTATGAAAATGAATCTTAAAATCTATCTTGGTGTGTATTTTAGTAGTTGGAGTTTATCAATACAATCTGGCTGTGAACCTTAGAACTTTATTAAATCATCTGAATAGTGACAGACAAATATAATCTAATGATCCATCATAAAACTACAAATCACATTGGCAGGTCAAGTCAGAACGAAACTAAAGGAGGATTTCTATAAATAGTTTTTGAAAATCATTAGCAAAAATAAATCCTGCACTAAAAAGGCATGCATCCTTTATAGAATCAAGCTTATCACTAATTCCCACACCTAATTGTGGGCTTGAGACTTTCATCAACCTAAACCTGGGTAATGCTGTCACCGAAGTTAGGCACACTGAGATAGCATTCTATATCTATGTGTGTAACTTTTCAGAATGCCTCTGACATGCCTAGGCCCCTCCCATAACCACACCTCCATTTGGAATACAATGTATGTGAGTGAGGCACCCAGGCTTATAGAATAAATTCTGAGTGCCAGTTAACAACAATAGTATCCAAGAATTGATGGTTAAGAGTTTGTTAACCAATTAATTTGCATGGAAAACTCAGAAACATATTCAAATTTGGACATGCAATTTTCAATACAAGATATAGATCTGGGGTAAATCTTTACGCTACTTACATATTAATTGCATTCCATGTAGGAAAGGTTGTATAGGATGGTGGTGTTATGATATGATAATTATCTGCTGTAACAATTCCCCCAATCATGATGTCTCCATCCCTGTGATATCCTGAGTCTATCCTTTCATAGTTCATTGATGGACACTGGCACTCAGTAGTCTTCCGTTGGATGTAGAAAATGATCAGAAAAATCTGAACTAGAGAAGCTGCCATCTTTCAGGTTATGAAGCAGCTTCTCTTATGAATTACCTGCTCTGAGATTGTGGTTTGAGAGAGGAGATCACGGGTCAATTTTTAATCTTTATATGTTTGTGTTCCTCCAAGGTTCAGCCTCCAGGGATATCTTCTCCAGATATGTGTGCTTAATATTAAAAACAGGCTGTTTTTCTTTAAAAAAAAATATACATACATTAACTAATGACAATCAATTATATAGGAAGCTGTGGAGAGGAAAAAAAATAATTGATATGCATGCATTTAGCCCATGGCTAGTGTAAGAGCAGAATTAAACTTTAAGCTTAAAGTCAGCATGTGTATGAGATTTAAGCTAAAGGCACTCATTTAAGTACATACAGGAATATAGGAAGTGGATACTGGGAGAGAGTCAAGGCTGATGTTTGCTATGGCTGACAGAGTAGAGACACAGTGGGATCAAAGCAGAGGAGAGAATAGAGTTGTATGATAAGACAGTCTCATTGATAGACTTGGATAACATATTGGAGGTGAAGAAAGGTGAAACAGTAGTAGAGAGTTTGGAAAGGATCGAATGCTTGAAGATTTCAAAATCTGTTGGTTATGACTGGGCATAACTGAGAGTAAGGGCTCCTTTTACTAAGGTGCACTAGCATTTTTAGTGTGCGCAAACCATGCGCTAAATGAAAAATACTAATGCAAGCTCTATGCATTTAGCGTATGCGGCATTGTAGCGTGCACTAAGCGCGTGCTAAAACTGCTATCGCACCGTAGTAAAAGGAGCCCTAAGTGTGAAGGTTATCAGATGATGGGGAGAAGTGAGGTGGATAAGTGAGAGAGGAAGACAAAATCAAGGCCCTCTTTATCAAGCCATGCCAGGGGTTTTTATTGACCATCACTAAGGTAAAAGCTCTGACACTCTTAGGAATTATATGAGCATAGGAACTTTTACCACAGTGGGCGGCAATAAAGAACTCTAATTCTCTCCAGGGACACGTGATAACACACCAAGCTGCCTTAGAGGGGCGTTTGGTGTCCCTGGAAAGCCGCATCACCATGCTGGAGGGGAGCCATCACCAAATACACCACACTCTACTGCATCTCATGGGGCACTAGGATTTTACATCCTCCAGCATTAAGGCTATGGATCAGTCATGTTCCACATCTTCATGGCAGATGCTCTTCTTTGAAGGGGGGATGTTTTATCTTAGCCCCACCCCTCCCTGCCCCTCACCTCACCTTTACTCACCAGTTGGAAGCCTGTTTTGATTGTTCAATTTTTATATATTTCTAAAAACAAACCCCCTCTTTTACTAAGGTGCGCTAACCGATTAGCGCGTACTAATCGAATTAGCGCATGCTAAATTCTAACGCATCCATAGACTAACATGCACGCATTAGCATTTAGTGCACACTAATCGGTTAGCACACCTTAGTAAAAGAGGGCCAAAGTGTTCTGTAGTAATTTCCAATCTTGGCCAATCACATATTCATCTTGCCAGCCTACAATGAAGGTGCATAGTTCAGTGATCAATCTATGGGTGAGTACTCCTTTTCATTGCAGTCACTGTGACCTACAGTTACTCTGCCATTGCGGGGGATCATGGCAGCTTTGGGCAGGAGGGATTAGGCATCCCTCCTGCCGTGATCATTATGGGGTTGGGGGGGACAGATTGCCTAGGCCACTGAGCTGATCATGGCAGCTGCAATTAGCTCACCGGCCCAATCTAAACTAAATGAAACTAAACCTTAAGTTTATATACCACATCCTCTCCATAATTATAGAGCTCAGCACGGTTTACAAGAGCTTAATATCTGGAAACTTATACAGTGGTACCTTGGTTTACGAGCAAAATTCATTCCAGAAGCATGCTCTTAAACCAAAAACACTTGTATATCAAAGCAACTTTTCCCATAAGAATTAGTGTAAACTTGAATAATTCGTTCCACATCCCCAACAACTTAATTACCATTAGGGACGCCTCCACCGCTGTCTCTGCCAGAGACCCATCCATGCGGCTCCTCCAATTCTCCTCCTCTGCTGCTGTTCGCTACCTCTCATTGTGGGTGGTGCTGGCTAAGCAAACACCGCCGCCGCAGCCACAGAGCCCGACTGGACACTGTTGGCTCTGCCACTCCCGGACACTGCCCCCCCCGGATGCCACAACCCCCTCTGCTGGGACTCTCAGGTGCTGGCTCACTCCTGCTGGCAGCACCCCGACTCCCATGCTCCACCCGAGGCCACCGGTGCTGCTATCGCCTCTTCCCCCCCTCCCCGACTGGCCCTATCCTTACCCCTGCACCGCCGGTAATAGAAAGTGCCTTCCGCCGGTCTGCTGCTGAGCCTTGAGCATCTGCGCATCCTCAGTCCTTCTGGATCTCACCCTCTCTGAGATTCTCATGAGATCTCAAGTCTCATGAGAATCTCGGTGAGGATGAGATCCAGAAGGCATTGAGCATGCGCAGATGCTCAAGGCTCAGCAGCAGACTGGCGGCAGGCCCTTTCTAACTCTGGTGGCACACGGGTAAGGACAGGGCCGGTCGGTAGATGGGGAGGAGACGAACGTGAAGGGAGGGAGCAGCACCAGTGGCCTCGGGGGAGCAATACTATTTTGCCCACTACATTGCTTAGTTTGGCGTCATCGGCGAATAATGTTATTTTACCTCGCAGCCCTTCTGCCAAGTCTCTTATAAAGATGTTGAATAGGATCAGGCCCAGGACAGAGCCCTGCGGCACTCCACTGATTACCTCCGTCATTTCGGAGGGGGTGCCGTTCACCACTACCCTCTGAAGCCTACCTCCAAGCCAGTTCCCAACCCATTTCGTCAATGTGTCGCCCAATCCTATAGAACTCATCTTGCTCAGCAACCTGCGGTGTGGTACGCTATCGAATGCTTTACTGAAGTCCAGGTATACGATGTCCAGGGACTCCCCAACATCCAGCTTCCTCGTAACCTAGTCAAAGAAGCTGATCAGGTTGGATTGGCAGGATCTCCCCTTAGAAAATCCATGTTGACGTGGATCCCGTAGATTCTCCTCGTTCAGGATCGTATCCAATTGGCGTTTGATTAGAGTTTCCATTAGTTTGCACACTATTGATGTGAGACTCACTGGCCTGTAATTTGGCGTCTCCATCTTGGAGCCTTTCTTGTGGAGTGAAATGACGTTAGCCGTCTTCCAGTCCAACGGGACGTTACCCGTACTAAGGGAGAGATTGAGGAGCGCAGATAGCGGTTTCGCCAAGACATAACACAACTCCCTGAGCACCTGGGGTGTAGGTTGTCAGGCCCCATTGCCTTGTTAACCTTAAGCTTTGACAGCTCGCAGTAGACACTGCTGGGTGTAAACTCGAAATTACTAAACAGGTCATCGGCGTCAACCCTTGTCTGTTGCTGAGGGTCGAGTCCTGGCGCCTCAAGGGTGAAGACTGAGCAGAAGTATTCATTTAACAGTTGGGCTTTTTCCGAGTCCGCTTCTACATTGTCTCCATCTGGTTTCCTAAGACATACTATCCCGCCTGAGTCCCAATCCACATCAGGCATGTTGAAGTCACCTAACAATACTGTGTCCCCACGCAAGGTGATATTCTCTATATCTCCGATTAATATCTAGGTCATCCTGTTGTCTTGGGGGTCTGTATATTATGCCAAGATACAGGCATTTGTCCTTCCCTCTGGCCAAATTTACCCAAAGGGATTCCCCAGTGTAGTGGACATCTGTGATTCTGGTGACCTTAATGTCATCTTTAGTATATAATGCTACACCTCCTCCCATTTTGTCCTTCCTGTCCCGGCGAGGCAAGTTGTAACCCGGTATGACCATGTCCCACCCGTGGGAGTCCGTGAGCCAGGTCTCAGATATCGCCACCACATCCAGGTCGGCATTCCTCATTTCTGTTTCTAATTCCAGGATCTTGTTTCCCAGACTGTAGGCGTTTATGTACATAGCCCTCCATGTTGAATGTTTGTTACGTCTCAGTGGGGATGTTCCCGCTTGAGTTACTTGGACACCTTTAGCATTATTCGCATGTTTTGTACTTTCCCTAGACCCAGAGTTACAATGTGCACCTATCCCGGACTCCCCAGACCCAGAACTACAGTGTGTTCCTATCCCAGACTCGGAAATGTGTGTACCCTGTGGGGGTATTCCCGCTTGGGCTACTTGAACTCCTTTAGTACAATTTGCAATGTGTGTTCTCTCGCTGGACCCAGAATTACAATGTGTCCTCCCTCTAGACCCAGAATTACAATGTGTACTCCCCCTAGACCCAGAATTACAATGTGTACTCCCCCTAGACCCAGAATTACAATGTGTACTGCCCTTAGACCTAGAATTACAATGTGTACTCCCCTTAGACCCAGAATTACAATGTGACCCAGAATTATAATGTGAGCCAACCCCAGACTCGAAAGTGTGTATACTCTCCCCTGACCGAGATCGGTGTTTACTTACCTTAGTCTCAAAAAAGTATTGGCAGCTTAGCTCGCCAGGTAGGTTGTTTATGCCCATACCCTCCCCCAACTTACCTAGTTTAAAGCCCTGTGTAGTAGGCGGGCTAGACGTTCTTCCCTCTTCTGGTCAGGTATAATCCGTCTGGTCCCTGTAGTCCTTGCAATGCCTCTCCATGGTGCAAGAACCCAAAGTTCATCTCCTTGCACAATCCCTGCAGCCAGTCGTTTGCCCACTGGATACGATCCTCCCTGGAACTGCCCTTGCCCCTTACTGGGAGGATCGAGGAGAAGACCACCTGTGCATCCATCCTCCTCAGCTTCTCACCCAGGGCTCTGAAGTCTTCAGGTATGCTCTCCGGGGTGCTCCTGGCGGTGTCGTTGGTTCCGACATGGATGAGAATAATGGGGAAGTGGTCACGGGGCTTGATGAGTCTGTCCAGGCAAGCGGTTACATCCCAGATCCTGGCTCTGGCAAACAGCAGACCTCTCTTGATTGCAGGTCTGATCTACAAATTGAACCCTCGGTGCCCCTCAGCAGCGAATCCCCGATGACCACCACTCTGCGCTTCTTAGGGGTGGGCCGATCTGTTGACTCCGGAAATGGAACCGTCTGCTGAACAACTTCCTGTTCCTCGTTGTCAGGACATTCCTGTAGCAGCTGGTATCTGTTCCTCAGGGTGATTTGTGGTGTCGATGTAGAGCCGCCCTGTATGTGAGAGAAAGAGACAGAATAAGGTCTTCTGTGTTTTCCTGTGGAGGAAGTCACAAGCTGCCAGGAATCAGCATCCCCAGCCACTTCCTGTATTCCGACGGTTGGTCTCAAGTTTGCAGGTTTGGATGCTTTGGGTGTGTCTAGGATGGTCTTGTCAGGTTCCTATTCGGCGATCTGAGACAGCTCCTGGATGACTCCGTCGATGAAGGTCTCGTCATCTCGGATACATCTTAAGCGCTGAACCTCCTCTCTCAGGCTCCTCAGCAAAAGGCTTTCATCTGGCTAATCCATTCCTTCCGTCTGTGTGGAGACTGTAGACATCTTTGAGGGGATGGCCTTGGTCTGTACAGAGACCTCTGCCCTCCGTCCTGGTTTCCCTTCCATCTGTACGAAGACCGTAGCTATCCCCTGGGTACTTTCGGTGACTGGACTGCCTGTCTTGATAGAAGTCTTGCTGCTTCTAGTTCTACCTGCCATTTACAAAAGTTGGGGTTTTTTTGTTTTTTTTATATTTGTTAGGATGGGGGCTGTTTGGTGTTGTCAGAAAGTGTTGAGGTTGGAGGGATAGAGATAGAGGTAGCTAGTTAGTTCTTGATCTGGGAGATAGAGTAGTTAGTTAATTGTCAGTTAAGGTTGCCTGCTTGTTAGTGTGCTAGTGAGGTCAGTCTGATTAAATGTTAGAGGATAGTGTGGTCTGCCTGTTAAAATGGTTTGGGGATAGAGTGATTGGTGTGGTCCGCCTGTTAAATGTGAAAGGTTTAGTTGCTTGTTGGTTAGGTAGAAAGTAGAAAGTTGAAAGTTGAAAGACTTGGAAGAAAGTTGAAGAAAGACTGAAGTCAATTGGTTAATTAACTAGTTTTAGAAGTTAAGAGACTGGCTAAAGTTGATAGCTCTTCCTTGATGCCCTTCTTGAGGCCCTTTGCAAAGGCGCTCTCGCTAAGGCGAGCGCCTTTGCTGCACGCCATTGGCTCGTCCCCTTTTATGGGGGGAGTTTGGCTGGTGACGTCGGGGGTGGGCGGAGTTAATTCTTGCCTCTTCCCCTGCTAGAACCGCCTTCTCTACTCCTCTCTCCGCTTCTTCCTGCTAGCACACTCTCCGCTCACTGTTCTGCCATGTGCTCAGGACTGTTCTACCATGTGCTCAAGGCCCTTCGGCTGGCCTTGCACTGTGGACTCTCTGCCGTTGGCTCGTCCCCTTTTATGGGGGGAGTTTACCTGGTGACATCGGGGGTGGGCGGAATTAGCTCTCGCCTCTTCCCCTGCTAGCACCGCCTTCTCTGCTCCTCTCTCCGCTTCTTCCTGCTAGCACACTCTCCGCTCACTGTTCTGCCATGTGCTCAGGACTGTTTTACCATGTGCTCAGGACTAGGCACAGCTCCTACAGTCTCCCTTCGGCTGGCCTTTTTCAAGGGTCCCGCGGCAACAAGGGGGCATCTGTGGAAAATCAGGGGCGGGAAACTGCACGGGGACACCAGGAAATTCTTTTTCACTGAAAGGGTGGTTGATCGCTGGAATAGTCTTCCACTTCAGGTTATTGAGGCCAGCAGCATGCCTGATTTTAAGGCCAAATGGGATAGACACGTGGGATCTATTCACAAAGAAAGGTAGGGGAGGGTCATTGGGGTGGGCAGACTAGTTGGGCCGTGGCCTTTATCTGCCGTCTATTTGTATGTTTCTATTGGTTCCCACGGTCGGGTCAGATCGGGTGGGGGCTCGCAAAACGAGTCAATGCTCGGTTTACGAGTCAAAAGTTTGCTGAGTGTTTTGCTCGTCTTGCAAAACACTCGCAAACCGAGTTACTCGTAAACCGAGGTTTGACTGTACTTGTTTTGACTTGGTCTAAGCCAAAATGTATAAGTTCTGACCAGGCAACCTATCAAACTTTCAGTTATGGCTGCCGGACGATTAAATCTAGGTCATCCCACATCCCTCCCACCTCCCGCCCTACCCACACCTCCAAAAATGCCCTTTTTTACTCTGGGCCCACAGAGGAAGGAAAAAGGCCTAAGCTGGTTTTAGATATATCCAAAACCCTGTTCGATTATCGATACTTGGACAACCTGTCTTTTTGATCGTCCAAGGTAGATTTTAAGACATAGGCCCTCTTTTACTATGGTGCGCTAAGCATTTTAGCGCACATTTAGCGTGCACTAAACGAACACGTGCGTTAACTGCTAACACATCCCTAGGATAACATGCACATGTTAGCATTTAGTGCATGATTAGTACGCGCTAATATTTATCACGCGCTATAAAGCATAGTGTACCTTAGTAAAAGAGGGGGGGGGGGTTAGTTTTTTTTTGTGTTATGAGCCCCAAAGTGTCCATGTACAAATGCTAAATGTAGATACTGTAAAATAGGCATCTCTGATTCTTAGTGCAAGGAATATAACCAATGGAAAATTGTCACTTCAGAGTACAAATCATATTACACTGATAGGTTGGACTGAATTGGTGAAGGAGTAGCATTAAGGCCCAGAATTTCAAAATGGTACCGTAAGTTAGGTGGCATTAGACGCCATACCACCACCTAACGTAACTAATTTAATTGGTGTGGTAGTTGACCGCATCATTTAAAAATAAATTCTCATTATAAAAGTCGGGGCCTACAGAACAGGCTGCTGATGTCCTGTCCTCAGAGATGCCCGGTAGTGCCTATGGTCAAAGTGGGTGTGGCTTGTACCGGAAGTGACCATAGGCACTGGGAGGATTCCCTGTGGATAAAATTCTCATGTAAAACCCTGGTCTACATTTCTAGTGACCACTTTACACATGGTTGCAATTCAGCAACCAACACAGTGCTTGATTGACACATGGCCAGTGTCAGTTTAGGAGACACGGGCCGATAGCGGCAACAGTTGCAGAATCTGTTCCTTAGCGCTCTTTTTTTGGTAATGATATTTCAGCACCATATATAGAATGTCTATGTATGTACCTCTGTATAGGTGCTTTCATTTGTGTTGAAATAAAAGGCTGCTTACTTTACCTCACTGGGGATCTGTCATGAAGGAAAAAACAAAACAAAAATAAAAGCCACAAGATTACATTGTATATTCCAAAGCAAATAACTTTTTATTCTAGTAATAAGTATTATAGCAGCATTTGGCAAATCAGAAATAAAACAGTTTGGACATATACAATGGAGAGAAAAAAAACCTCATACAAACAGTGCCAGCATATTTCGATAAGAATGACGCAGCTTCTCTAAAGAAACTCTCCAAAGCATGGGGGTTTTATACTGAAAGTATCTTTGTCTTAGACCATTCCCCTGGCTGTGAATATGTATCACCCTATTGGAGCAGACAAGCTGCCTATCTCACCCTCTCCTAGTCCATACCTCCATTCGTCCCTTGGGACTCTGGACAGGCATAGTTTCTGGAACTTTTTACTTCTTCTTGAAGTATCTATTCTTCACACGGGTACATCAGTATCCGTGCATTAGCCTGGCATTACTTTATCAATTCTTAGGTTCCTGAATGGAGTGTCCTGCTGACTTGTATTTGCTTTCAGCACTGTCAAATAGCTCATTGTCTTACCAGCACTGGTTGGTGTCCTTGAGAAACTTCACAGCAAGAAATCTACACACTCACATGCCACACATTAGCATGTCAGCATCTGAACTGAAACCAGTTTGTACAAGCCTGTGACTTCAAGAACTCCAGCAAAATGCAGGAATAGGTCTCATAACCTGTAAAAGTCTCCCATAGGCTCCTGTCATCTATCTCAGTGTCTATATATCTATATTATTTTTCTTGCTATTCAGATATAACAGAGATAGTCACTAAACAGAGATACCATAAGCTTTTTAGCAAAGGCTAGTGTTCCAAGAACCATATGACTACTGTAAAGTTTGCCCCGCAAAGTTCTTTATATATGATGGAAGAAAAATAAGTACAGCATAGCATTTCCCTGATCACAGACTTTAAATTAGTCAACAATGATCAACAGCAACAGTAATTTTTATCTCATGCATTTTTTAAAAAAATTGAAATATTTTCACAATATTACATTCACATAGCCATTGGAGCAGCAATAATAGAGATAAGTTTAACATATTTTTTTCTTAACTATACTGGATTGTGTAATGGGTAAACATAAGGGTAAATTTTGAGTCTCAACCCCAGTAACAGCTGAACCTACGGATAAACACTTGATATTACCTGGGACTCTAAAACCTCCAGATAAACTTGATTCAATTTTGGGAGCTTCACTAAGCTCCCCAGAATGTACCCTTCCCCTCCCTCCTGATCTTCCTAGGGGCTTAGAGCCAAATGGCTCACAGGCAGCTTCTATTGAAGCCTCCGACACTCAACTGGCTACAGAGATTGTATTTTCTCAGATGCTTCATTTTTGTTGAAACTGTTAACCAGTCTGAGGGTTCAGAAGAAAACTAGGAGGAAGTTACTTTGAAAGATTTATGGGCTTTAAATACAAAGATGGAGGTAATGTTGCAAAAAATCACTAATCAGGTAGGTTTTTTTTCTAAGGAAGTAGTAAACAAATTGGAGAATGTAGATGCCAACATTGGGAATCCAGATAAACGTACACTTGTTATGGAAAAACAGATAAAGAATTTGCATTCCTCTATGTTGGCATCTATTAAAGATTCCTTGAATATTGACTATAACTTAGAGATGAATGAAAATCAAGCAAGGGCAAAGAATTCAAGGTTAGTAAATTTTCCCTCAACTCATTTGTTATCCCCTGAGATACTATTGAGAAAGTATCTTAAGGAGTTACTTAGGGCTACTTTTACAAAGTCGCGCTAGGGCCTTAACGCGCAGAATAGCGCTAAAGCACTATAGCTATAGCTAATCTGATGCGTGCGCTAAAACCGCTAGCACGGCTTTGTAAAAAGCCCTTAGGGTAACTAGTTCAGATTCTATGATGTTTTCAAATTTTTATTATATACCCCAGAAGAAAAAATTTCTAGTAGAAGGAGGGTTGGATCAATTGAGTGTAGTAGATTTTGATTTGACAAAATTCTTAGAAGATTCTCACGAATTGATCCAAATCTGGGCTACTTTATTAATTAAAAAAACTAAACCCAAGTGATTAATATACAAAATGAACCAACAAAAAAATTCAACTCACTTAATGAGATCAGTGCATATCCCTGCAACCACTTTTTTTTAGGACTTTTTATCTCTTTTATTTTAGTTTTATTTAAATTCAGGAAAAGGCCTCAGAAAAGGAGCCTACGCACAGTCTTGTCACAGACCAGGGAATTCTGCGTAGTTTTGTAATGCTCCAGGCTCCAAGCATAGGCCATAAAAACCTGAATCTGTTTTTAATTTTACTTAAAATATTTTCATAAGTGTAGCTCTTTTACTTTTATTATTTAACTTCTGTGTTAACTTATAACCACATTATTATCTTTACTTTCATTATTTTTGCAATAGTTACTCTTCAGCAACAGTTAAGCATAATTTAGAAATGCACTTCTCTCTAACTTTGAGAAAATTGACAGTTTTACTTATCTTATAATTTATTTCTTAAATAGCTGTTACTTCTCAATGATAATCTCTCTGCCATACCAATGCCGACGCAGGCCAGCGTTTCACGGAATTCAAACTCTTTCTGCTGCATCAGGGCCAACAATACAGCATCAAGCCATCTAAAAACAAAGAATATAGCATGCTTTAATTAGAAAAATATACTTCACAGCCATACCATCTATAGTTTACTTACGAGTTTAATTACCTGTTTAAATGAGTCAGATAAAACCCTTATTTTGAAACTTTACTTTGAAAATAGAGAAACGATTTTCTGTGGAGATAAAATTTTGATGTTTCCTGATGTAGTGAAATCCACACAGCTTAGCAGGAAGGCTTTTTTGGCTTTATGTCCTAAGGTTCTTGAAATTGGTGCTACTTTTTTTCTAAAGTTCCCCTGCAAATGTCTACTGCATATCCAAGACAAAGACTACCGTATTTTCACGCATATAATGCGTGCGTTATACACGATTTTACAAACCGTGCATAACCTTGCGCGTTATACACGTGAGCGCGTTGTACAAAATTTTTTTTACATGGTTCCCCCCCCGACGTCCGATTCACCCCCCGCAGGACCGCTCGCACCCCCACTCCGAAGGACCGCACACCTGCACCCGCACCCCCACCCCGAAGGACCGCTCGCACGCACTCCAACCCGCATCCGAACCCCCACCCTGAAGGACCGCTTGCACTCCCACAGCCTCCCGACCCCCCCATCATGTAGAAGCTCCTACCGGTGTTCTGCTGCTTCCTCTTGGCAGTCCCGGCCCTTCTGTGAGCCCTGCACCTGTGCTGCTTCCTCTTCCAGCGGTCCCGCCCTTTCTCTGACATCAAGCCCTCTTGCCCCCCCGACTCCCCAACACGATCGGGGCAAGAGGGAGCTCATGCCCTCTTGCCCCAGCCAACCGCGGCACCCCCGACACAATCGGGGCAACAGAGAGCTCAAGCCATCTTGCCCCCCCGACTCCCCGACATGATCGGGGCAAAAGGGAGCCCAAGCCCTCTTGCCCCGCCGACTCCCCAACTCCCCAACAATATCGGGCCATGAGGGAGCCCAAGCCCTCCTGGCTCTGGCGACCCCCCACTAGTTGTTCGGTCCAGGAGGGAGCCCAAGTCTTCCTGGCCTGGTGACCCCCCCGCTAGTTGTTCGGGCCAGGAGGGAGCCCAAACCCTCCTGGCCACGGCGACCCCCTACCCCCACCCCGCACTACATTACAGGCAGGAGGGATCCCAGGCCCTCCTGCCCTCGACGCAAACCCCCCTCCCCCCAATAACCCCCCCCCCAAGAACCTCCGACCGCCCCCCTAGCCGACCCGCGACCCCCCTGGCCGACCCCCACGACACCCCCACCCCCTTCCCCATATCTTTGTGTAGTTGGCCGGACAGACGGGAGCCAAACCTGCCTGTCCGGCAGGCAGCCAATGACGGAATGAGGCCGGATTGGCCCATCCATCTCAAAGCTCCGCCTACTGGTGGGGCCTAAGGCGCCTGGGCCAATCAGAATAGGCCCGGGAGCCTTAGATCCCTCCTGGGGGCGGGGCCTGAGGCACATGGGCCCAACCCGACCATGTGCCCAAGGCCCCGCCCCCAGGAGGGGCCTTAGGCTCCCGGGCCTATTCTGGGACCGCCGGAAGAGGAAGTAGCACAGGCGCAGGGCTCACAGAAGGGCCGGGACCACCAAGAGGAAGCAGCAGGACACCGGTAGGAGCTTCTACATGATGGGAAGGGGGTCGGGAGGCTGTGGGGGTGCGAGTGGTCCTTCGGGGTGGGGGTGCAGGTGCATGCGAGCGGTCCTTCGGGGTGGGGGTGCGAGTGGTCCTGCGGGGGGGTGAATCGGAGGTTGGGGGGCATCAGGCTTTCAGGGTGGGGACAGGACTTCAAGGGGGAGAGGAGAGTCGGGGCGGGTGAAAGGAGAGTCGGGGTGGCCAGAGGAGAGTCGGGGCAGGCGAAAGGAGAGTCGGGCAGCGATGGGAGAGTCGGGCAGCATGCACGGTATACGGGTGTGCATGGTATACAAAAATTTTTTTACATATATTTTGGTTTCCTGCGTGCTATACCCGTGTGCGCGTTTTACACGGGTGCGCGTTATCTATGTGAAAATACGGTATATATTTTGGGATTCACTTCAATTAGATTTATTTCTAAAAGGGAAAGGAACCTGACTTGTTTTATTTTTTGTTTTCAAACTGGGGTAAATAATTAATAGCACTCATGTGTATTTAAATGGGTTGAAAAGGGGAAAGGCTTTCCCCTCACTATCCTATTTTTGTATTTCTTTACTGGTGTTTAAAAAATAATGAGTTGTCTTATTCTCATGCATTTTAAAAGGGCACATACAGTGTGTGGCGCAGTAGTTACAGCTACAGCCTCAGCACAGTGAGGTTGTGGGTTCAAATCTCACACTGCTCATTGTGACCCTGAGCAAGTCACTTAACCCCCCATTGCCAAGGTTCATTAGATAGAGTGTGAGCCCACTTGGATGGATAGAGAAAAATACTTGATTACCTGAATGTAAACCACTTAGACTATAAGTGGTATATAAATACTAAAATAAAAAGTAAATTATACAGTATATAAGTGCCTAGAATGCAATTGTATGGAAGTTGTTCCATAAAGTAATTTAGGCATTTAATTTCCTTTGTAGAATATAATAGAATTTTCTAAGTGAATGATTCACTCGCTCTCTAAAATTCTTGAGACCTCATCTTTAAACATCCTGGTTCATTCTCTGGTCATCTCTAAATTAGATTACTGCAATGCACTATACAAAGGAATCACCCAAAAACAACTTAGGCGCCTACAAAAGATCCAAAACACGGCAAAAAAATCATAGAAAATGCGAGAAAATTTGATCATGTGACTCCGCTTCTAATTAAAGCCCACTGGCTCCCAATATCGTATTGAATTACATATAAAATACTTCTACTAACATTCAAAACACGAGTCACAAACCATCCAGAATTTCTTAACAGACTCATAATCCCATACACTCCTTTAAGAATATTAAAATCTAACACCCATCTTCAATTCCATTGATGCGTCATATTAGCAAGACCCGTTCTACCATATTTTCGGTCATTGTCCCTACACTGTGGAACTCAATGCCCACAGAACTGTGGAAAGAACCAGAGTTAGACCGCTTCAAAACCAAATTAAAAACATTTTTATTTAAAGATGCCTTCAATCTGTAATCAAATGATTTCTTTTTTACTCTACACAAAATTTCAGACAGGTACCCTCCTATTGAGCTATCCTTTAATGTCTTTCTATCCTATATTGACATGTAGTTTTTTCCTCTCTCTGTTTTCTACCCTGTCTTTATGTTTGATTTGAAATGTATACTGCTTAGGAAATTTAATAAGTGGAATATCAAATTTTAATAAAACTTGAAACTTGAATGTTATTTATTATATGAATTAATTATTTAAATCAAATACAATTCTACAAAACACATTAATTTCATGTTTATTTTAGACATTTCCTGCTATTCATATCAGGTCTCAGAAGAATAATGTAACATTTGGGGATAAAGATACATCCCAGCAGTCCAGCACTAGAAGCGATGTCAGGTCAAAAGCGCGCCGGGACAAAGGCGCGCGCAGACAACTGAGCGCAGCGCGGAGGTGCGCACCGAAGAAAAAGACTGTTTTTAGGAGCTACGACAGGGAGTGTGGGGGGAACCCCCCCACTTTACTTTATACAGATCGCGCTGCATTGTGGGTGCATTGTGGGGAGTTTGGGGGGTTGTAACCCCCCACATTTTACTGAAAACAACTTTTTCCCTGTTTTTAGGGAAAAAGTTACGTTTTCAGTAAAATGTTGGGGGTTATAACCCCCCAAACCCCCACAACGTGGCGCGATCTGTATAAAGTAAAGTGGGGGGCTCCCCAACAACCCCCCCCCGTCGCAGCCCCTAAAAACAGTCTATTTCTTTATCGCGTGCCTCCGTCTTGCACTCAGTTGTCGGCACGCGCCTTTGTCTTCCGTGTTACTGTCTATGAACCCTAGAAGCTTGGATAGCAAATATCTCTACTGCTACTGTGTACTTTCCTCTTGTGCTTAGATATGCTGGGATGAAAGTCAACCAAACGCTGCAGAACACCAACATACTGAAAGTAATGTTCTTGGCCTCATTGAAACCATCGGGCAGATTTCTTGATAAGAACGCAATGATGAAGCTGATGGCAGCCAGAAATGCCAGGAAACCCAAGACACAGTAAAATGCAATTGCTGAACCTTCATTACATTCAACTACAATTATCCCAGTGTCTACATGCATATTAAGGTGTGGGAATGGGGGAGCAGTACACAACCAGACAAGACAGATAAGCACTTGAAGTAGAAAACAGGAAAGAATAATAGAGTATGAAACACGGGAACTCATCCATTTCTGGAACCTGCTTCCAGGCTTGGTGGCATGAAAGGCTAAAACCACAGTGATAGTTTTTGCCAATAGGAAAGAGAGATGGAGAAATTGATTCCAAATGAAGCCTGTCGAAGAATGCATGTCGTCACCTGGGGACGACCAATGAACATCAAGGAACAGAGAAAACAGCTCATGAGGGAAGTAAGGAGGATGTAGCTGATGTCCTGGTTATTGGCTCTCACAATGGGAGTGTCTCGGTAGTTAATGAAGATTCTCAAAATGATGACATTGATAAGAAAGAAGAAAATGCTGCTGGTAGTCAAAGCTTTCCCCAGAGAGTCTTCATAGGACAGGAAAGTTATCAACTTTGGGATACAGATATCTCTCTTATGATTGGGTTGTTGGTCTTCTCTGCATGGCACACAGTTGTCCATATCTGAGGAGAATAAATTTTGCCTGTATATATCATAAACAGTTTAGGTTAAAGCGTGAATACAGTTGTTTTAAATCTAGTGATATTCATTTTCTATGCTTCAGCTACACTAGAAAATGCAACACTATAAGTTTTTCAAAGCCTCTGCTTGATCTTCTATTGGCAATCACCACAATAGACCACCCAGTCAACAGCAGTTCTTCAAAATAATTTTTAACAGATCTCAGTAGGCTTTTCATTCAGGATCCTGTGAAGAAATGGCTCATGCTACTTTTGCATGAAATCATAAAAGAGAATGAAGAGCCTGCTGCGTGTCTTTTTAAAATTATTTTGAAGAACTGCTGTTGACTGGGTAATCTATTGTGGTGATTGATGTTTATTTATTACCTAGTTCTGCAATCAAAGCTATTTTGTTTTACTGGGCTTATAAAACATGAGAAAATAAAGTACAGGCCTACCTTTTCAAGGAAAAATTATTATCAAGACCTCCACTAGGAAACCTCTCATAAGAGGTAAGATTAACACCAGTGAATTATGGAACAAGGCCTCCAAAATGCCAGATACCCTACAAACTAAACAAACTCACCATCTCAAACAGACCATTAATTCTAGGTGATTTTAACTTTACAGCATATCCAAACATGATGGATCCATAGCAGACTTCATTGAGACACTCACAGACCTCGAATTTCAACAAATAATCTTCTTTCCCTCACATTCTGCAGGCTACATACTTGATTTAATCTTCTTATAAGAAAGCCACCTTCTTCATCAGGCCATCCCACACTACACCATCAGTCCAATACCCTGGACTGATCATCACTTAATCACTCTCAACTACACCATCAACAAGAAAGAACCTGCAAAAGCAAAGGAACCCCAACAATAATGATTCTATATACCTAGGAACTTTCTCCTCTGGCATCGCTAAACTGACAAAAACAAAAGAACCAAATCCCAACTCTATTGACAATACAGCCTCAGACTGGCACACAGAAATCAAATCCCTCTATGAAAGCTTAGCTACAGTCAAAGTGATTAAACACCACCCTTTCAATCCCTCCTCTCTCTCATCACCTAAGAACCAAGAAAAAGAGAGCTAAGCAGAGCTGAAAAAAAGTGGTATCAAACCAAACACCCAAACAAATCTATTTATGCTAATGAAGAGATATTTCACCTCGTCCTAAGGAAACAATCAACTCCTGAACACCAAACTGAATATTGAAACTCTCACCTTCTTTCGTACAGAAAAAAATCATCAAGAAATGCTCTAACCTTGACTCCTCCACCCAGCAAACCCCACAACTCTACAACCCCCTCCTCACCCAAATACCAACAACAACATCATATACCCTAACAAGCTTTGACAACCCTTGCAGATAGCCCAGCATATGCTAAAATAGTACCCATTCCTATGGGAAGAAATAGGGCTTTAAAACCTAGCAAACAGGCTGCAAATACCCCAGAATTGCAGGTGACAGGGGACAGTGTAGCAGCAGCCCAAGGCTCCACTTTATTACCCTATTATTTCCTTGTACAAACCTGCAGAGGTAAAAAGTCACTTGAATCTTCCAGCAATGCTGGCTGAGAGACAAAAGGTTAAAATGAGGGGAGGAACCAGCAGAGCTGATGTGAACCAGGAAGTGCAGTAGCCCGGTAACAATAAATCCCTTACAGCTGAGAGATGGGAGGAGCAGCAGACCATAGCTCAGAAGCAGAAAAACCTTCCAGGTACACTGATAAGTTCTGAAAGAGTTTGGGCTCCAATCCCTCTAAATTGTAAGAAGGCTCTGCCAGATGGAAACAAAAAAGCAAGGCTTCAGGATCCTAGAGAAAAGCTATCCTGGAGAGAGGAATATTTTGAGGAAGAATTTATAGAAGCTGTCTATGAGAAACAGGTGCACCCTGAGGGTGCACCCACAGGTAGGGGGTGGGGAACCAGTAGATGGAGGAGAAGTTTACATGGAGGTAGATGAACAGGACATTATATCAAGTAAAATAAACCAAAAACCATGGAATACAGTTTTGAGCTACAAGTCCATGAAGCCACCTGCACAATGCGCTGTGGTGACGAAAAGTGAACAGAATGCTAGGAATGATCAAGAAGCGGATCAAAAACAGATCAGAGAAGGTTATTGTGCCACTGTACCGGGCCATGGTGTGCCCTCACCTGGAGTACTGCATCCAGCACTCGTTGCCATACATGAAGAAGAACACAGTACTACTCGAAAGGGTCCAGAGAAGAGCGACTAAAATGGTTAAGGGGCAGGAGGAGTTGCCGTACAGTGAGAGTTTGGAGAAGCTGGGCCTCTTCTCCCTTGAAAAGAGAAGATTGTGAGGGAACATGATCAAAACATTCAAAATACTGAAGGGAATAGACTTAGTAGAGAAAGACACACTGTTCACCCTCTCCAAGGTAGAGAGAACGAGAGGACACTTTCTAAAGTTGAAAGGGGATAGATTCTGTACAAACGTAAGGAAATTCTTCTTCACCCAGAGAGTGGAAAACTGGAATGCTCTTCTGGAGTCTGTTATAGGGGAAAACACTCTCCAGGGTTTCAAGACAAAGTTGGACAAGTTCATGCTAACTGGTGAGACTGGACTCATTTGGAGCATCGGTCTTGACCTAGGGGCCGCCGCATGAGCGGACTGCTGGGCAGGATGGACCATTGGTCTGACCCAGTAGTTGCAGTTCTTATGTATGTTTGACTGAATTGATTAAAGAACAAACCTAACTGTGGGTGGGTTAGATAAGATGATCCTGTTAATCAAGAAATTGAAGTTTGAATGAATTTTTGGACAGGATTGTGTATGTGAATCCCAGCACAGCTAAAGTTTGTTGCCATGTTTAAAGGATGGGTTAGAAGTAAAGCTTTAAGAGTCCAAAGCTTTTCATGAGTTACTGAACATTTGGCAACCAAGGGTGGGGGACAAGGCCATGTGATCTGTATAAGGGTGGTAGAGTTCCCCATATAATGGCTCTAACCATAGAGAGTCAGGGCAGTATTGTACAGTTTGTCTAGATGTTCAGGCCTAATTGTGGTAAAGAAGTGTTTGACCAGTGCTCTACTATTGCTGCAAAGCACTAGTCAAGAAATGTGAGAGCACAAAGGCTGCTTAGTCCTGCCTTCTGGCAAAACAAGTGTACCAAGGTCCCTGCTGTAGAGGGATACAAGAATTTGAAATTTCCTCTTGAAGCAATTCCTCCTATAAATAAAGTATTCTATCTTCCAAGAAAAGTTGAATCTTCTTTACTGGACAAACAAAAGGATGGACTTCGTGATATGGATTTAAATAATTTGACTGATATATTGGAAACCAGTCAAGAAAATATTGAATATCGTGATATATTAATATTGTCTTTAGTATTCGAATAAGATCTAAATGCTATAATGAGAATTTACTTCCGACATTCTCAGGACCCGGTTTTGGGCCAGCGAATCTGGATTTTTCCAGATGTGACAAAATCTACACAAAATCGGAGGAAGGTGTTTCTTGCTTTGCGAGAAGTAAAGAGTTTGGAGGCAACTTTTCTGCTTAGTTATCCTTGCAAATGTTTGATAAGATACACCGGTATTAAATATATCTTTTATATGCCTGAACATCTTCATAGCTTCTTGGATACTAAGAAAATGCTGTAGCAGATAGCAGTAGTTAAAGACCGGAAGTATAAATGCATGTTAAGCCATTTCTTTTATTATATTGACTATTGTTTCCTATTAATGAGATCTCCTTATCTCTAAAATTTTGTCTCTCCTTGTATAATTGAGGTCTTCTTAAGAGTTAAAAATTTCCTTTCAATGTTTTCAATTTAAAAAATTTTAACACTGGAAGGATTTTCCTTGATTATTATGTCAATATTGGAATTTATGGTGGGTTTATTATTTGAATACTCTGAATTGCTGTAACAAGTGGATGCTTGTGATATTGTTTGAAAAAGAATAAATAAATAAAAAAAGAAAAAAGGGTTTCAAGACAAAGTTGGACAAGTTCATGCTAAACTGGTGAGACTGGACTCATTTGAAGCCTTGACCTAGGGGCCGCCGCATGAGCAGACTGCTGGGCAGGTTGGCCATTGGTCTGACCCAGTAGCGGCAGTTCTTATGCTCTTATGCATGTTTGACTGAACTGATTAAAGAAGAAACCTAACTGTGGGTGGGTTAGATAAGATGATTCTGTTAATCAAGAAATTGGAGTTTTGAATGAATTTTTGGACAGGAGTGTGTAATGCTTTGGGGAAGTATGAACGTGAATCCCAGCACAGCTGAAGTTTGTTGCCATGTTTAAAGGATGGGTTAGAAGTAAAGCTTTAAGAGTCCAAAGCTTTTCATGAGTTACTGAACATTTGGAAACCAAGGGTGGGGGACAAGGTCATGTGATCTGTATAAGGGTGGTAGAGTTCCCCACATAATGGCCCTAGCCAGAGAGAGTCAGGGCAGTATTATACAGTTTGTCAAGAGGTCGCTGCGTGAGCGGACTGCTGGGCACGATGGACCACTGGTCTGACCCAGCAGCGGCAATTCTTATGTTCTTATGTTCTTAAGTGTTTGACCAGTGCTCTACTATTGCTGCAAAGCACTAGACAAGAAATGTTAGAGCACGAAGGCTGCTTAGTCCTATCTTCTGGCAAAACAAGAGTGTACCAAGGTCCCTGCTGTGGAGGGATGCAAGAACTGAGACAAAATGACAACTTATAGTGAAGAGCTGTTTAGCACATTTTTGATTTGCTGGGAAATATAATCCTGTACTTTTAGGATAATAAGTTGTTGCCCTAAACTGAGTAAATGGATTAGCCATGTGCATGGTGAAGAGTTATATTTTGTACAAGTTGTTTTGTTTGTTTTTTCCTTTTGGGAAGATAACGACCTTTTTTTACAAAGGCACGCTAAATCAATGCTTGCGCTAACTGCTAACGTGTCCATAGGATAACATGCACACATTAGCGCTTAGCGCTTATGTAGCGTGTGCTAAAAAGCTTAGTGCACCTTTGATGAAAAGTAAAACATTTATTGTTTTTTGAACTAGAAAAGGCTCAGAGTCTATCTGTGTTTAAAAATCCTGCATAACCCCATTGGCACTTCTTGGAGAGCCGGACAGTGTACACGTGGTGGGAGTTCAGGCCTTGACCCGCTGGTGGGTCCTGACCCTGCCACAGTAGACAACTAACTCAAATATCTAATATCACTAAATCCCATACTCAACCCAGGTTTTGTACCAATTGTCCTAAACTCAGCATTTAACCAGAACAGGCTAAAAGCAAGTCTGTGCCCAAGTAACTGCTTTATGGCACCTAACACCACTTCTGGTGTTTAGACATGCCAATAGTGGAAGTAGGTACCGTAAAGTGCCTCGGTAGGTGTATTTCCTGTTCTGTTTTATTTAGGTGCCAGTAGGCACCATGAAAATGATTTTAAAATGCATTTTAAATGGTGCTTTTCACATGACCACTGGGTTTTGAGTCACTTTTCCAACTGGAAAACCATAGGAGTAGTATATGTTGCAGAATGCCCATGTGGTGAGATTTATGTGGATTCAATATCAGGATCAAGTAAGATTATTAGTGCTATCAAGAGGCAAGTTAAAGACAAGCCACAAGTAGACTATTCTCTCCAAACCTGACATTCCTTTCAGGATTTCAAATTCTGCATACTGGCAGTCTTAAGCAAAATCATGGATACCCTTCATCTACAAACCAAGCAGAGCAATATATGCAGATTAAAGTCTTTGATCCCTGTCTAATTTTGTATATATCTCTGATTTTCATAGAGCAAGAACAATATTGAAAAACCCACAGCCATTGGCATTCAATGTTACAGGAAATCACTGACCAGTTTGGTTGGAAATTTCTCCCTCTGGACAGGGACTACAGTCATAGCAGCAGACAGGTTTGCCTTCCCTGGTTAATTTCCTGGAGCCAGGGGGGGGGGGGCAGCTCTCACTGCACTTGGCCTGTGGAGGTGTCTAAATATTGAAAGAAAAATATGGGTAATTTGGTATAACATTCAGTTTCTATGGAAGATCTGAGTCACTAACCTGCTTGCTTGAGGAGGAGTAAGAGGAATTGAAAGTTAGAATGTACTGCAGAAGCTCCCTCTCAGCTGATGGAGTTTGTGATAACATCAAGGCTCTATTGTTAGACTCAGTCAGTGACATCATCAGATAGTAAATCGTGACTATTTAAATCTTGACTGCCCTACTGCATAGTGGGGTGAGCTAACTACCTAACCTGATTGAAAAGGAGCTGACAATATTGGGAGAGAGCAGAACTGCAATAAGATATGGAGCGGCATTTTCAATAGGATGCCAAAGTCTAAAAAGACACCAAGAAATCTACCCCCTCTTTTACTAAGGTACGCTAACTGATTAGCGTGCTGTGACAAACCTACTGCATTCCTGAGGTTTGTCACAGGGAAGTATAAGAAAGTATACAAACCCCGGTGCAGAAGGGCTGACCAGGTCAGTGCACAGGACAGTATGTAATCTGACTACCCAGTGAGAGATAAAGTAGAAATGGAAATAGAACAGGAAAGCTTTGACTTACCTGAAGCAATCCCAAAGCCAGGCAAGAAGAAGCTGCCTTTCTGTTATACAGTCCCTTTAAGGCAGAAAGCTCACAAACAGTTTCCCTTCAGAGAAATGGCACAGGGTGAGAAAGGAATTCCCTTCCCCATCAAAAGCCAAGGGGGAGTGGGTCTTTCCTTCAGCTTAAAGCCAAGCTTGTCAGAGAGCAAGGGGGAGGAGAGAGAGGCTTGGTAGAAACAGCAGGACGTGAGCAGAGGCAGGAAGTAGAGAACGGGGCTGAGCTTGCCTCAGACTCTGCAGGGCAGTTCAACAGCACTGACTGGGAGATGACTGAAGAGCAGGCTGGTAACCTGTCTCCAGAATTCCTTCCCCCAGAGCCAATGGTGGTGGAAGATAATAGTGCTGTGGTTGAGAGCTGGCCAGAGGAAATGGAGAACTGAGTCAAAGGTTTCTTTTTCTGGCTGGTTTTTTTTTTCTGGTTTGTTCCTCTCGTTGAGAAACTGACTGTTGCTGAGTTATCAGAGGAATGTAATCCTGTACTGCAGTGCTGCCACATGTTAGTTTGCTGGACTCTAAGAAAAGGACAGGATTCTCTTCTACACATGAAATGTGAGCAGCTGAGCCAACGTTAGTCAGTAGTTTTGTAGGGTCATGAAATGGTTAACTGTTGTTTGAAATGCTGCTCTGGCCTACATAGCTGGAAACAGTGTACCATCTGCTGACATCATCTGCCTGAAATGTATGTCCCTGCCTTACCACATTGTAAGCTAAATAGATAAGAGTTTGAGCCATGATATACCCTGCCCTCCAGAACATGTAACAGTTAGAACTGCAAGGCTTAGATAAGCAGGTAAATAAACTAGCT
The DNA here is from genome assembly GCF_902459505.1 of Geotrypetes seraphini. NCBI lineage: Eukaryota > Metazoa > Chordata > Amphibia > Gymnophiona > Dermophiidae > Geotrypetes > Geotrypetes seraphini. The sequence continues at coordinate 108,164,732 of NC_047095.1, read as the reverse complement.
TCCTATAGGACTATAAATTGTACTCCTGAACCTATCACAAGTGCTGGCTTAGGACCAGTAATAATTGTAGAAAAGTTATAGAAGTAACAAATGAGAAGTTGTAGATTTTGTATGTATTAGTTTGCATATGTCTAGTTAAAAGGGTATAAAAGTGCTTGTACTTCCTGTTTTTGGCACTCTTGTAAGCAGGCTGCTCACTGCACAAGAGTCCGGCATGCTGAAAATAAAACTCTTGTACTTTCTTCATGCCTCTGACTTTCTGTGTTCAAGTGACCTTGTCACTTGGACACACAAAGTCAGAGGCGTGAAGAAAGTACAAGAGGTTTATTACAGCATGCTGGACTCTAGTGCAGTAAACAACCTGCTTACCAGTGTCAGAAACAGGAAATGCACGGACTATTATGCCCTTTTCACTAAGCAAATGCAAACTAATGTATGCAAAAACTACAATTTTCATTTGTTACTTCTATAACTTTCTACAATTATTATTGGTCCTAAGCCAGCACTTATGATAGGTTCAGGGGTACAACTTATAGTCCTTTAGGAAACTAGCTCAATTCTCTGCTTATCTAAGTCTTACAAGTTCTAAATGTTACATGTACAGAAGGGCAAGGCACATCATGGCTCAAACTCTAATCTATCTATTCAGCTTACAATGTGGTAAGGCAGGGACATACATTTCAGGCAGATGATGTCAGCAGATGGTACACTGTTTCCAGCTATGTAGGCCAGAGCAATATTTTAAACAACAGTTGATTATTTCATGACCCTACATTCCCCCCTTTCAGGCTGGCGTACCTAAGGAGCCAAGCCTGACAAAATAAAGTTAGGGGTCAGGAAAGTTGGGGTCCCCAGTGGGTACGGGATGATACTGGTAAAGGGCAAGGGCCAATGCAGCAGTGGAACGGTTGACAGCAGAGTCCACAGTGCGGTGAAAAAATTTCATAGACAGTGGAACTAAACCAGGGTAGACAACATAGTACCAGGGAGAACAAAGCAGTTATCAGCAGAACTGTTTTCAGGGTTGTACCAGACGGTAACCAAGAGCCCAGGGAACCAGAGAACCAGTCTGTATTGAGGCCATGCCAAGTTTGAACAGGAACATGAGCCAGCTTGATGATACGATCCACAACTTCCTCAATCACTTTACCATCATCATCAAGTTCAAGGCAACAGTTGGAAAGGTTGAATTTACCACAGACACCACCTTCAGCAGCTAGTAAATAGTCCAAAGCTAGACGATTCTGATAAATAGCAGTGCACATTTTAGCATTTGCTCTGCCAATGGTACTCAAAGCTCGGGAGGTCTCATTAGTTATTAGTTCAAGTACAGCTTGTAGACGAATAATGCGGTTCAGCATGTATATTGGGGTCCGATAGCCCCAGGTGCCATCTTCGGCCCAGGTGGCAGGTCCATAAACAGCAATGATCCTTTCTGCAGGCCAGTCATTATCCCATTCACCTATTTTAAGGGAATTGGTGGAAGTAGACCGCTTTTGGCGACCCCTGGTGTTGAATACAGGGGTTCCCAGGTGTTCACCATCGGCCAGCGGTAACAGGAAGAAACTGGGGCGGATCATGCTGAGTGCACAAGTTCCAGTCCAATTTGCTGACAACCAAGAGTATGCAAATAAGCCACAGAGACAGTATCGACCATCAGTGGCTGGCCAGTGATCATAGGAGATACCCTTGAGCAGAATCTGGAGGGGACTACCTGGCAGAGTAGAGGTGAGGTTAGCAGGCCAGGGAGTCCAAGTAGCTGTTGTGGCATTGAAGGACCAGAGCGAGGTACATTTGAGGTGTCCGACTTGAACATTGAAGGGACCATCAATCCGCTGCAGGCAGTGAGAGGCAATAATGGAGGTCCGTAAAGTCCATCGAGGAGGCCGAGGAGTGGAAGCAAAAGTAAGGTTCTGTGTAGATAGGCTTAACATGTCCAACTGCTTTGCCTCCCATGGCCATTGCTCACCCATATTAGTGCCACCACAAACAAAACAATTGCTAATATTAAGGGTTTGTCTAATAACCTCAGCAAACTGTATAAACAAGTTTCGAGTAACTGCTGGAATTTCAATGTTTACTTTCATGTTTTCATAAAACTGAGGAAATACAATGGAGTGATGTACTGGTGCTCGGGGTCGGGTCACTACGTGGATGTATAGGTCTGCATCTGGGTCAGACCCTTTGCCTGAAATTCTAAACCCAATATTCCATTTCACATACTCTAATTTCTGATTCCAATTATGGGGTTTCATAATAGTGAAGGAAACTGGGTTGCAGGTCCCTACCAGGCAGGTTGGGCTAGGCATAGGGCCCAAGCGTAGAGTAGCAGAAGCTGGGGGCGGCTGGCCCTTTTCGTGGGTTAGGGGGTAAGTAGCCCACTTAATCTGATGTTCATATTGACAGGCAATAGCACCATACTTTCTCTGCCCGTACCGTGGAGGGATTATGAAAGGCACATGTATTTATCACATGTGGAGTAGTATCTCTGACAACTGAAGGACCCACAAGTAACAGAATACTTAGAGTTCTCCAGACCTGCAGCCCTATCAGCAACCCCACATGCATCAAAATACACAGTTACTGGCTTCCTGGGATCCACTATGGGAGTTTGGTTAACAAGCGGACCATCAGCCCCATTAATGCGGACTTCTACCCATTTTTCATCTTTAATGCTAGTGGGTTGGTAACATATGACTCCATCAGTGGTCTGGCACTTGCGATAATTGACTCCCTCATAGGAACAGACATCAGGTAAGGGGGCAATGTGACAACGGAATTGGATTCTGTACAGGAGGGCCATTTCTACCTGATTTCCATTATGGACCTCAGAAATACATGGTTTACAGGACTCAAGGGGTTGTGTCTGAGCTTCTGGCACAATAGGAAACAAATACAAAAGGAAGAAGCATAATACAGTAAGAAGAAAACAGCAGTCAGATATAACACATAGGAGCATTCGGCAATGTATACACAGAAAACCCTTTTGTCACCGAGTGACTCTCAATGTACATAGAAGAAGGTTCAATTAAGGCAGTGGTTAACCACAAGCAGTCAGTTAAACTTAAACACTTATGAAAAGGTTAAATTCAGAACACCTGCTAAATACAGTGGTAAATGTTCAAAGCAATTTTGAGGTTTTAGAGATCTTCAGCTGGAGGTCTGTCTTGCCAGGAGTGGCTTGCCATACAGCAGCAGGCTTGACTCTACTGTAATGAAATCAGGTTTCGTGTACGGACACCTTGACAGCTGTAGGGGAAGAAATGAGGACAGTGAAAGGGCCTGTCCACCTAGGTTTCAGGGGGTCTGACTTCCAAGTTTTTAGCCATACCGTATCCCCAGGGATGTATCCATGGACTTTTGTAGCTATCGGTAGTGGGGTCCTTTCCAGGACCCATTTGTGGAGCTCTTGAGGGGCCTTACCTAAAGATTGGACCTGACTCTGGAGGATATCTGATCCCAGAGTAGCAAAGGAACCAGGATCTGGGTTCACAATGGGTGGTGGCCGGCCGAACATGAGCTCAAATGGGGACAATTTAGTGGATTTAGATGGGGTGCATCTAATCTGAAATAGGACAGAGGGCAGCAGGACAGGCCAGGACAGATTGGTTTCTTCAATTTGTTTCATGAGAAGGGTTTTAAGAGTTCTGTTCATTCTTTCGACCTGACCAGAGCTCTCAGGATGGTAAGCAGCATGTAATTTCCATTCAATTTGGAGAGCCTGAGCAGTTTGTTGGACAACATCGGCAATGAAAGTGGGGCCGTTGTCACTGCCTATGGAAACAGGGAGACCAAAGTGTGGAATTATGTCATTTAGGAGGTGTTGGGTTACTTCCCTGGCGCGTACAGTGCGAGTAGGAAAGGCTTCAACCCATCTAGTCAGGGTGTCTGTGAAGACTAGAAGGTGACTGAAGGAAGGAAGTGGGCATGTGGGTGAAGTCTACAGACAGAACCTGCATCAAATATGTTCCAATGGGTTGGTGTCCATGAGGTGGCAGTCGTCTGATTGGGGGATTTATTCTAGAATAGACAACACACTGTCGGTCCGTATTCCGGACTAGCTGATCAAGGTGATTGATAAAGAAATGTCTCTTGAGGGTCATTTTCATAGCGGGTTCTCCAGAGTGTGCCAAATCATGGCATCTTTTGACAATCGTGAGGGCCAGGTGTTGAGGAATGAATATGAGGGTACTTGCTGTGCTCGTGTTTGAAGTATCAGTGTGTGTGTCTGGATTGGCACTTGAATTGGCGCATATTTGTATCCACCCCCCTTTCAGGACAGACTGGCCCGAAAGAGTGCGGGCCCAAGTCTGTTCCTGAGAAGTGTATTGGGGTTTAAGGGAGTACAGAAAACGAATGATGGTGTACAGAGGAGCCGAAGGAGGGGGGCAGAGGCTAGCAGCTCGGTCTGTGCGGTTGGCAAGGGCATTGCTGCGTGAGATGAGATCAGTGACACGACGGTGGGCTCAACAGTGCATAACCGCGACACGGGAGGGCAATTTAACGGCCTCGAGGAGGTCAAGAATGAGGGGAGCATGATGGATCAGGCGGCCGGAGGCTGTAATGAAACCTCAATGTTTCCAGATGGCCCCATGCTCATGCAAGGTAAGGAAAGTATATTTGGAGTCAGTATATATATTGCAAGACTGAGAGGCAGAGTGGCGCAGGGCAGAAGTGAGGTCATACAGCTCAGCTTGTTGGGCGGAAGTGCCAGAGGGCAGAGGGCCCATGAGTAAAGGGGAAGTGGCAGAGACTAATGCATAACCAGCAATACGGGTACCAGAAGGGGTGACAGACGAACTGCTATCTGTGAAAAGAGTGAGATCAGGGTTCCGGAGGGAGATATCAGTGAGATCAGGACGGGAAGAATAAACTAAGTCAACAGTGTCAAGGCAGTTGTGCACGACCAGCTGGGAGGAGACAGGGAGGAGAGTGGAGGGGTCAAGGAGTGATGAGACAACAAGAGAGACCTGAGGGTTTTCACAAAGAAGGGCTTGGTATTTAAGGAGGCGCTCATTCGTGAGCTAAAGGGAGCCTTTATGTTCTAGAAGAGAGGTCACACAGTGTGGGACAAAGAGGTCAATATGTTGGCCAAAAGTGAGTTTGTTAGCGTGCTGTAAGAGATCTGATATGACGGCAATTGCCCTAAGGCAGGAAGGTCACCCGGCAGCAACAGGATCCAATTGGCTAGAGAGATAGCCAATGGGCCTACGCCAGGAACCAAGGAACTGAGTAAGGACTCCGGCTGCAATACCAGATTTTTCATGAACATAGAGCTGGAAAGGTTTGGAGGGGTCAGGAAGGCCAACGGCAGGAGTCTGAGTCAGAAGTTTTTGGAGGCAGCAAAAAGACTGCTCCTGAAGTTGGGTCCAGACAAAAGGGGCTGAGTCAGCGCCTTTGGTGGAATCATATAAAGGGCGGGCAATAGTAGAGAAATCAGGGATCCAGATACGACAGTATCCAGCAATACCGAGGAAGGCGCGCAGGGCTTTACGAGTATCGGGAACAGGGAGACTACAGACAGCCTGGACACGGGTGTGGGGAAGGGACCTGGTACCCTGGGAAATATGAAACCCAAGGTAGGTAACACGAGGAAGGCACAACTGAGCCTTCCGGAGAGACACACAGTAATCGCAATGGAAAAGAAACTGAAGGAGAGAGCGAGTGTCCTCCTGACAGGCAGAGATAGATAGAGAGCAGAGAAAAAGATCATCTACGTACTGCAGGACTTGGGAATCAGATGAAGGGGAGAAATTGGCAAGATCTGAAGCAAGGGCGGTGCTAAATAGAGTGGGGCTATTTTTAAAGCCCTGGGGTAGACGGGTCCAGGTTACTTGGGAGGTTTGTCCAGTGGAAGGGTTTTCCCATTGAAATGCAAAAATTGGCTGACTGGAAGGGGCTAACTGACAACAAAAGAATGCATCCTTGAGATCCAGAACAGTGAAGTAGGTAGCTCCAGGGGGAACCAATCCCAATAGGGTATAAGGATTAGGGACAGTAGGATGGATATCCTCTACAAGACGATTAACAGCACAGAGGTACTGGACTGGATGGTAATCGGGGGGATTACCGGGTTTTAAAACTGGAAGGAGAGGGGTATTCCAAGGTGATTTTCAAGGAACCAAAAACTCACAATCTAGCAAACGAGACAAATGGACGTGTATTCCCTGGAGAGCAGACTGGGATATGCGGTACTGCTTGATAGAGACCGGACTGGCAGAAGCCTTGAGGATAACAACAAAGGGTGGGATGTTACGTGCTAGTCCGGGGGACCCAGACTCAGCCCAAACAGTCGAATCAAGGCCCTCAAGAAAATCAGGTACAGAGAGTGGGGGTTTGCTTGCCATGGGTTCCGACAATAGGAACAGAGGAAGTTTGATGAGGGGGCAGCGGAGCGGTCAGGAATGAGTGTAAGGTTTGCAGAAGGGAAGTCCATAGTCAGACCATGAGAGGACAGATGAATAGTGGCTTACTGAGAGGGCGGGTCAGAACTGAATGTTTGGCGCCGGTGTCGACCAGCATAGAGATAGAATGGTCCCCTATACGGACATTGACCAAGGGCTCGTGGGAACTGAGTGAGTAAGTTGGGAACAATCTGGAAAGTCCCTGGTACTCACTGTGAGCCGGTCTGTCTCAGTATTCAGTTTCAGAGTCGGAATGAAAGGATGCCAAACCAATAGTAGGTTGGTCCATAGTTTTAGCCTGGCAGGTTCGGGGCTTGCTTGGACACTCATTCTTCCAGTGATTCCTCTCCTTGCAATAGGCACACTGATCCCATTCCAAAGCCTTACGGGGTCCTGTCCTATCAGGCTGGGACCCCGTAAGTTGTGAGGGGCCAGAGGAATAGGGGGGGGGGTGCTTGGAGAAGCGGGACTCAGAGTTTTGGGCAGTGGGCCGGTTACTTGAGAATGTATTTTGGAGAGCTACAGCAAGGAGGTCCGCTTTGCGCTGGAGAAGCTTATCAGCCTCTTGCCGGTTAGCGCTGTCCCGGTTCATGAAAACGCGCTGGATAATCTTGAGGAGCTGTACAGTGTTCATGCCTGCAAACCCATCCTGCTTCTGGAGTTTCCTACGGATATCAGGTTGTGTCCGGCTCACAAACGAGGTATTAACCATACGGAGGTTTTCAGGTTTTTCTGGGTCAAAGGGAGTAAAGGTACGGTAAGCATCACAGAGACATTCATAGAATATGGCTGGGGATTCATCAGACTTTTGGAGGACCTCAGATACTTTGGAAATGTTGGTGGGTTTCCGAGGAGCTTACCAGAGACCCTCAAGGATATACTGGCGGTACTGCACAAGTAAACTATTATGAGTGGCATCATTGGGGTCCCAATTAGGGTCCTGAGAAGGGAAATGGTTATTGATCCAGTTGGGGATCGGCAGCATCCGCATCCACCTGGGCCTTTATAAGGGATTCTTGCAGAACCCATTTACGTTCTTCGGTATTTAGAAGACAGAGAAGTAGTTCCTGGCAATCTGACCACATGGGGCGGTGTGTGCGAATGATGGACGTAATTAGATCAATAGTTGCCTGTGGCAGCTCTGAGTAAGAGGGACAATGGGATTTCCAATTGTATAAATCAGTGGTGGTGAAGGGCTGATATACAAGGTTAATAGTGGGTGGTCTAGGATGCCCGGCGGCATCCGGTGGTTTGGCAACAGGAACCTGGCGAAGGGGCATGGCCAGATTTGTAGCCTCCAGAGTCCCCTGTTTCATTTGTCTTCTCATGGAACTATTTGAGGAGGATCAGGTCTCAAGCGATGGCTGATATGAGAATCATCAGAAAGAGAAAGAGAGTCCAAAGGTGGATAAAGGACTGGGGAGGACAGAATGTCATGAGCTGGGCTATCAGCCAGGGCTCGGGAAGGGGAAGCTGGAAATTGGGCAAGGAGTTGTACAGGCTGGGAAACAGAAGGCTGAGCAAGACAGACAGAACTGGGATTGGGTATGGGCTGTGGTGTTGCCGAGTAAGAAGGAGGAGCGGTAGGTATTTCAAGTATGTCAGTTGAAGGGTCAGACTCAAAAACATGAGTAGGACGATAATGCTCATTGACTGTCTTCCTGAGGGTGAGGACTTGGGACTGGAGTTTCTTGGGTACAGAAGGGAAAAGCCAAGAAAGCTTGCTGCAGACTAAGTCTAACCAACTATCTATATAAGGGAATTGATCAGGATGGCCAGTCTTAGGGTGGGTTACTATGATAAAAACCTGACGTGTTATATCCTCTTCCAGGGAGCCAGAGGGGGGCCAGCCCACACCAAACGTCAGCCATTTCAAACCTTTCTTTAGATATGTTAGAGGGAAGCAGCCAGCCAGGGAAGAGGTGGGACCGCTGGACGATGGAGACAGGAAGAGAGTGGTGAAGGAAGAGAAAGAAGTAGTAGAAAGACTTAACATGTTCTTTTCGTCTGTGTTTACAAATGAAGACACATCCAACATACCGGAACCTGAGCAAATCTTCAAGGGAGATCAAGCAGAAAAATTAACATCCATGGAAGTGAGCCTGGAAGACGTACGCAGGCAGCTAGAAAAACTAAAAACTGACAAATCCCCGGGTCCGGACGGAATCCATCCAAGGGTTCTGAAGGAACTAAAGGAGGAGATAGCGGAACTACTGCAGCAAATTTGCAATCTATCCCTGAAAACAGGCGTGATCCCAGAGGACTGGAAGATAGCCAATGTTACGCCCATCTTTAAAAAGGGATCAAGAGGTGACCCGGGCAACTACAGACCGGTGAGTCTGACCTCAGTTCCAGGTAAAATGGTGGAAGCACTTATAAAAGACAACATTGATGAACATTTTGAAAGAAACAAACTTCTGACAACCAGTCAACATGGTTTCAGCAAGGGGAGATCGTGCCTAACTAACTTATTGCACTTCTTCGAAGGAATTAACAAACGGATGGACAGAGGTGACCCCATAGATATCATATATCTAGACTTCCAAAAAGCCTTTGACAAAGTACCCCACGAACGCCTACTTCGAAAACTGAAGAACCATGGGGTGGAAGGAGATGTACATAGATGGATCAGAAACTGGTTAGCGGGTAGGAAACAGAGGGTGGGAGTGAAGGGCCACTACTCGGACTGGAGGAGGGTCACGAGTGGTGTCCCGCAGGGCTCGGTGCTTGGGCCGTTGCTATTTAATATATTCATAAATGATCTAGAAACAGGGACGAAGTGTGAGATAATTAAATTTGCGGACGACACAAAACTATTTAGTGGAGCTCGGACTAAAGAGGACTGCGAAGAATTGCAAAGAGACTTGAACAAACTAGGGGAATGGGCGACGAGATGGCAGATGAAGTTCAACGTTGAGAAATGTAAAGTACTACATGTGGGTAGCAGAAACCCAAGGTGCAGCTATACGATGGGAGGGATATTATTGAAGGAGAGTACCCAAGAAAGGGACTTGGGGGTAATGGTGGACATGACAATGAAGCCGACGGCACAGTGCGCAGCGGCCGCTAAGAAGGCGAATAGAATGCTAGGCATAATCAAGAAAGGTATTACAACCAGAACAAAAGAAGTTATCCTGCCGTTGTATCGGGCGATGGTGCGTCCTCATCTGGAGTACTGCGTCCAATATTGGTTGCCGTACCTTAAGAAAGATATGGCGTTACTCGAGAAGGTTCAGAGAAGAGCGACACGTCTAATAAAAGGGATAGAAAACCTTTCATACGCTGAGAGATTAGAAAAACTGGGACTCTTTTCCCTGGAGAAGAGGAGACTTAGAGGGGATATGATAGAGACTTACAAGATCATGAAGGGCATAGAGAGAGTAGAGAGGGACAGATTCTTCAAACTTTCGAATAATAAAAGAACAAGAGGGCACTCGGAAAAGTTGAAAGGGGACAGATTCAGAACGAATGCTAGGAAGTTCTTCTTTACCCAACGTGTGGTGGACACCTGGAATGCGCTTCCAGAGGACGTAATAGGGCAGAGTACGGTACTGGGGTTCAAGAAAGGATTGGACAATTTCCTGTTGGAAAAGGGGATAGAGGGGTATAGATAGAGGATTACAGTTCAGGTCCTGGACCTGATGGGCCACCGCGTGTGCGGACTGCTGGGCACGATGGACCTCTGGTCTGACCCAGCGGAGGCACTGCTTATGTTCTTATGTTCTTATTCTAACTGGCACAGATGAATAAGGGTTGATTTTTTAAGTGTAGTCCCATAATCAGAGCCAAATCCATTTTTAAAATTAACTAACATTGTATCTAAGGGGTCCCCATAAGTAGACTGACATCCCCACATTGTGCAATGGAGGATAAAAACACTTCCCTGTATTCCTGGCCCTGCCCGTCTCCGGACTAGGGAAACGCAATTGTAATAGGTCTGCACTCACTTCGTCCTCAAGGACGTCTCAGACACTCTCAAACACACAAAACACAACAGACTTCAGTTTAGTTACCCAATCAGAAAATAACAGTTCCTAGAATCCCTCCCCACGACTTCAGCGACGGATCAAGTGACTTACTAGGTAGGAAAAGAGAGACAGGATAGGAATGATCAATTCCTACTTACCAGATGGTGGCCACCCAGGACAGAATTAAACTGATACAGATTCTTTAAACTCAGACTGATATTTTAAACTTAGACTGGATAAGACAGTTGAAATAGTCGAATGTCCTGAGGTCTGCCAACCCCCTAAAAGGAAGGCAGCCGGCTAAACAGACACATCAGCCGTAGGACCAAACACAAGTGACCAATTGAGTAACTAGTGATCAAAAGACCTTCAAGTCCCAAATGAAAGGTCACTTGGATACACAAAGTCAGAGGAGTGAAGAAAGTACAAGAAGTTCATTACAGCATGCTGGACTCTAGTGCAGTAAACAACCTGCTTACCAGAGTGTCAGAAACAGGAAATGCACGGACTTTTATGCCCTTTTCATTAAGCAAATGCAAACTAATATATGCAAAAACTACAATTTTCATAACTTCTATAACTTTCTACAATTATTATTGGTCCTATGCCAGCACTTATGATAGGTTCAGGGTTACAACTTATAGTCCTATAGGAAACTAGCTCAATTCTCTGCTTATCTAAGTCTTACAAGTTCTAAATGTTACATGTACAGAAGGGCAGGGCACATCATGGCTCAAACTCTTATCTATTCAGCTTACAATGTGGTAAGACAGGGACATACATTTCAGGCAGATGAGGTCAATAGATTGTACACTGTTTTCAGCTATGTAGGCCAGAGCAATATTTTAAACAACAGTTAACTATTTCATGACCCTACACTTTCAGTTTCATCCTGTTAAACCTTAAGGCTCCCTGGTTTCAGGACTCCATGCAAGAGCCCAGCTGGGAATTGATTACCATAGCAACTGTGTAATGAAATTAGCCTGCATGCCTCTTAGGAAAAGAGATTAAGCCTCTGAGAGTATAACCTGCTCAGTTTCTTTGTGGAAAGCCCAAGCCAGCTGGAGAGTGATTGTATTGTGGAAAAAGCACAGACTGGCTCTTAGGCCTGCCCTGAATATGAATGTCTCCTCTGTAGCTCTGCATAGAAAAGTTATTTTTGCCAACTGTTTCACCGCTAAGCTTTATTGAAAGCTAAAGGACTTAACAGGTATAGCCATTCAATTAATTACAAGTAATTGGAAGAACCATGATAGAATAAATTATACTTTTTGGTGGGTGAATGTGTGCACTTTGTATAGATATGAATGGATTAATGCAGAGTGTAAGGGACTTAGTAAGGTATTCAATAAAATTTGGAGCCCATTGACTAAATTTGTAAAAACATAATAATGTATTTTCATCATCATATCTTTCTTTTGGTTTATTCATCCTTACACATCCAGGGAGGGTGGGGGGTTGGAGGGAGGGGAGTAAATATTGATAGAGATATTTGAGTAACTTTATTCTTCTTTTGTATTATATCTTAGGTAATATTCTGATATTATTATATGCAAGAATCTGAAATTATTGAATGATATTTATGTTACCTGAACAGAAATTAGTGTAATGTATGTAATACTTATTGTTCTTTTATTTGTATGACACTGTTTTTGATTAAAAATCAATAAAGAATTAAAAAAAAAGAAAGCTAAAGGACTGAATATGATTTGACAAGCTAGCCCAGAGCTGATCATTGAGTTTGGTGAATGAAAATAATTTTTTTCCTTTTTGTTTGTATTAAGCTCATGCTACCAAGAAAACCTGGATTGCCGGTGGCCAAATAAAAGCTTATGTTTTCCACCAAGGCCATTCTGACAACCGTGTTTTCTTTAAAATCTTTGGAAGTAAGCTTGGTTAGGCATTTGCCAGTGGTGGCCAACTTGAAAGGATACCCTAATTCTAAAGGGACCACGCCAGAAGTGAACAACGTGCCACTACCCGGTGGGTCAGAGTATCCTTATAGAGTCCGGGTGTGACAGTGCGCAAACTGATTTAGCATGAGCTAATTGATTCAGCGCACTCTAAATGATAATGCATTCATTATATTCCATGGACGCATTCGTTTTCTTAGCGTGCGCTAAGTCGATTAGCATGCACTGAATCAGTTTGTGTGCGCTAATAGGTTAGCGCACTAGTAAAAGGACCTATTAGTAGTAAAAATGTCCATTCTCAAAACTTCCACAATTCTATCTTTTATATTTTTTTGAAAATTAGTGTTAACCCTTAGTGCATCTAACTTTTTTAAACATTTCCAAATATAAAGACCTCCACATGAAAAACACATATAAGCAAGATAATCTGATGTAGTACCCCAAATGTCCTACCCTGTCAAAACAGCTTGACATCAGCTTATCACAGGAGAATCCTTGATCAACTAAGCTGATTTTGTGGAGTCCTGCTAGCTCTGCTGATCATAGATTCCTCTGCCAGGATCAGCTGAACAGGCAGGGAGATCTAATTCCTCTATCCCTCCCTCCCTCCTTCAATCACACACATTGATCCCCAGCCACCTACATCCCTCCCCAAAACATCCCCAACACCCTCTTTACCTTCCAAAGAAAATTCAGTAGACAGGATGTTTATGTTTATGTCTATTCAGATTTGATATACCACTGAATCTTACTCAGAGTTCTCACCGATTTACATAAATACAAACCCCCTCTTTTACTAAGGTGCGCTATGCATTTTAGTGCATGCTAGATATACACGCGCATTAACCATAGACTAACATGCACACGTTATCATTTAGCACATGGTTAGCGCGCACTAAAATGCATAGCACACCTTAGTAAAAGGAGCACTTTGTCTAATCAGCTGCTTTTACTAAGGGCTCCTTTTACTAAGGTGTGCTATGCGTTTTAGCACATGCTAAATATTTACACGCCTAAACACATGCTAAATGCTAACGTATGCATGTTAGTCTATGGACGCATTAGCGGTTAGCCCGTGGGTATATCTAGTGGATGCTAAAACAGGGGATAAATATTTTTTAAATTAAACCCTTCCTGTCTAATCCAGTTTCAACTTGACCACTTCTGATATCTCCTTCCAGAAATGTTCTCAGTTTTCTCTAAATGTAAACATTTTCACTTTTATCAATTCAAAACTTGTTTGCAAAGTCTACTGCTGTTATTGTTTTGCTTAATATAAACTTGTGTTAATCCAATATCACATCTACAGCTAATATTCCAGTGCCTTCCTCAACTTCTCTCTGTTTCATAAATTTCACCTGGTTAAATGTGCTTTCCCATACGATCATGTTTTCATTTATGGTGAAATCCTGTCTTTGAAAAGGATTGTAACTTCCCACAATTTCGTGATGCATTATCTTATTGGGTAGGAAGATCATATTTATAATATTGTAGGGAACATTTAGGTCTCCATTCTCATTAAAAAAGATCTCTTCATCCAGATTGTTCTTAAAGTGAACCTTTTTCAGATAATGGTGAAGCTAAAAAAAAGAGTTAAAGTTTCAATAGAGAATTTGACTGTCTGCAGAACTCTTGAGAGATGTTTAACCCCCTCTTTTACTAAGGTTTGCTAACCATTTAATGTGCACTAAATGCTAATGCGTCCATAGGCTAACATGCATGCATTAGCGTTGAGCGCGTGCTAAATCGATTAGCGCACCTTAGTAAAAGAGGGCAAGGTGGTGGTATGCAAACATGATAAAATGGCATTCTTTGAAATGGGCAATAGTATTATTATTACTCAAAATGTATAATTATTATTACTCTGAAAATATAACAAAATATAGCCCACCTTTTACATAGCTGCAGTAGCAGCTGCCATGTGGCAAACACTCCAATGCCCACCAAAACCCTATGGGCATCAGAGCAATTACTGCAGAAGCAGCCACTACCATGGCTTTGTAAAAGGATCCTTAAGATTTCATAGAGCTCCTGTTTCAAAGTCGCGGTGGAGGTTCCTACCACAGCTTTGTAAAAGCCAGTGATAATCTGAAACAAATCAAGAGAATGAAAGACAAAGAAAATATATACAGTACTAGTCTTTAAGCCCGTTACATTAACGGGTGCTAGAATAGATGTGTCTGTCTGTCTGTGTTTCTTTATCTCTCTCTCCTTGGCCGCTGTCTGTATCTTTCTGTCTCCACCTCCCCCCGAACAAAGCTGTCTGCCCCCAGCACCCACCTCCCCCCCAAATGTCTCAGCATGGCTCTCTTCTGTCTTCCCCCCAGAGCAAAGCACCCAGCACCCACCTCCCCCCAAAGCAGCCCCCTTTCCCTATCTCTCCATGGCCCCTTCTGTCTCCCCCAGCACACACCTCCCCCCAAACCAGCCCCCTATCCCTCTTCCTGTCTCTCCATGGCCCCTTCTGTCTTCCCCCCCAGAGAAAAGCTGTTTGCCCCAAGCACACCCCTCCCCCCAAAGCAGCCCCCTTTCCTTCTCCCACTGACTCTCTCTCTGGCCCCCTTTCTCTGTCTGTCTTTCTGTCCCTCTCCCTGCCCCTGTGTCTTTCTTTCTTTCTTTCTGTCTCCATCCCTCCCGCTGTCTGTCTGTAATTTTTCCCCATTTCCCTGTGCAGCAGCATAAGGGGTTAGGGAGTTTCTCAGTCTGACAAACTGTCCTCTCCTCTTCCTCTCTAATGCTCCTCCTATGCTTTCCTTTTCTTTTCTGTTCTCTTCCTCCTTCACCATCCCCTCCTCTTTGTCCTCTCTCTCTCTCTCTCTGCTTCTCTCCTCCTTTCCGATTTTCTCTACCCCACTTTCCCTTCCCACGGAGCCAACTACAAACCTGGTGATTCCAGCAGCGTGTGCAACAGTCTTCACACGCTGCTTCGGGTCCTTATTTTTGGAAAGAGTGAATAAGCAATTCACATCTACCCTTCCCACTCCACTAATTATTTTATAGACCTTTATCATATTATTCCTGTGCCATTTCTTCTCTATGCTGAAGAGCCCTATCTGCTTTAGCCATTTCTCATAGTGAAGTCGTTCCATCCCTTTTATAATTTTTGTCACCCTTTTTCTGTACCTTTTCTAATTCTGCTATATCTTTTTTGAGATATGGTAACCAAAATTGACACAGTATTTTAGGTGTAGCCATAACATAGAGCAATGATGAAGGACTTTTGCTTCTGGAATTCATGCCACACAAGATAACCATAACCGAGGAGAGTTACGCCAATATAGTGATTGCTTTGAAGGAGTCAATCAATGAGAAAAGGTGAACCATCCACCATCCACCCTACAATCCCTCTGATTATTTCCCGTTCTGAGTTATGAAGAAATCTATCCATGGACAACAGTTTTAAAGTGATCAAGGAAGCTGTGACATCATGGTTTGTAGGTTAACCCTTTCAGGACCATAAGGATCGTAGGCCAATTTTTGTGGTTTTGACGACATTTTTATGGTAAAAAGGGCTTGCAGATGCCAAAAAATTGATTTTTTTTGTGAAATATCATTATTTTTATTTTAAAAAATCACACTTCTGGCTTATGGACAGTGTGGCAAGTGAATCTTCTCGTCAATCTAGCAACGACGCTAATGAATGAATGTCGGAACCAGTTTGTTTACATAAAGGCAGTATCATATGGAATCCGTACATATCAAATTTAGAACTGTAGACTATCCCAATCAAAATTTATAGGATTTTAAAGTTATGGGACAAATATGTCCCTTGGTCCTGAAAGGGCTACGCAGAATATTTTTTCAAAAGGTTAGTCATTGCAGTAAAAGTGGATGAAGTATATGGAGCTATCAGAGGAATATATTTTTTAAAATATTGAAAACTCTTCTTTTCTATTGAGGTAGGTAAATTATTGAATGCCCCTCATATCTTGGTGTTTTGAAAATAGATATGTTAGTCCTCAGTGCATCTATATTTCTGAACCATAAAAAAATGTCCAAATGAAAAATGACCAGACCAAGCCAGTGAGATGTAAGAGAGGCCAGCATGCTTGATAGACTGGCTACACAGACATCAGAGCAGATCAGTGGGTTTCCCTAGGGGGCATCGCAGTGAATCGTACATAAAATGTTCCATGAACAGTTCTCATCATAGGGGCTATTAAATGGTGAACCCTCCAAAATTCACCCAAAACCCACCATACCCAATTGTACACAACAGTAATAGCCCTTATGCCTGCAGGAATCACTTACATATAGGTGCAGGGAGATTAGGATAAGGTTTGGATATTTTTCTGCCACAATCAAACATTTAGGTATATTGTAGGGTCATTAAATAATTAATTGTTTAAAATATTGCTCTGGCCTACATAGCTGAAAACAGTGTATAATCTATTGACTGCATCTGCCTGAAATGTATGTCTCTGCCTTACCACATTGTAAGCTGAATAGATAAGAGTTTGAGCCATGATGTGCCCTGCCCTTCTGTACATGTAGCATTTAGACCTGTAAGATTTAGATAAGCAGAGAAATGAGCTAGTTTCCTATAGGACTATAAGTTGTATACCTGAACCTATCATAAGTGCTGGCTTAGGACCAATAATAATTGTAGAAAGTTATAGAAGTAACAAATGAAAATTGTAGTTTTTGCATATATTAGTATGCGAAAAGGGCATAAAAGTCCGTGTATTTCCTGTTTCTGACACTCTAGTAGGCAGGCTATTAACTGCACTAGAGTCCCGGCATGCTGTGAATAAAACTCTTGTACTTTCTTCACGCCTCTGACTTTGTGTTTCCAAGTGACCTTTCAGTATATGACTAAATTGTGCCCTGAACATATTCCTAAATGTTTGATTATGGCAGAAAAATGTCCAAGTTATGAGCCCAACCTAGCTCCGCTCAAAGTACACCTCTATGACACCCCATTGAGATTTAGATGCCCTGCAGAAAAACACAATGGACATCAAAAATAGCAAATTGGAACCATTTGGTGAGAAAAACAGTCATCTGAACCTTAATTTTTGCTGGTTTTCTTTTATGAAAATGAATCTCAAAATCTATCTTAGTGTGTATTTTAATAGCAAGTAAATATAATCTAATGATCCATCATAAAACTACAAATCACATTGGCAGGTCAAGTCAGAAAGAAATAAAAGGAGGATTTCTATAAATAGTTTTTGAAAATCATAAGCAAAAATGAATTCTGCACTAAGAAGGCATGCAGCCTTTATAGAATCGAGTTTAGCGCTGATTCCCATACATAATTGTGAGCTTGAGACTTTCATCATCCTAAACCTGGGTAAATGCTGGCACTGAAGTTAGACACACTGAGATTGCATTCTATATCTATGTGTGTAACTTTTCAGAATGCCTCTGACACGCCTATGCTCCTTCCATAACCACACCTCCATTTGGGATTCAACGTATGGGAGTGAGGCACCCAGGCTTATAGAACAGTTCACATCCAGATGTGTTTGTAAATTCTAATGAGTGCCAATTAATAACTATAATATCCAATTATTGATGGTTAAGAGCTTGTTAACCAATTAATTTGCATGCAAACCTCAGAAGCGCATTCAAATTTGGGCATGCAATTTTCAACACTATATATAGATCTGAGGGTAAATCTTTATGCTACTTACATCATAATTACTTTTCATGTAGGAAAGGTTGTATAGGACGGTGATGTTCTTATAAGATGATTATCCGCTGTAACAATTCCCCCAATCATGATGTCTCCATCCCTGTGATATCCTGAGTCTAACCTTTCATAGTTCATTGATGGACACTGGCACTTAGTAGTCTTCCGTTGGATGTAGAAAATGATCAGACAAATCTGAACTAGAGAAGCTGCCATCTTTCAGTTGTGAACCAGCTTCTCCAATGAATCTTCTGCTCTGAGATTGTGGTTTGAGAGAGGAGATCTCTTTGTGACTGAGAAGTTTCAAACTACATACCCATAGATCCTTGCATGGACATAAAGAGACAGAGGAAAGACAATGCAAGTCTCATTCTGATGTAGATAAGAACTCAGCAACTAGTGGGGTCACTTTTAAATCTTTATGTTTGAGCTCCTCCAAGGTTCATCCTCCAGAGATATCTTATCCAGATATGTGTGCTTAATAGTAAAATTAGGTTATTTTTCTTTTAAAAAATACATACATTAACTAATGATAATTAATTATATAGGAAGCTGTAGAGAGGAAAAAATATTTGACAGCATGCATTTAGCCCATGGCCAGTGTAAGAGCAGAATTAAACATTAAGTTTAGAGTCAGCATTTAAAGTCAGATTTAAGCCAAAGGCACTCAGTGGAGTAGATACAGGAATGTCAGTAGTGGATACTGGGAGTGAGTCAAGGCTGATGTTTGGTATGCCTGACAGAGTGAAGACACAGGGGGAGCAAAGCAGAGGAGAGAATAGAGTTGTATGATGAGACAGTCTCATTGACAGACTTGGATAACATACTGGAGGTGAAGAAAGGTGAAACAGTAGTGGAGAGTGTGGAAAGATCGAGGGCTTGAAGAGTTCAAAACCTGTTGATGATGAATGGACATGACTGAGAGTAAGTGTGAAGGTTATCAGATGATGGGTAGCAGTGAGGTGGATAAGTGACAGAAGGAGCAGTTAGAGAAGAAGAAAAGATCAAGACCCTCTTTATCAAGCCATGTCAGGGGGTTTTATTGACTGTCACTGAGGTAAAAGGTCTGACACTCTTAGGAATTCCATGAGCATCAGAACTTTTACCACAGTGGGCGGCTATAATGTACCCTAATATGGCCTGATAAAAAAGAACCATAGTGAGGGTTCTGATAAAATGCCTTAATCACTTGCTGGTCATAAACCACCTTAACTGAATCTCTTCATAAAGGTATTTCATAAATCCTAAAATGCAGTTCTCAGCTGCCTGGAAAAAACTCTCAAAATCAGAATCAGAACAAACTAAATATATTTCCAGCAAATCAGCAAAGGGAAACAGTTTTTTTTTTAAAGCACACAAAGGTGCCCTTCCCCCACAAAGGGTAATCAACTCTGAGGCTCATGTATTTTACTGCTTTTTCACAGGCCATCTTTTTCAGATTCAGTGGAGGCAAATCAACACAGCCTCAAAGAATAGAGTGGGAAAAACTGGTGGCTTTTCAGATTGAGAGCCCCATCCAAACCTGTGTGCACCTATTCTAACCTGAGACTCTCTTGTGCTCTCACAGTGGCCTTCCTAAAAACTGCAAGGTCTTCTACCAACAGTGCCTTGCTTAAATTTTATGTTTGTCGGTTTGCACACAACTACATTATCACTGGGTAGGGTCTCCATTTCCTCCTCACTGAGATCATCTGGGAAAGGCTCATACTCAAACAGGGCTTCCTCAGAATAGTCAGTAAACCTGGCCTAATGATGTAAAGTAGGCTTTTGGGTGGTGTTTATAACCCTAGCCCTGCCTTTCTTAGGATCCTTAAAGTGGACCATGGTAGGCACGAAGCCTGACTCATCAGAATATGAAACTAGTCCCCTCTGAAGCTCAGGAAGACTGTGATATATGTCGGCAAGGGAGGAGGTGGGACCGCTGGATGATGGAGATAGGAAAGGAGCGGTAAAGGAGGAAAAAGAAGTGACGGATAGACTAAACATGTTCTTTTCATCAGTATTTACAAAAGAGGACACATCCAACGTGCTGGAACCTGAAAAAATCTTCACAGGAGATCAAGCAAAAAAATTAACATCAATGGAGGTAATTCTCGAAGACGTACATTAGCAGATAGATAGATTAAAAAGTGACAAATCTCCAGGCCCGGACGGAATCTACCCTAGGGTCTTGAAGGAACTAAAGGAGGAAATAGCGGAAGTACTACAGTGGTTTATAATCTATCTCTGAAAACAGGCGTGATCCTGGAGCATTGGAAGATAGTTAATGTTACGCCCATCTTTAAAAAAGGATCAAGAGGTGACCCGGGGTACTACAGACTGGTAAGTCTGACTTCGGTTCCGAGGAAGATAGCAGATGCACTGATAAAAGACAGCACTGATGAGCACCTAGAAAGAAATAAACTGTTCAAAACAAGCCAGCATGGCTTCTACAAGGGAAGATCATGCCTAACGAACTTATTGCACTTCTTCAAAGGAATTAACAAACAAATGGACAAAGGGGACCCATAGACATCGTATACTTGGATTTCCAAAAAGCCTTTGATAAGTACCCCATGAATGCCTACTACGGAAACCGTAGAACCATGGGGTGGAAGGAGACGTACATAGATGGATCAAAAATTGGTTGGCGGGTAGGAAGCAAAGGATAGGAGTGAAGGGCACTACTCTGACTGGAGGAGGGTCATGAGTGGTGTCCCGCAGGGGTCGGTACTCAGGCCGCTGCGGTTCAATGTATTTATAAATGATCTAGAAACAGGGACAAAGTCTGAAGTAATAACATTTGCAGGCACCAAACTATTTAGTGGAGTTGGGACTAAAGAGGATTGTGAGGAACTGCAAAGGGACCTAAACAAGATAGAAGAGTGGGCGATGAGATGGCAGATGAAGTTTAATGTAGAGAAATATAAAGTCTTGCATGTAGGGAACAGGAATCCAAAGTACAGTTATACAATGGGAGGGCTGGTAATGGGTGAAAGTACCCAAGAAAAAGACTTAGGGGTAATAGTGGACAACACAATGAAACTGTCGGCACAGTGTGCAGTGGCCTCTAAGAAGGCGAATAGAATGCTAGGTATTATCAAGAAAGGCATTACAACCAGATCGAAAGAGGTCATCCTGCCTTTGTATTGGACAATTTTGTTCCCGCATCTGGAGTACTGCGTCCAATATTGGTTGCCGTATCTTAAGAAGGATATGGATACTTGAGAGGGTTCCGAAAAAAGTGATGCGATTGATAAAAGGTATGGAAAACCTTCCATATGCTGAAAGATTAGAGAAACTGGGGCTCTTTTCCCTGGAAAAAAGGAGGCTTAGAGGGGAAATGATAGAGACTTACAAGATCATGAAGGGCATAGAGAAAGTAGAGAGGGACAGATTCTTCAAACCTTCGAAAACTACAAGAACGAGAGGGCATTTGGAAAAATTAAGAGGGGCCAGATTCAGAACCAATGCTAGGAAGTTCTTCTTCACCCAAAGGGTGGTGGATGCCTGGAATGCACTTCCAGAGGGTGTGATAGGACAGGGTACAGTTTCAGGGTTCAAGAAGGGATTGGATGAATTTCTGAAGAAAAAAGGGATAGAAGGGTATAGATAGAGGATCACTATAGAGGTCCTGGACCTGATAGGCTGCCGCGTGAGCAGACTGCTGGGAAAGATGGACCTCTGGTCTGACCCAGCAGAGGCACTGCTTATGTTCTTAATGAGCCTGGCTATCTTATCTCCAGGGCAATTTATGGTCACTGGACCTTGAGCAGATTATGCAGGTCACTTCGGTATGTAAGCAAGAAATCTGAATGGCAACAAGGACCTTATTGGACAAAGATTACCCCTTATGGTGGGGGTCAGAAGATAAGAAAAAGGAGGATGTGACCATTCTCAGGGAGAAGACAGATTGGGAGAGTGTTGGAGTAACTTCAAATTGTGTGCAGGAGAGAAGTCTGGAGTGGAGAGAAGAGGCTAAGACAGCCAGGAGAAGTGTCTATGTTAGACTAATATTCTGTGCTGCTGTGAAACCAGGTTACAGGGGAACAGTCCCCTTTGTGTCTTCATGCACTACAGTGAGACTGTACACATACAGATAATGCATCTGCACTTCTAGTTATCAAGAAGAAACAGCTGTTTGTGCTGGTTGCATCTCTCCAAGTCTAGGTCCCTGCAGTGTGCTGCAAACTTTCTGACCCTTCCATAACTGAAAAAAATCAGACCCTGGCTTTTAACCCAAGAGAAGAGGCATGTTGTAGAAGCCACTCCTTGTAAGTGTGAGCAAGCAATCCTTCTATAGTTCACTGGGTCACCTAGATTTTGGTAATATTTCTGCCATGAGTAGTTCTATGAGCCTTGGTGCTATTCAGCATAGTTCTAGCTGTGCATTCATTTTTCTAAGTAACCTAGTTTCTCATCAGAATTCTTATTTGTGTGCATTTTTTCAGTGTTATTGTGTTCATTTATGAATATCTACATATGCATGCATGTAACCGAGCTGTGCTATCCTGTATACATGTGCCAGCATGTTTTCTGTTAGAAAAAAACACCTAATAAAGACAATTGCTTTCAGGACAGTGTGATCATTGCTGATAAGCGTAATAGCAAAGCTAGAAGTTGTTAGTAGTATAATGGGTACACCTCATGTCAAAATGATTGACAGCTGTCAGAAATAAGGATCAACCAATCAGCATTCACTTCCGGGTTAAGCCCCACCCATACCATGCCCTGTCCGTCCATTGCCCCACCCCACTATCCACTAATACCCCGCCCCACCCACATAGAGACTTATTTAAAAATTCTTTACCCTTGTCTGTTTGAAGTTTTTCAGGTGTACGCCCTAAATTAAATATTGTTTCATAAGCTTTAGTAACTTCGTGGCCGGTTTTTGTTTTTAAACTCACGACCCATGCATATTTTGACAGGATATCTATTACCGTTAAGATGTATTTGTAACCGTTGTTATAACGGGCAAAGGCTGACATGTTGACTAAGTCACTTTGCCACTGTCTGTCAACTTCTGACACAATTGTTTTATTTCTTTTAAAATGGATTCTAGCCGGTCTGTGTAAATTGTATGTGTTTTGACCGGTGACCCAATCCACTACATCTTTTCTCCGGACTGTGATATCACTCTTTTTAGCTGCTTGAAGTAGAGGGTTAATGCCTCCATAGCTTCCTGCCGCATATGGATCATAATAAATTTGCTTCAATAAAGATTCTTTCATATCTCTAAATAAAAAAACTCTGCCTTTTTAACAGACCCCTGTTAGGTTACAGTTGTTTTTGTTTTTTCAAATTGTTAAGACAACAGTAGGGGTCGGGATAAGTTCAGACATGTTTAAACACACCTCCACCTCTCCCCCCTTGGCTTTATCAGGGGAGGGGGGCTGCAAGGGGCTTATCAGCTGTTACCATGACAATAGGGAGCTGGCCCATTAACAATTAGCTCAGAATTCCTACCAAAAGTGTGTTAAAACCAGAAAAGAAAAAAATAAATAAATGCAACCTTTTCTCAATTGTTTCTGCCCCTGGTCTGTTTTAAAAACAGGAAAGATTTTGTGAATGTCATTTGTTTTGTGATCTGCTCTATCCATGAGCTCTTAAACCCTGTCTTTTAACTAAAAACTGTTAAAATACAACACTTCTTTTTCTGGCCACATCATTTCCGGGAGGGTTTTGACTAAGTCTGTTTCCCCTATTTCCGCCTACGTGGTCAGAAAAGCGCATTTCTGTCACTTCATTTACCCTATTTCCACCTACGTCATCAGAATGTGCACTTCCGGTAGGGCAGGCACTCCCATTTCCGGTGATGTCATCAGAAAGCGTATTACTGGGGTCAAACACACCCCCATTTCCTGTGATGTCATCAAAAAGTGCATTTCCGGGGTGGGACATGAGGGGGCGGGGCCATGGGCAGGGGTGGTGCATGAGGGGCGAGGGCATGGGTGGGGCTACCACCATTCATTCCTATGGGAGGGGTGGGGCATGAGGGGCAGGGCCATGGGTGGGGCGGGCCATGGGCGGAACTACCACCATTCATTCCTATGGGAGGGGCGGGGCATGGGCAGAGAGTGGGGTGGGGCCATGGGCGGGTGGTGGCGTGGGGTGGGCATGGCTTAACCTGGAAGTGAACACTGATTGGTCGATCCTTATCTCTGACAGCTGTCAATCATTTTGACATGAGGTGTACCCATTATACTACTGTTGTTTTCCTGGGATCATTTATGAGATTTTATCGGTAATTGGCTAGCACTGACTAATCATCCTACAAGAGACCGCTGATGAAAGCTCCATTGATGCTGAATGCAGAAGGAAAGCATAAGGGACTGTAGACTTGAAAGCCATATTTGTGACCTCCATGAGGGTATGGCCATAGAGGGGCGCTGGGTGTCCCTGGAAAGCTGCATCTCCCTGCTGGAGGGGAGCCATCACCAAATATACCACGCTCTACTGCATATCATGGGGCTCCAGGATTTTGCCCTAGAGCATAGTGATACTTGGCAACCACCCCCCAGTATTAAGGCTATTGAACCAGTCATGCTCACCATCTTTTTTTTTTTTTTTAAATCTTTATTGATTTTTAAACTTTGACAGTGCAATATAATTACTTGAGCATAAACATTTCATAAAACGCACTATTAAATACATAATTTATACATAAAATAATCATTTTCTCCCCTCCTCTCAATTATTAATACAAGAAGACATATTATGTGATTACAATATTATAATTAAGAAATTTTAATAATCCAAATATAATTCCCTCCCCCTACCCCCGGATGTGTAAGGAAATCCAACAAAAAATACCTGACAATTATTACGATGCAACAAATGCAGTCAATGGGCTCCACACTATTAAATGTACTACTAAACCCCAAACACTCCACATTTATTCTCTCATATTTATAAGTGGTACAAACATTTGTCCACCAAAATGTGTAATTCAGTCTGTCATAGCTCTTCCAATTATGTGTAACCATTTGAATCCCGTCATAATAAAAAAAGATGACTTTTATATTTATCCAAAGAAGGCTTAACATGTAAAAGCGTACCACAAATTATGGCTTCATAGGTTAAGGGAATTGTTGAATCAAGAATAAGATTAATTTGTCCCCAAATTGACTTCCAGAAACTAAGGACTCCTTTTACAAAGCCACGTTAGCGGGTTTAATGCACGTGACTTTTCATTGTGTGCTAACACCCACACTGGCCGAAAAACTACTGCCTGCTCAAGAGGAAGCGCAAGCAGCTAACGCGGCCGGCGGTTTAACGCATGCTATTAAATGCGTTAAACTGCTAGCGCGGCTTTGGAAATGGAGCCCTAAGTATCAAAGGACAATAATATAACATGGTCTAAAGTCCCTATATCACTATGAGAATGCCAGCATCTATTAAACTTAGAACTGTCTAAATTTGGTAAACGAACCGGGGATCCAAAAAATCCTATGTAATAAAAATAACCAAGTTTGTCTCATAGATGCTGACGTTGTGCATTTCAACCTTCAAGACCAAATCCGTAGCCAACGAGGTACAGAAATATACTATTTTATCTCGATGCTCCAAATGTCTCTAACACTATTTTTTGGTTTCTTATTCAAAAATTCAGAAATTAATCTGTACCACTGCATGGCCTGATGTCCTACTAAATCTGTCTGGTAGCAAAGGATCTGCAAGCTATAATAATTTTTTAAGTTTTTCCATTCAGGGAACCCACTATGAATGGCCTGCTTCAACTCCAAGCACCTATACTGTTGAGACTTTAAAATGCCAAATGATTGTTGCAGCCGTGAAAAATCAAGCAGTTTTCCATTGGATATAACATCATCCAATATCCGAATACCCGCCAACAAAAAGGAGGACGCGTTGAAACAGCTGGCTTAACCTTCTATTCCTCTCCTTGGTTATAAAAGCCAGTTATCTTAATCTCCATCTGAGAGTAGGTTGCAGAATACAGAAGACGACACAGATTCACTTTATTGCCCTATTCAGTCTACCCTTAAGCCCTTCCACAGTGTAGAAGAGACCTTAACCTTTTCTTCTCATGTCTTATCTGTGTCGCACCCATTAAATCAGAAGCACCCTAAATAAACAGATAATTGGACACTATGAGGTACATAATCAAAAAGAAAATACGTCTAAAAACCTGCCTAAATCAGCCCTTGGTCTGGGGGTGGGTCCAGCCCACATTGTACAGTGGTTGGGGGTTATGGCAGGAGGGACTGGGCATCCCTTCTGCCTTGATTGTTATGGGTGGTGGTGGGGCAATGAGTTGTCTGGGCCGTTGAACTAATTGTGGCTGGGAAGAAAAAGATAAACCACTTTAAAACCAAATTTAAAACATATTTATTGAAACTTTTAGTCAAATAAAACATAACAATTAGTTATTTAAATCAAAGATAATTCCACAAATTTGAATTAGCACAGCTTTAAATTTCACAGTATTAAAAAAAAACCCAAAAACACATTAATTTCATGTTTATTTTAGACATTTCCTGCTATTCATATCAGGCCTCAGAAGAATAATGTAACACTTGGGGATAAAGATACATCCCAGTAGTCCAGCACTAGAAGCTTGGATAGCAAATATCTCTACTGCTACTGTGTACTTTCCTCTTGTGCTCAGATATGCTGGGATGAAAGTCAACCAAACGCTGCAGAACACCAACATACTGAAAGTAATGTTCTTGGCTTCATTGAAACCATCGGGCAGATTTCTTGATAAGAACGCAATGATGAAGCTGATGGCAGCCAGAAATGCCAGGAAACCCAAGACACAGTAAAATGCAATTGCTGAACCTTCATTACATTCAACTACAATTATCCCAGTGTCTACATTCATATTAAGGTATGGGAATGGGGGAGCAGTACACAACCAGACAAGACAGATAAGCACTTGAAGTAGAAAACAGGAAAGAATAATAGAGATTGAGACACGGGAACTCATCCATTTCTGGAACCTGCTTCCAGGCTTGGTGGCATGAAAGGCTGTAACCACAGTAATAGTTTTTGCCAGTATGGAGGAAAGAGAGATGGAGAAGATGATTCCAAATGCAGCCTGTCGAAGAATGCATGTCGTCACCTGGGGACGACCAATGAACATCAAGGAACAGAGAAAACAGCTCATGAGGGAAGTGAGGAGGATGAAGCTGATGTCCCGGTTATTGGCTCTCACAATGGGAGTGTCTCGGTAAGTAATGAAGATTCTCAAAATGACTGCATTAATAAGAAAGAAGAAAATGCTGCTGGTAGTCAAAGCATTCCCCAGAGAGTCTTCATAGGACAGGAAGGTTATCAACTTTGGGATACAGGTATTTCTCTCATGATTGGGTCGTTGGTCTTCTCTGCATGACACACAGTTGTCCATATCTAAGGAGAATTAATATTGCCTGAATATATCATAAACAGTTTGTGATAGTGGATGATCACAGTTGTATTAAATCTAGTGATATTAATTCTCTGTGCTTCAATTACACTAGAAAATGTAATACTATGAGTTTATCAAAACCTCTGCTTGAACTTCTACTGAGGCATGTCTTTGTAGTTTAAACCTGTTGTTGCCTTAAGGCTCTGTTCTATAAATGAGAGACTCCAAATTGTTCATCCTAAATTTATTTAGGGGTCTCATAAAGAATTCAAAAAGAAAAAAAGTTATGAAAAACATATAGCTATATCTAGAAATGCTGAATTAATAGAGAATCAAATAATTTATGGCCTTAAACAAGATATTTTAGGGGGAAAATATAACAGTATAGTGAATCACACTGATAGGTAGCTATTTAAGTGCCCAAAAATTAGGCCAGGTTTAATAATAATAATAATTTTATTTTTGTATACCCTCATACCTAGGGAGTTCTAGGCAGTTCACAGCAGTTAGATGAAATATAAACAATGCAATTGAGATTGAAAAAACAAAACAAAAAAACCCATAGCAATCATAGAAGTCAAACTAGTTATACGTCTACAATTTAAGTGAAGGAAAAAATACATACAATAAGTATATACATACAATTTAAGTGAAGGAAAAATACATACAAGTTATAAGGAGGGAGCAACAATCTTAAAAGAATGAGAGGAGATAGTGATGAAGTACGTTAAGGATTCGGTCTGTTGAATAGTTGAGTTTTAACCTGCTTTCTAAAATTGAGATATGAAGAGGCATCAAGCACAATTTGGGCGAGCCATGAATTTAGTTTAGCCGCTTGAAAAGAGAAGGTTCTTTCAAAGAATCTTTTAAGATGACACGATTTTAGTGATGGAAAAGTGAACAGATTTATTCGCGGGAGCTCTTATTGTTGTAACTCAGGTTGAAGTGAGGGTAAAAATAGTCCAGTGACATACCGAATACTGTTTTGTAGCAGATGCATGAGAACTTAAATAGAACTCTGGATTCCAATGGCAGCCAGTGCAACTTGTGGCAGAAAGGGGTGATGTGTTCCCATTTCTTCAGGCCAAAGATGAGACGGACGGCAGTATTTTGGACCAACCTCAACTTCCTGGTGATTTTCTTGAAGGCACCTAGGTATATGATGTTACAGTAATCCAGAACACTCAGAACAGAAGATTGCACCAACAGATGAAAAGAGGCGTCATCAAAGTACTTTTTTATGGTGCGGAGTTTCCAAAGCACCGAGATACTTTTCTTAAATACTAGGTCAGAGTGTTTCTCCAGAGTGAGATGCTTGTCTAAAGTGACTCCTAGTGTTTTTAAGGATTGCTCAATACAATAATCCAGCCCATTCACATGTAATGTAGTTTCCTTGATTTTGTCATTTGGAGCTGCCAAGAAAAATTTAGTTTTTTCTAAATTTAACTTTAATCTAAATGCTGACATCCAAAGTTCAACCTGATTTAGAATAAATGATAGAGAATTTAGCAGCTCTAATGTAAAGCAGGATAGCGGAATGACTATAGTGATGTTGTCCGCGTAGATGAAGAATTTGAGATTTAGACTCTGCAAGAGGTTTCCTAAGGAGGCAAGGTAGATGTTAAACAGGGTGGGGGACAAGGGGGAGCTCTGCAGGACCCCACAGGGGTTGTCCCAACCTTAACAGATAGTATCATCATTAAACACCTTATAGGATCTATTTCCCAGAAACCCATGGAATCAATTGAGAACATGGCCTGAGATTCCAATAGATGTCAAACAGTCCAGCAGAATAGTATGGTCAACCAAGTCAAATGCACTACTCAGATCAAGTTGCAATATCAGAGCACTTGATCCTTGGCTGAAAAGTAGGTGAAGGTAATCAAACAGAGAAGCTATAATTGTTTCGGTACTGTGACCTGACCGGAAGCCGGATTGGTTGTCGTGTAAGATGTGTTTCTCCAAATATGTAGTGAGTTCAGCATTTACCACCCCTTCTGCTATTTTGGTTACCAGAGGGATATTGGTGATAGGTCTAAAGTTAGATGCAATGTTAGATGGTTCTTTTGCATTTTTTAAATTGGTGTAATCATAATGTGACCTTGTTCCACTGGGAATTTCCCTGAGGATAGTAGAAAGTTTACCCAAGTCACCAGCTTGACCTTAAAATTGATTGGGGCAGATTTCATGACATTTGGAGGACAGCGATCCAATCTGCAGTAGGAATTAACATATTTATTGTAGTATTTACTAAAAGTTTTCCAGTCAATGGTTGAAAATGTGTTCCAATTCAGATCAGCTCTGGAATTGTCAGAATCTTGCAGAATTTGGTATCACCAGTGGGGCTTGGCCGGGACGGTTAGCGAAGATCTTAATTTTTGTATTTTGGAATTTAAAAAATCAGCCATGCTGTTTGCAGTTATAGTAGGTTCTTCGGGAGTGTCAGTAAATGTTTCTATATTGTATAAATCATTTACCAGCTTAAAAAGCTGCTACTATTGATTAAAACATTACCGATTTTATGGGCATAGAAGTTTTTTCGTTTTTGTTTGGAAAGATTTTTGTAGTTTTTTAATTTTAATCTCCAGGCAACTCTATGCTCTTGTGCTCCAGATTTTAACCATAGTCTTTCCGATTTTCTTAAGTCTCTCTTTATCATCAGCAGCTCTGTATCAAACCATCCCTCTAGGTTTCTAAGTCTCTTTCTATGGGTTTTAATGGGAGCCTTTCATTTCATTAATCTAGGAGTTCAAAAATTGTTCAGTTTCTTCATTTTGTTCTGATACGATCTCATAGTGAGACCAGAATTCTACAGGATTTATCTTACCTCTGCTAGTATGAATTTTTTTATTTCTTGTTTTGGAGTTATTGTTTGTTGGTTTAGTTGTCTGTAATTGGCAATCCAGTTCAAAATTGCAGAGTCTGTGATCAGACCATAGTGAATCAGTCCAGTATTCTTGTTTCCAGTAAATTTTGGGATTAGGCAGTTCTCTAGTAGAGAAAGTAACTAAATCTAACTGATGGCCTCTTTGGTGGGTTTTAACTGGAGGAGGTTTGAAGTAGCCTAATGAAGAGATGAGTGACCAGAATTCTGTAGTTTCTGATTGGTCTATTTTCTCAAGGTGAATATTAATATCTCCACATAATAAGTTGTAAGGGCTTAATAAAGAATTAGTTAGTAAAAATTCAGAAAAGTCCTCCTTGGCTAAATTCCATTTTTTTTGGTGGAACATAAAACAGTATTGTTGTTAAAGCAACCGCTAGGGATTTGGATGATAAAGAGAATGAAATAATTTATAGGGTGGAAGTAGATTTTGAATTTAGAATAGAGCAGTTTAAGTGGTCTCTAAAAATTATAGCTGGACCTCTCCCTCTTCCCCAAGCTCTAGCTAACGATAGAATCTTGAAGCCTGGGGGAAGGCAGTCTTGAATAATAATATCATTATCAGATAGCAGCCATGTTTCTGTAAATAGAACAAAGTCTGGGTTAATTTCTTTCAACCAGTCCTTAATCAGTATGGACTTGTTCCTCATGGATCTTATATTTAAATAAAAGCCATGTAGGTTCTGGTAGTTGTCAGGATCAATTGGAAAAAATGGGAATAGGCTAGTTTTTTTAAAATGATCATTGTTTCTTTATATATGGCTTAGCTAATCTATGTGGTGGTGGTAAAATTGGTATTGGAATAGGGCATGCCTCCGTGTAATCATATAATACACGGTGTGAGATTGTTGAGGTTTTAGTCTTTACTGCACGAAATGTGGAGTAAAGGACTGGGATTGGGGAGGGATTAAGTGAATTGATTATGCAGATTCTGAAGCTAATCAAGTAGAATAAAAATAGCAATAAGCACAGTCGAGAATTTGGGTAGGCCATGATGCAGTTCTCTTGGTAAGAAAATTAAATTATTGACTAAAGTTATCAAATAACTTAACTGAATTGGTCTGTGATTATCTATGGTAGATGTTTGGAAATATTGCTTAGATAACTAATCATTGGAAGTATCATTCCATTCGTGGCTTCATAAATAGCAGCAATTTAAGCCATCGAACCGGTCTAGTCATGAAGTAAGGACATAACAGTCTAACAAAGAAGGAGAAAAGGTTGAAAATACTTATCCGTCTAAAGGTCCGGTCTGTGTTGCTCAGTCCAGATAATAAAGACATCCACAGGAGACCAGTATCCAGACTTCTAGTCCTGCCTTTAGATCTTCTGTTGCTTCAGCCAGTTGCTTCATGGTGGCACTTCACGAAGGCGCGTACTAAGGCAAAGAGTTAGGTGGCCATGTGAAGCCACGCCCATATCTAACATGCATGTTGTTGTTGTTAGGTGCCATCAACCTGTGCTCAAGTCCTAAAGACTTGATAAATTGCAGATCTTAAAATAAATCGGTTTTGTACTGGTCCATAAAGTTCCTCCAGCATCATCTCCATGGTTGTTTTCAACATGTTCAGCCATCTGATTGCAGGTTGCACTCTTTGCCTGGTTCATTCGATCTTCCCAAACATGATGTCCTTCTCCAGTGATCTCTCCCTTCTAATAGTGTGACCAAAATATGACAGTCATAACTTAATCATTTGGGCTTCAAGTGACATAGCCAGTTTGATCTTCTGGCAGTCCATGGCATGCCTAAAATCCTTCTCCAGCACCAAAGCTCAAACGAGTCAATCCTCTTTCTGTCTTGTTTCTGTAGTGTCCAGCTTTCTCACCTGTAATTGACCACTGAGAAAATGAGTGTGTGGACAAGTCTGATATTCATTTGGAGAGTTATCTCCTTGCCTTTGAATACTTTGTCTAGAGCCTTCAATGAAGAGTGACCAAGTGCTATTCTGTGGAGTATTTCCTCCCTGCCAATTGCTTCTTTGTTTACAATAGAGTCTAGGAGATTGAAATCCTTTACAACTTCTATTCTATCACCTTCAAGCTCAAAAACTTCATCATTTTCTGTGTTCATGATCTTCTTCTTGTTTATCTGCATAGCACCTATATTTTTGAAGGCTGCCTAAATTTTTGGAGGTGCCTTCTTATAGAATCATATTTCATGATAGGCTCCTGTTTCAATTATTCTAAATTAAAAAGATTAATTGGCCTTATTATTCAATTTAGATAGGTGCGTATCTAGTTGAGTGCCTCCAAAATAGGCACCTAGCATTTAGTGCTGGTTACAGAATTTGGGTCAATGTGACTCAGAAATACTGGATTAGATTAGATTAGACAACCCTACTGTAAAGTATTCTGTTTTTGCAATAAATATGAGCACCACTGGGGAAAATATGT
Organism: Geotrypetes seraphini; assembly: GCF_902459505.1. NCBI lineage: Eukaryota > Metazoa > Chordata > Amphibia > Gymnophiona > Dermophiidae > Geotrypetes > Geotrypetes seraphini. The sequence goes on along the minus strand of NC_047095.1, from coordinate 108,132,182 downwards.
GTTTTGAGACACTTCAACTGCAAAACTATAGGAAAAATGAATGCTGCAGTATGCCCGTTTGGTGAGATTTAAGTGGATTCAATATTAGGATCATGTAAGATTAGAGTACTATCTAGAGGTAATTTATAGACAAGCCACTAGTGAACTATTCTATCCAAACTTGACATTCTTTTCAGGACTTTAAATGCTGCATACTGCCAGTCATAAGCAAAATCATGGATATCCTTCATCTACAAACCAAACAGAGCAATATATACAGATTAAAGTCTTTGATACCTGTCTAATTTTGCATCACAGAGCTGGAACCGTGGAGGGGCATAATTAAAAAAACGTCTAAGTCCCCTTTTGGCCTAGGCCCTAAATTCTGAAAATATAAACAGGGAAAATGTCCATTTTCAAAAAAAAAATGTCCAAAAGAAGTTTCTTAAAAAAAATAATGGCCTACCTCTACGTTCAGCTGTTTAAACGCCCAGACCACCACTACGTTTACACTAACAACATATAAACAGCCCAAAAAAAGCCTAAGTGCCAAACACCCAATACAAGAAATATTAGGCAAAGGAGGAGCCAGTCCTTCGTATAAAAGCTGGATTCTGTAACTGGTGTTTATCAAAAAGAACACGGTTACAGAATCCTCCCCCCACCCACCCCCAGCAACGATCATCTCCCATGCCACAATAAAAACCCCGAAGTGCTGTCAACTGCAACACTTTGGATCGCTATCACAGCAGGAGAGATAGCCAATCTCTCCTGCCATGAACACCCCCCCCCCTGACAAGATCGGGCAGGAGGGAGCTTAACCCCTCCTGCCCCAGCAAGCCCCATGATCAGATCAGGCAGGAGGAAGCCCAACCCCTCCTGCCCCAGCAACCCCCGCAATTGGATCTGGCAGGAGGGAGCTCAACCCCTCCTGCCCGGCGACCCCCCCCCCTGACAAGATTGGGCAGGAGGTTGCAGTGGGGTTTGGGCAGGTTGCAGGGGCATCTGAGCTGATCAGCGGCCCCTTTTTTGACACTTATACCTATAAGTGCTGACTAGACAACCTGCCTAAACTTTTGGTTATACTTGCTGTACGCCAGTGTCTAGTTTGGCTGACCTCCCACCCACCTCCTACCCTTTCCCTCCTCTAAAAATGCCTCTTTTCACTTTATGCATTAGAGGCAATGGAAAGGCCTAAGCTGGTCTTATATAAGTCTAAAACCAGCTTTGGTTATATCACTCACCACTTTGACTGGAGATTTCTCCTTCTGGACAGGGAATACAGTCATAGCAGCAGACAGGTTCTCCTTTCCTGGTTAATTTCCTGAAGCCAGGAAGGCATCTCTCACTGCACTTGGCCTGTGGAATTGTCTAAATATTGAAAGATAATTAAAGGTAATTTGTTATACCATTCAGCTATTATTGCTGAAATGCAGGTTTCTAGGGAAGATCTGACTGATCTTCTTGTTTGAGGAGGAGTAAAATGAATTCAGAGTTAGATTGTATTGTAGAAGCTCCCACTCAGCTGATGGAGTATGTGTTAACATCAAGGCTCTATTATTAACATAGAAACATAGAAATAGACGGCAGATAAGGGCCCACGGCCCATCTAGTCTGCCCGCCTTAATGTCCCTCCCCTACCTTTGCCCTGTGAATAGATCCCATGTGCCGATCCCATTTGGCCTTAAAATCAGGCACGCTGCTGGCCTCAATCACCTGTAGTGGAAGACTATTCCAGCGATCAACCACTCTTTCAGTGAAAAAGAATTTCCTGGTGTCACCTCGTAGTTTCCCGCCCCTGATTTTCAACGGATGCCCTCTTGTTGTCGTGGGACCCTTGAAAAAGAAGATATCTTCCTCCGCCTCGATGCGGCCCGTAAGATACTTGAACGTCTCGATCATGTCCCTGGTCTCTCTGCGCTCCTCGAGCGAGTATAGCTGTAATTTGTCAAGCCGTTTTTCATATGGTAGATCCTTGAGTCCCGAGACCATCCGGGTGGCCATTCTTTGCACCGACTCCAGTCTCAGCACATCCTTGCGATAATGCGGCCTCCAGAATTGCACACAGTATTCCAGGTGGGGCCTCACCATGGATCTATACAATGGCATAATGACTTCCGCCTTACGACTGATGAAACCCCTTCGTATGCAGCCCATGATTTGTCTTGCCTTGGATGAAGCCTGTGACATCATCAGACATCATCATCAGTCAGTGACATCATCAGATAGTAAACCATGACAATTTAAATCATGACTGCCCTACTGCATAGTGGAGTGTGCTAACTACCTAATCTAATTGTTTGAAAAGGAGCCAACAATGTTGGGAGAGAGAATAACTGCAATAAGATGTGGAAGGACATTTTCATTAGGACGTCTAAGTCAGAGTTTGGACATTTTGAGAAAGACATCCAGAAATTCAGTAGTAAAAATGTTAATTCTCAAAACTGCCACATATCTATTTTTTTTAATTAGTTTTAACACTTAGTACATCTATCTTTTTGGCATTCCCAAATATAAAGACCTCCACATGTAAAACACATAAAAGCAAGCTGTTCTGATGTGGTACCCCAAGTGTCCTACCGTGTCAGAACAGCTTGCCATCATATGATTGAAGGAGAATCCCTGATCAACTGAGATGATTTTGAGGAGTCCTGACAATTCATCTGATTATGGATTCCCCTGCCAGGACCATATGAACAGGCAGGGAGATCTGATTCCTCTCTCCCTCCCTCATACCTACTGATGCCACAACCCCCACAGAAAGTCCCTGCCCTACACTCCCACACATTCCAGATATCACACACACTATAACTTTCAAGAGAAAAATCAGCAGGAGGGATGACCACTCCCTCCTGTCGCTTGGCCACACTGAACCTTGACACCCACCCCAAACCTTGGCACCCCTGAACCCCTTGGCACCCTGATATCCATAAACCTCCAGCACTCCAACCCTGAACCCCCAGCACCCCACTCTTATACCCCCTTTGACTACTAACATAGAACCCAGCATTTCATAGCTATAGTTTGGGTTCCTCTTTCCCACATGCATCATTTTGCACTTGCTCACATCTGCCATTTTTATGCCCAGTCTTTCTGTCTCACAAAGCCCTCTTGCAATTTTTCACAATCTTCTTGTGATGAAACAACTTTGAAGAACTTTGTGTAATCAGCAAATTTAATTATCTTAGAACATAAGAACATAAGAACTGCCATCTCCGGATCAGACCTTCGGTCCATCAAGTCCGGCGATCCGCACACGCGGAGGCCCTGCCAGGTGTACACCTGGTGTAATTTATAGTCCACCATATCTTTATATGCCTCTCTTAAGGAGATATGCATCTAGTTTGCTCTTGAAGCCTAGGACGGTCGATTCCGCAATAATCTCCTCTGGGAGGGCATTCCAGGTGTCAACCACTCTCTGAGTGAAGCAGAACTTCCTGACATTAGTCCTGAATCTGTCCCCCCTTAGCTTCATTTCATGTCCTCTAGTCCGTGTCAAATTGGACAATGTAAATAATCTTCTCTGCTCTATTTTGTCGATTCCTTTCAGTATTTTGAAGGTCTCGATCATATCCCCACGCAGTCTCCTTTTCTCAAGTGAGAACAATCCTAGTGTTATAAGTCTATCCTCGTATTCCAGTTTCTCCATACCCTTCACCAGTTTTGTTGCTCGTCTCTGCACCCTCTCCAGCAGTTTTATATCCTTCTTTAGGTAGGGAGACCAATGTTGAACGCAGTATTCCAAGTGCGGTCTGACCATTGCCCTATAAAGCGGCATTATAACTTTCTCCGATCTACTCGAGATTCCTTTCTTTATCATGCCCAACATTCTATTTGCCTTCTTTGCCGCTGCCGCGCATTGTGCCGACGGCTTCAGGGTCCTATCTATCAGTACACCCAGGTCCTTTTCTTGTTCACTCTTCCCCAGAGTTGCACCTGACATTGTATACTCGTATTCCTTATTCTTATTGCCTAAATGCATTACCTTGCATTTCTCCACATTGAACTTCATCTGCCATTTCTCCGCCCATGTTTCTAACCGACACTTATCTAATCATCTTTAGATTATTGATAAGTATGTTAAAAAACTGTGGCCCCAGCACTGACTTTTTGGGCAACATCACTATTAGAACATGAACATAAAAATAGCTTGACTGGGTCAGATCAATGGTCCATATAGCCCAGTAGTCCATCCTCATGGTGGCCAATCCTGATCACTAGTACCTGGAAAAAAAACCAAAGCAGTAGCTTTCCCATGCCTGTCTCAATAACAGACTATAGACTTATCCAAAACAAGCTACACTATACGCTATTACCACAACCTCTCGCAATTCGTTCCAGAGCTTAACTATTCTTTGAGTGAAAAATTATTTCCTCTGCTTAGTTTTAAAAGTATTTACCTGTAACTTCATTGAGTGTCCCCTAGTCATTGTCATTTTTGATAGGAGTGAAAAATCAATCCACTTGTACCCATTCTACTCCACTCAGGATTTTGTAGACTTCAATCATATCTACCCTCAGCCATCTCTTTTCCAAGCAGATGAGCCCTAACCATTTTAGTTTTTCTCATACGAGAGGAGTTCCATCCCCTTGACCACTCTTTGAACCTTTTCTAGTGCTGCTATAACTTTTTTGAGATAAGGTCACACCATGGAGCAATGCAGAGGCATTATAATATTCTTAGTCTACAGGTTTAGGTTGAAAAGGAGCTACAATGAAGGTACCAATATCACCCCCATGTATTCCTTAGTGAAGACCAAACAAATAAGTCATTTAATCTCTAAACTATGGCATTGTCTTCCCTGAATCCCCATTTTTCCCTTGGTCATCTAGTGGTTCAACTGTATCTCTTCCCATCTTCTTGCTTTTAATGTACCTAAAGATTTTACTATGTATTTTTGCTTCCAGCGCAATCTTCATGTTACCTTCCTTATTAGCACCTTGCATTTGACTTGACATTCCTTGTGCTGTTTACAATTATTTTCAGTTGGAAGAAACATATTTCTTCCACTTTCTGAAGGATTCTCTTTTAGTTCTAATAGCTTCCTTCATCTGTTAACAATGCATCTTCCTTCATCTGTTAACAATTTGGTCTTCCTCCATGCATTTTTAATACATGGAGTATTAAATTTTTAATACATGGAGTAGTCTGGGCTTCCGGGATGTTATTTTTTAGATAACATCCATGCCTTATATATATTTTTGACCTTTGCAGCTACACCTCTTAAGTTTTATTTTTACAATTCTCCTCATGTTATCATAGTCTCCTTTTTAAAAGTTAAGTACTTTTGTATTAGATTTCCTGTTAACACTTATAGCAGGGATTAATTCAAATCTGATCATGTTAAGATCACTGTTATCAAGTGATCCCAGCACCATTACCTCCCTGACCAATTCAAACGCTCCACTATGAACTAGGTCTAGAATTGCTTCACCTTTTGTTTATTCCTGAACCAGCTGCTCCATAAAACAGTCCTTGATTTCATCAAGGAATTTTATCTCCCTAGCATGACCTGAGGATACATTTACCCAGTCAATATCAGTGTAGTTGAAAATACCCATTATTACTGTGTTACCCAGTTTGTTAGCCTCCCTAATTTCTGATAACATTTCAGCATCTGTCCATTCAGCCTAGTCAGGCAGATGGTAGTACTCTCTTATCACTATCCTTTTTACACTTTACACATGGAATTTCTACCCATAGGGATTCCAAGGTGTGTTTCTGCTTCTGTAAAATTTTAGTCCATTCATTTCAAGGCCTTTCTTAACATATAACACTGTGCTTCCAACAATTCAATCCAATTTATTACTCTGATATAATTTTACTCTATATGATAGTGTTCCATTGGTTATCTTCCTTTTACCAGGTTTCAGAGATGCCTATTACAGCTATCTTTTCATTTAGTGCAATATACTCTAACTCTCCCAAATTGTTTCTTAGGCTTCTCGCATTTGCATAAAGACATTTCAAACAGTGTTTGTCATATCTATTTACAATTTGTTCAGCAGTTGGCATAGATAATTTGCAATCTTTAAAATTAGCCTGCTCTGTTTTTAAGGAAACCTAGTCTACTATAGCCTGTATTGGGAAGCTATGTCCTCACTTTTATGATGATATGTTTTAAAGATACTCTTTTGAGCAACTTTCAGCCTTCCTCTAGTTTCTAGTTTAAAAAAATCTATTTATTTAAGTAGAATAGTGTCTTCTTCCCCAATATGTCACCCAGTTCCTAGCAAATCTAAAAGCCTCCTCCCTCACCTCATCCATGCATTGAGACTATGGAGCTTTGCCATGGAACAGGGAGCACTTCAGAAAATATTACCCTGGTGGTTCTGGATTTTAACTGCCTGCCCAAGACCCTAAGGGGTTCTTTTACTAAGGCACACTATTTTGTCTTAGCACACACTAAAAATTAGCACATGCTAAATGCTAATACGTGCTAAAGCATCCATAGGCTATAATAGATGCGAAAGCATTTAGCGTGCACTAATTTTTAGCACGCACTAAGACGCACTAGTAAAAGGACCCCTAAATTTGGCTTCCAGAACCTCTTATTTCATTGGTACCCACATGTACCAAGATAGCAGGTTCCTCCCCAGAACTGTCTAAAATCTTATCTAAGTGACATATGAGGTCCAATGTAACCTTCCACAAATATGGGTGAACCCATTCAGAAGTGTCCACCACCAGGCAGCTATGAGCAAGTGATCCTGATGTCCACCATCTACCCAGATATCTACATGCCTAATTGAATCTTCCACTATAATGGCTATCCTAACCCTTCCCTCTTGGGCAGAAGCTCCGGAAGACACATCCTCAGTGCAAGAGGAAATTGCTAACCTGGTGGGCAGGTCTTAACCACAGAATTGCTTCCTACTTCACCAGGGTGATGTTCACATTTAAGAAGATCTTCTCCAAGGCAGCACAAAGGTTGCCAGACTGGAGGTGAGACTTTTCTACAACATCCCTGTAGGTCTCCAGTGAAAAGTGCCCCTACTATTATAATTGCACATTACTGCACAATGTGGTGTTCTGATATGTTATTTATATCTTTGATACCTGTTTATTAGTATGGTAATACCTTTATATATACTTTATTTTCATATTTAATGTATACCTGAACTTAATTTCTATTTATTTATTTATCTTCAGCATTTATATAACACCTGTCAAAGGGTTCCTTTTACTAAGGGGCACTAGCCAATTTAGGCCCTCTTTTACAAAGATGCACTAATGCATTTTAGCATGGATTTAACACGTGCTGAATCAACAGGTGTGCTAACCGCTAATGCGTCCATAGGATAACATGCATGTGTAGCGTTTGGAGCGTGTTTAGCATGTGCTAAAAAGCATAGCACACCTTTGTAAAAGAGGGGGTTAGTGCTTGTTACATATTAGCACATGCTAAATACTAACACAACCATAGAATATAATGGACGCATTAGTGTTTAGGGCATGCTAATATTTAATGTGCACTAAATCAGTTAGTGTACCTTAGTAAAAGAGGGGGAGAGTTTCTATGCAGTTTGCAATCTGCTACTCAAGCATTTTCCCTATTGTCCTGGTGGGTTCAGAATCTATCAAACATAGCTGGGGCATCATTTGATATTTTATCACTTTTTTGATTATTTATGAATTTTTTGATGTTTTTTATGTATATATTATTTATTTATTTGTATGTTTTTAGATTCCTGAGGCAGGCCTTGCTGCCAAAACAGACTTTTATATTGAACATTTTTGGTTTCCTCAAATATCCTTTCTGTTATCAGTGGACAATCGTCCCTGCTGTTAGCTTTTGCTTACATTGTAGGTAACATTTGGGACCTGAATTAGTATGTACTTAGGAAAGGCTCTGGTAACCTGTTTGTGACTTTTATGTGGCATGATATTTTTGTGATGTTTTATGATGGTTGATATTACTGTTATGTATGCGATTTTGATTATGTTGGTACTTTGTTGTGACCCGCCTTAGGATATAAGTCAATAAAATATATACTACAAGTGCCTCCACTTAGGTGTCATAAGAGTACAGCACCAAATTCTTAAATTGTTTAATTGTTTTATATTATTATTGGATGAACACTGGCACTGTCAATTACCATACTGATTAAGCCACTTACAAAAATGTTAGGTGCAGATCCCAAACTTAAGCGTCACTAGTACAAAAAAACATCTCTTAATGGTAGCTCATGTTGATGTCTTTACCCCATTTGGATAAATCAACCCATTGATCCTAGGGAATTTTTATAAACTTTGGTCAATTCTAAATCAGATTTAAAATTAACCTCTTCTGTCTAATCCAGTTTCTCCTTGACTACTTCTAGTATACATTTCCAGAAATGTTTTTCTCAACTTTCTCTACATTTAAACATTCTCACTTTTATCAATTCAAAACTTGTTTGCAAAGTCTACAGCTCTATTATTTTAGCATAGCATAAAATTGTGATAATCCAATCCCACAGCTATAGCTAACATCTTGCATAATGCAACATGGTCCAGTGCCTTCCTTAATTTATCTCTAATATTTCATAAATTTCACCTGGTTAAATGTACTTTCCCAGATGATCATCTTTTCATTTATGGTGAAATCCTGCCTTTGTAAAGGATTATAACTTCCCACAATTCTATGATGGATTATCCCATTGGGTAGGAAGACCATGTTTATAATATTGTAGGGAACATTTAGGTCTCCATTCTCATTAAAAAATACCTCATCTTCCAGATTGTTCTTAAAGTGAACCTTTTTCAGATAATGGTGAAGCTGAAAAAAAAATAAGAGTTAAAATTTCAATAGAGAATTTGACTTCCAAGTTTAAAAATATATAAACTCAGCCAAGATCTGTGTTGCTTGGGAGGCCCTACTGATAGCTACAATACAGCCAGCATATTTCTAGGTCTTACTGTTATACACAAGGCCTTTCACTGCATCAAAGGTGGTGATAAGCAAACATGATAAAAGGGAATTCCATGGAATAGGTTATATTATTGTTATTACTTAACATTTATAATAAATATTATTATTACTCTTAAAATATAGCTCCCTTTTACATACCCCCTGTTTTACTAAGGTGCACTAACTGATTAGCATTTGCTAATCGAATTAGCACACACTAAAAGCTAACGCAACCATAAACTAACATGCATGCATTAGCATTTAGGCCCTGATTCTGTAAAGTGTACCTAACTTTAGGCGTGCTTTAGATGTCCGATTCAAGTGGATAATGAGAGATTTAAGAGTTAGGCATCAGGTAGGCGTTCTCAGAATATAGACGCAAGCTGGACACTAGTTTTGGGAAAAGTCACATCCAAGTATGTAGACATGGGCATTATGAGGGCATAACTTGGGCATGGTTAAGGATAGGCATCACATAGACGCTAGTTAAGTGGCAGACCGCGTCTAACTATCGTGGAAAAATGTAGGTGAAGGAATAGCTGTCTAAGTGTGATTTCTGCTTCGTTTCTGCTTTGCCTGACCTCAGGTTTCTATGGGCGCAACATAGACGTGCTTTGGGCTTCTGAAATGATATATGCTACCTAGACTTCAGTAATCATTTTTTTGCCTCTTTCCCCCCTCCTAATAGATTTAATAAGCCACTATATCAATAGAGCACATCCAATATAAACATATTACATGGAAAACAGTACTTTTCTGCCCGAACAGTAATAAGATTTACTCATTATACCACCTTTGGCTTTCCTGCTTAAAACATAACCCCCTTCTTTCTCAACAAACAGTGCTGCAATCATCTTTCTTGAGAGCAAAGAAAGAATGTGAAAAATATATCATTATTGCTCATATTACTTCATTTCTCGGCGCTTAAAAAGAGAAAAAACAGATACAGACCTTAACATGCATTTTACCTCATTGCAAAATGGAGCAGTTCAGCTTCACAAAGCTGACCTCATTGTAAGATCATCAAGGTGCACCTTCGAGGTAGTATGTCACAATTAAAATATGCACTGGTTATTGAACTCACAACCTCTGTATGAGCAGCACAGGATTTTAACACATTGAGATACATCAGCTTCTACTCAGGTGGATCTCACTGCCCTGTCATATCATAATTTACTGACCTGCATGCCAATAACCACAAAGAAAGCATTTCTGGCTCACCAAGTTAATGTGCCTTGTTGCACCTTGTCCATCTTCTGAAGCTCACCGGTTCAAATTCCGCCTTCACTAATTTTAACAACTTCCTAACAGCTTTCTATTAGCTGTCATAAGAGGATCTAGATCAGGGGTGTCAAAGTCCCTCCTCGAGGGCCACAATACAGTCAGGTTTTCAGGATTTCCCCAATGAATATGCATGAGATCTATTAGCATACAATGAAAGCAATGCATGTAAATAGATCTCATGCATATTCATTGGGGAAATCCTGAAAACCCGACTGGATTGTGGCCCTTGAGAAAGAACTTTGACACCCCTGGTCTAGATGGTGGACTTTGCTGTTTTTTTATCATCACATTTCCCTTTCCAGGCAAACTTATTTTCTCTTTCCCATGGCTAGGACATCCTAAGCTGTAATGGGAGGAAACTTCTTCTCTAACAGAGCAAAGCCATTTGTGGCTCACCAAGTTAATGCACCTTGTCCATCTTCTCAAGCTCACCGGTTCAAATCCCACCCTCACCGTCATTCATTATAACAGTATCCTAACAGCTCTCATAAGTGGTGGACTTTGCTGTTTTTCATCCGTATTCTGCAGTTTACAGGCACAGGTGCATCAGATACATTCATCTTCTCTCTGGATTTCCTTCTATGCAATATCCACACAGGATAACAGGTATAACAGTTTACTTAAAATTTCAGAGGGCTTGGACAGGTATTAAAGGAAGGTACATGTTTTTGAGATGTATCCTAGAGACATTAGTATTGATAAATTCAGCTTGTCTTGAGAATTTCAGGTGTGGTTTCATGTCTGAGGAGTGTGTGTTGGGGTGGGAGATGGGGTTTAGGATGAAAGAGAACAGGCTGCTGAGAACTGATGCAGATCATTTTAAAGATCAACTCAAATATGTTTAACCAAAGGAATGGCCAAAGAGTTTGAAGGATTTCTGGTAGAAAAATGAATATCAAATATTTGCTAACTGCACTCAAGACTTGATCCCCGACGTATGGAAGATAAAAGAAGCGCCTTAAGGATATAGAGGAAACTTTGTTTAGAAGTTGATAACAAAGCCTCTACAGACTAAGCAGATGAGAAATGGCTTCTAGTAAAAGCTTTGAGAAGTGATGGAATTGACTAAGTCAGTGCAGCTGTGTTTGGCCAAACCACACCCAATCAGATTTGAAAGTTTTCTGGTGGGACGTCCAAACAGTGCCTATGATGTCAGACGCTACTTAGGCATGCTTAGTATAAGAAGGTTCATCAGAGCAGTGTTTTCTCTTTTAGGACTCCTATTCTGTATTATTGCTTATGCTGATTTCTGAGACCTTACCTTTCTTGATTATCTTTTAACCTTTTCTTTCCTATATCTGCTACAATTCTCTCCATTTCACAGTACCATTAACAGCTATAGTAATTTGCAATTTTGATGTTTGTATAATCTTTTTCATCTTTCCAGGAACTCCTTGCTAGCAGCTAAGATAACAAATCTAGATGAGAATGATATATTGCTAGCTACTTAGGTGTCTTTATTAGATAAAAGCTCAGGCAGAACTGATTTCTTCTTTTGGACTCCCATTCTGTTATTGCTTATAATGATTCTCCATTAACTGTTTCTCTCCCTAATATCTGCCACAACTCTCTCCATTCCACAGGGTCATTAGCAGGTCTGAGAATTAGTGATGATAAAAATGGGTTCCAGGAGTATTGGCTGAAAAAAACCCATGCTGTTTTAAACTTTGGTGCCAGCAAAATGGATATGTAAGTTAAATGAATATGTGGAGCCTATGATGATGGACAGATGAAAGCTGTGCTTTTCGTCATAGAGCTAAAGGTAATTACTTGTAGAGTCATAATTGATGGGCATCCTTATTATAAAAAAGGAACAGTGTTTTTTGTTTCTGTTCATTTTAGCTGTTATTCTGAGACTGTGGTGTGACATATTCTCCCAAGACTTCTGTTTTTTATTTTTGCCACAGAAGTCTATCATGTCCCCCTTTTCCCTCTGATTTCAGGTTCCCAAAGTGGCTAATGACTCCCCTGGTGATTCCCAGAGGCCAGAGCAGGTCTGTTCAAACTAGGTTCAGCACACCAGCTTGCACCTGGCCAAAGCTCAAATACCAAAACAGAAAGAATAGGTGAGAATGATGTACTGCAACCTTTCTTTGCCCTTGTGATGAATTAACTACATTTTCAGAATATTAACATGTTTCACACTTTTTTCCTTCAAAAGGGTTTAGTTATAGAAGATTTTCTGATTGGTCAGTTTTAGGTTGTCTTTTACAAAGGTGCGCTAAATCCACGCATGTGCTAACATAGGATAACATGCACACATTAACATTTACTGCACGCTTAGATGGCACCACTTAGGTGCCGTTAGTGTGTGTTAAAGGTTAACACTTGCATGTTATCCTATGGACGGATTTAACTCACCTTTATAAAAGACAGCCTAAAACTCTTAATTTGTCTCAATCCATCTTCCTTTTTCTTCAGTCTGCCTTCTCCTACCAGGAGTATATTCTGGGAACTTAACAATTCAACTACAGTAACAACTTGGCCCTTGGAGTGGCTTACTCTGCATACCTGTCATCCATCTCAATGAACTGCAATTGCCTGATATTATACTTGCATGCTGCTTTCCTGGACTGTGCAATAAAAATCTTCTACCATTTTTTATCTTAGTGTTTCCTTAATAAGCACCACTTCAGCTACTTGGTCACATTGACCTTTGTCTTATCTAGTGTTCCATGAGGCCTAGGCTGCAAAGGGGTGGTAGGGGTGGCAAACAGGGTAGCTGGCATGTTTCCTGCCTCACAGCCTGTAACCAGCATAATATTGGAGAAAATGAGATTAGATGAGAGCTGGAAGGATGAACAAGGTACAATGAGGTGTCTTAACTTGGTGGCTTCTTTCAGTCAGGGGAGTGGTTTCCTACCCTGACAGCTTGAGATATGCTTAACTGCAGCTGTTTCGGCATGCTTCGGCTGCTTTGTTATAGAGCCGCAAGCATGCCGAAGCTACAGCCATAACTACGCCTAAACGCAACAGTATAATCCAACTAGAATTGCTATGATTTTATGGCTTATTGTGTAGCACCCTATGGCTTATTGTGTAGCTGTCCATCTTATGACAGCTAATAGAAAGCTGTTAGGAAGTTGTTAAAATTAGTGAAGGCGGAATTTGAACCGGTGAGCTTCAGAAGATGGACAAGGTGCAACAAGGCACATTAACTTGGTGAGCCAGAAATGCTTTCTTTGTGGTTATTGGCATGCAGGTCAGCAAATTATGATATGACAGGGCAGTGAAATCCACCTGAGTAGAAGCTGATGTATCTCAATGTGTTAGAATCCTGTGCTGCTCATACAGAGGTTGTGAGTTAGAATGAAGGTTGGGGTATGAGCCTGGTCTGGGTTTGACTCCCTCATGTCCTACAGCTGACACAATATTCATTTTAATAAAAATTACAAGGTACAGACCAATCCAATCTAATTTTCATCTCAAACAGCACATTAGCAATACTAGAAACAATACATTTCCAAAAGTTGAGTTTTCATTTGATAAAAACAGCATTATTTGACTCCTTGTCACATTTATTGAACCATACTTGAGATTCTGGCTTTTGGGACAATGAAAGCAGTGCTTTAAGCCATTGAGCTACCAGTCTTTTGTCTCAGCTAACTATGATATGATAGCTAAGCAGATTTTACCTTAGCATATCACTAAGCTACGATATGACAGGGGAGTCAGAGAAACTGGAGTGGAAGGTAGTGTAGCTCGATGAGTAAAAGTGCTGTGCTGATTTTTACAGAGGTGGTGAGTTCAACTCCTGGCCTGCCTTTTACTTGTAGCATTCTGCCTTGCAGATGCACCTTGATGATGTCACAATGAGGTCAGCATTGTGCAGCTGCATACTTCCATTTGCAATGAACTAGAAGCCCCATTCAGGTCTGTTCTGTGTTTTATTCTGTTTTTAAGCTTGGCCAATTGAAGTGATGGGCTTTCTGTTTACTTTAAAGAATGAGTTGATTGTAGCAATGTTTCATGAGAAAGATAGTGTTGTTTAGATCAAGGAATCACTTCTAAAAACCTCTCTCAAATAATGTCTGTGGGATACCCAGAGAAAGCTGATTGGATGACCTAGGCTGCCTAAATAGCATATATCCTGCTAAAGCCTTTCTGGAGCTTAAACTACATCTATCTAAAGCCTATACGATGCTCAAAGTCCTATGATTTACACTAGAGAATGACACGGTGAGCAATCCCCATGGGAAGCCGCGGTCTGCTGTGGTTTGCCGGCGGGCTATAGAAACTTTCCAGCCAAATCGCCACAGACAAGGGAACAAAACTTTTCACCGCCCGCAAGGACGGTGAAAAGATTTGTCCCCGCAGGCAAATGTTCCTCCTTCTTTGTGACCCGCGATAACGCGATTTACCGTGATCCTTTGTTTCCTCCGGCGACCATGCTGTCTCCATTCCAGCTCTCCATCGCCGACTTGTGCATTGCTGAAATTGAGTCCGCCCCCTTTTAATGTGCTGGCTCCTGATTAGTCACCTCTTCCTGCTCAAGCAGTGAGGGGACCAATCGCTACTGCCACACATGATTTGAAAACCCCATTTAATGGGTTGTAGTGGCGCAGCAGTAGCGATTGGGATTTTGGAAAGGAGCTGCTAGGACTGGAGTCGCTGGAATCGCTGCTGCCTGCTTGGACTGGAGTCACCGCGGACTTGGAGCTGAAACTTCATCGGCGCTAGATTAGAAGAACTCGTTGTAAGAGGTAAGGTCCTTCTGCTTGCCTGCCAAGGGTTCCCGAGGGGGGGGGGGGGTCCAGTTGAGCTGCTCTTGCAGCACAGAGCTGGTTCTTTTTTAAAAAAAAAATCTGCTAGTCAACTAGTGTATCCATTCCCATGGGTTATTGAACATGTGCTGCAAGACTGAAGGAATCCAGCACGTGTTCAGTAACCCATGGGAATGGCCCACACTTTCCTTCTTTTTGCCTGCCCAGGGTTCCCGAGGGGGGGTGTCCGGTTGAGCTGCTCTTGCAGCACGGAGCTGGTTTAAAAAAAAAAAAAAAAAATCTGCTAGTCAACTAGTGTATCCATTCCCATGGGTTATTGAACACATGCTGCAAGACTGGAGAAACCCAGCACGTGTTCAGTAACCCATGGGAATGGATATACAGTGCTTTTGAGTTTCGAACACGTGGTGGATCTTTGATCCTGTGTGATCCTGGGAGAAATTGTTGCATCCTTCCCTGCTCCCTGGAAACTTTGGTAAGGTGGGCCGCATCCCCACACTTTCTGCTTGCCTGCCCAGGGTTCCCAGGGGGGTTCTTTCTTTGCTCCAGTGTCCGGTTGAGCTGATCGCAAGGGAATCCAAGATCAGCTGATTTACTGGCGATCAGCTCAACCAAACTCAGGAGCAAGGAAAGAATACCCCTCCCAACCCAAATCTAACTCCTCTTTTTGATCTTGTGGCTTGTATCTTTTTTTTTCTTTTTCTCCTTCCTCTCCTTCCCTCCATTTTCTATGTACGTTGTTAAGTTGTAAAGTTGTAAAGAATGTTTCCTTTATACTTTAATAAAGATAAGTATTGTGGCGGGGCCGGGGGTAAGCCTAGCGCTGGCAACCCGGCTCCCGCCCCAGGCGTAAGGACGGAGCGCTCCCAGGAGGACTTCCACTGGATAAGTAGTAGAATAATTAGTGGAGACTGTGTTCTTGGTAACGTTCAGCTTTTATCTTTATTACCCCTAGTTTACAGCACTGGGGTTCCAGTAGTCCCTCTGGGCTGAGGAGACTTAAAACAAAACATACTTTCACAAGGTTTCTTCTTTATCATACAGTCCAGCCTGCTACTCAGGCAGAAAAGCCAAAAATAAACCAAAAACGTTTTCTCCTATGTTTTACTCCTTTTGTTTGGAAATACTTCAGAAAGCTCTATGACCTAACCCACCCGAAGTCCAATGCCCGCACTACCCTATGCTCCTGGGTAGGGGCTAGGGAACTTTATATGTCCCAACCTTTTTATGACTGGTGTAAGTCCCCTCCCGAAAGTTCCCTTCTTCAGGGTTACACAATGTCAGGTCTCTGAGTTCCGTTACACTTCTCGAGGAAGAGTTAATTAAGGGTTCTCACCTCCTTCCCTTTATCTACACGGCCACCCTCTCAGGCTCTAGGTGATTAATTCACACATGTTCACAGTTCTGTTACGGGAGAAAGAACGCTACACAAAGATACATTCACTTTCATTACCCTCCCCCATTCATACCTTGTTAACTGTGATTTTCTAGGAGATCCCATACTGCGAGACTGCACTCCATCTCACTGCTTTCAGATAGCTCTCCCTCTAATTCCATTAGGGAATCTCCACTTTCTGAGGCAGGGTAAGAACTCCCTTCAGGGACAGCTAACGGCCAGCCCTGCCCTGGAGGTCTTTCTACTCCCCTGCACTTCTGCTTAGGAGTCAGAAGTCTGCTAGCTCGGGAGGGTTGTAAGACCAGCTGTGCTTTAGCTAGGGTCTGGGACAGAGACCTCCTAGCAGGCTCTTTCCTGCTTAGTACGGCATGTCTCTACCCTGCATTCCTCCCTGCAGTCTTCTCCCGAGTGTTCTCCCCTGCAGTCTTCTTCCCAATCTCCTCTCCAATCTTCCCCCCTAGTGTTTTCACCTGTGCTCATTTTATGCTGCAAGCCTAATCCCACTCTCCCTCTGGGTTCGTCCTGATTGCCAGCCACACCCCTCTCATTAACCATGCCTGTGCTGGTTTTCTTTACTAGGGGTTTTGTTGGAGATTTGCCCAAGGTATTATAAAAGGGATTATAGTGCCCTAAACCAGATGTTATGGTTTCTGCCCTTCTCTCTCTGCCTTGCCCTGCCTGTTGGCTCTTGGTAATAGGAACAGGGTTACTGGGCAGCTTCCTGGGCTTAGGAATAGGGGCCAGCCTTTGCAAGGCAGGGTTTAAAGCTGGGTTTAAACTGCTGACAGGCGCTTCCCTGTCACAGTATATAAAATCATACCTGCTTGAGGCTTTTATGGATGCTGTGATGACGGTGACAGGGCGGTGAATGGGATGGCAGTGGTGGTGACAGGGCAGTGAAAGGGATGGCGGTGAAGGGAATGGCGGTGACAGGGCGGTGCAGAGGATGGTGGGCTGGGGACGGTGCAGAGACGGGGACAGATTTTTTTCCCCATGTCATTCTCTACTTTACACTTATTATAGGAGCCAATGATACCATTGCTATACATGTTTCTGTGTTGCACAGGAGTGAAGCTTCCACCCTTCTACGTGGATGTTTCTAGTTCAACTCCCAATCAGTACCTCTCAGTCAAAAAGTAATCTTATACTTATCCTTTTCAACATGGCATACTTTGTGACTTTTTTTGTTTTTATACTGTTTAAGTATACAATTCTGAAATTATGAAGAAAAAGGATATAACAGGGCAATGAGATCTACCTTGTTCTGTCTCCTAGCAGAATTAACTACCATTCACTACCTATAAGGAGCAGTATAATCCAATCAGAATTGCTATCATTGTATGGCTTATTGTCTACCTCAGCGGATTAGAGTGAAGGTTAGCATGTAAGCATGTCACATTTTTTCAATATGCACACTGATGGTCCCAGATCAACTCCCACTGAAACTAAAATATTATAAATATCCTTTTAAACATGGTCTACTGTGTTATTATTATCTTTTTAATGATGGTATACTTTGGGTTTATTATATTAAAGCTTACATTCCTGAAATAATGATAACAAATCAATAAAAAAACCCACTTTTTTATTTATAATATCATAGGGACATCTATCTGACATCTATATTATGAAAAAGTGGATTTTAAAAAACTAATATCAGACATCTAACCAACGCCTAAGTAACATTGATTGGCACTTGCACCACAAGGATGTCTATAGCACGCCTAAAACTAGATGTAGTTTATAGAATCGGGGCCTTAGGATAAAATGGCATTTGCTTTAAAAAGGTGGCTGACCCCTGTCCTAGAAAGTCAGATACCTTTGGGCTGTTCCTGAACATCTATTTTTCTTGTGAACTATCTTAATTTGAGGAATATTCTGTGATCATGGGGTCTCAGTGTCCCTCTGGAATTCTACAGTCTCAAGTGCACCCTTCCTTCTATCTTCAAAGCCTTTCCTGTCACATGCTGCTTTGTCTTACTTCCTCTTTCTTCTGAGCAATACAACATAACAAATGATGTTACCTTCCTTGGTAAATGATCAGCTATTTTCCACATTTCTCTGTTCCATGTGGTATTGTTTTCAGAGCCAGACATGAGCATGTCATGCAGTGCGTGTGCCAGGGCGTAGACAGCATTGTATACACTGTTGCTGTTCCCAAAGTATTTGGTGCCACAGTGTGAGACTAAGGGCAGTTTTTCAACAAAATTACAGGATCTTTTGATGTATTTTGGGCATTTACTGTCACACATGGCCCTCCACCATAGCCGAGTAAAACCATTGCTTGGAAGCAGAGTAACATTTACCTCCTGGATAAATTTTGTAAAACTTGGAATCTTCTTTTTTGCTATTGCAAATGACAATGTGTTGTTCTTTTTCTTATGTCGTCTTCCCAAACCTGAAGGGAAATCCAGTTCAGATTTTGTGATCCAGACTTTGCCAGGGATATTCAGAAATAGTATTTCACTGTTTAGATACAATGTATTGTCTGTGTTAGAATAGACAATGATCACTTTTATTGATGGCATGTGAATGCTCTCATTTATTTTCAATTTTTTCTCTGCTGGCATGAAACTGTTCTGTGTATGACTGAAGGTTTCTATGAATGCGATACAGCCACCATGCTGTTCAATCCCTTCTCTCAAGATATGGACTGCCCTCAGGCTGCTGTCATCATCACTTGCAATGATGCCAACCCAGGTCCAGTCAAAATGCTTAAGTACCTTGACAATCCCAGCACAAATGATCAGCTCATTGGGGACAGTCCGATAAAAGTAAGGAAATTTAACAGTATCACTCATAAAAAGACTCTGCGATGTGAAACTGATCTGTAGAGAAAAAATAATCCATAATCTTTGTCATTGTTAGATTACACTTTAATTTACATAAAACATACCCCCTCTTTTACTAAGGCCCTCTTTTACAAAGATGCACTAAAATGCTTAGCGTACCTTTGTGAAAGAGGGGGTAAGGTGCAATAACCAATTAGCATGCGCTAATTGAATTAGCGAGCATTAAATGCTAATGCATTCTTAGACTAACATGCATGCATTAGTGTTTAGCGCGTGCTAATTGGTTAGTGCACCTTTGTAAAAGAGGGCCATAGTTCTCCTACAAATAGTTGTAGATCAAGCATTCTAAATGGCAACAAAACTGTAGTTCTAACGCCTTTCTCTTGTATCAGTTTGTCCATTTGTCCTGTTAAGTCCACGTACAACAAACTCTCATTGTACTTTGTACTTTTAAAAATGTGCATTTTTAATTTTTGGATGTCCACCACCTTGAATTCTGATTTGGCGGTATAACAACTAAACTGAACTAAACCTTAAGTTGATACTGCATCCTTTCCATAAAGATAGAGCTCGGCACGGTTTACATGTTATTTTAGTATATGAGGGAAAGACATAATAAGAAATAGTGGTTATAAAGAGGATAGAGAGCTTTACATTTTTGGAAAAAAGCCAGATTTTCAGATGCTTTCAGAATAATTGGAAGGAGCCCAGATTCCGCAGCAGGGCAGGAAAGTTATTCCAAAGCTCAGTGATTTTGAAGAATAGGGATTTCCCTAATTTACCTGCATAGATGATGCATAGACATTTTAATAAACATGAAAATTGAAACATCTTGTATAAAGTGGCAGTGCAGCTGTGTTAATCTGTCAAGTGGATAAACCATTGGTCAACTACCAAACATGGATATAGGAGGTTCTTTCCAAGCCACAAATATTTTGAGGATTGAGACAATTTCCTAGTTGGTGAATGTGGTTGCTAATACTTCTAAATGTCTAACCTTTTGGATAATATTATAAAAGCTGCTACCCTGCTACTACTATTTATTATTTATATAGCACTACCAGATGCATGCAGCACTGTACATTAACATGCAAGAGACAATCCCTGCATGAAAGAGTTTACAATCTAATTATGATAGACAAACAGGACAAAAAGGATGAATCTATACACACTGCTTGGGCACAGAATTACAATGAGAATAATGAGGCAGATAGGGTAAAGGTCGGGACTAGAGAAGAAATGACAAAGAGAAATGGGTGTTTTACAAGAGGTTTGTGTTAGGACTTAGCACACTTTTTGAAGCTGTGTTTTTCAGCATGGATTTGAATATTGCCAGAGATAGTGCCTAGTGTGCCAAGACAAGCTGGTTGTTCCAGGCAAATGGCACCACAAGGTAGAAAGTATGGAGTTGAGATGTGCTAGAAGTGAAGGATACAGACAAGAGAGACTTACCCAACAAATGGAATTACTGGGGTAGAGCATAGGGAGAGATAAGAGAAGTGAGATATGGAGGATCTGCTGAGTAAATATACTTGTAGGTCAATGGGAAGCATTTAAACTGTATGTGGAAATGGACAGCGTAAAGCCAGTGAATTGATTTGAGGAGAGCGGTAACATGAGCATAAGGACACTGGTGGAATATGAGGTGTTGAGCAGAATTATGAACAGACTGAAGGGCAGAAAGATGTCTTAGTGGAAGGCCTGTGAGAAGCAATTTGCAGTAGTCCAGGCAAGTGGTGATGAGAGTGTGGATGAGGGTCTTGGTAGTTTGACCAGAAATAAAAGGCTAGATTTTAGTGATGTTGTAAAGAAAAAAATGACAGGTTTTGGTGGTCTGATGGAAATGCAAAGAGAGGGAAAGATATGAGTGAAAGATGATACTGAGGTTGTGAACCAATGAGACAGGGAGGAAGAGAGTATTATCCACTGAACTAGAGAATGGAGGAAGAGGAGAGGCAGGTTTAGGAGGAAAGATAAGAAGTTCAGTCTTGGCCATGTTTAATTTTAGATGGTGGGTGGCAAGATATCCATGTATTAATGTCAGACAGGAAGGCTGAGACTCAAGCCTGGATTTGTGTAGAAATTTCAGATGTAGAAAGGCAGATTTGCTAATCAATCATTAGCAGAAAGGTAATACTGGAAGCCATGGGAAGAAGTTAGATCATCAAAGGATGAACTGTAGATGGAGACTGAGATGAATCCTGTTATTCACTGACTGATAGCAGAATGGCAACAAAGGAGGATCCTCTAGAGCTTACACTGAAAGTGTAATGAGAAAGATAAGAAAGAAAGCATGAGATAACAGGGCCCTGAAACCCAAGTGAGGAAAGTGTATTGGTGAGTAGGCTGTCATCTTCAAGATCAAGAAGGATGAGGATGGAGTAGAGGCCTTTAGATTTGGCCAATGGCAGGTATTTGGAGATTCTAGCAAGGGCCATTTCCATAGGATGAAGAGGACGGAAATCTGATTGAAGTGTGTTGAGGATATCTTGAGACAAAAGAATGTCAAGACAATGATTGTGAACAGCACATTCAAGTAGCTTGGATAAGAAAGAAAGGAGTGAGATAGAGTAATAATTAAAGGGGCAGATAGGGGCTAGTAAGGTTTTTTGAGGAGTGGTTTAACTACAGCATGTTTTAGGGTGTCAAGCACAGTCACAGTAGAGAACAATAGGTTGCAGATATGGCACATAGAGGAGTTGACAGTAGGAGAGATGGTGGTCAGTAAATGGGTGGGAATGGGATCAAAGGAAGAGGAAGTGAGTTTGGAGGAGGAAAAATGTGTAGTTTCCTCTTCAGAGATTTCAGAGAAGGAAGAAAAAGTGACAGGGGACAACAGAGAGTCAGCAGAGTGGATCAGAGGAGGGAGAGGTGAAGGAAATTTGGTCTAAAAGTCAAGGTTAATCTTGTGAACCTTGCCATGGAAGTATTCAAAATGAGCAAGTCAATCCAATAGAAGAGCAGAGAAGACCTGATCTTCAGGTCAAAATAGTCTTTAATGGCAACCATGCAAATGGTAACACCAGGATGCAACACATACCATGTTTCAGCTTATATAGTCTCTTGATTGTTGTTAACCTCGTTGACCTGAGAGGTTACTGCAAAGTAAATTTGTTGGGGTTTTTGTCCATTAAAACATCCACTGAACAACTTATGCATTGAGGTTGCAAAAATAAAGCCAGTGTGGCATCTAAGTGGCAGAAAAAGTCAAAATGGTGCACACAGCTTCCAAACAGCAGACCGTCTCACTCTTTAAAACTAGTTTAGTCAAAAGAATTAATCCTGAATGAACAGAAGAATTGCTGTTGAATAATCCAGATGCTCTTATACACTATGGAAGTACTCAGCCATAGTCTGGGGAAAATGGAAAAGAGGAGTTGGAGGTGAAGGCACTTTGGCACAAATTCTGTATAGGACGCCCTATCTCATAAGCCCCCTAAACCTATACAGAATCACGCCTAAGCCCTTAATAACCCGATTCTCTAACTGACGTCCATGTTGCAGGTGCCGGTTAGAGAATCAGGTTGCTGATAAGCTTATCATGGCACAGGATCTCCCTATTATGATAAGTATAGCGGCAACCCGCCCCCACCCCATGTGAAGTCTACTGACAGGAGGGATACCCAATCCCTCCTGTGGGAACCTGTCAGAATGCCACCACCACCACCACCCCATTAATTGCTGGAAGGAGGGATGTTTTTGAACAAGATTTGAATTCACTAATGAGACTGATTTTTCTCAATTCCCAGATGTTATTTTATGGAAAGAAAATTTGGATTTTCCCTGATGTAACAAGAACTACACAGGAGCAGAGAAAACAGTTCTTAGCAATGAAGACAGAAATATTAGCACTTGGAGCAACATTTTTTTTGGCATATCCATGTAAATGTTCAATTAAAAATTCTTAGGTGTTAAGTATATCTTTTTTATTCCGTAACAATTTAGATCATTCCTGGACTTGAAGAAAATTTCAACCGGGACAGTTTAATAAGTGATAGTCATGATTTTGGAAATATGAGGACTGTATACCGTTAAGCCAATTCCAGCGTACCGGGCAGAGAGGAGCCGGAGCCCCGATCCAGCAGGGCGTGAGAGCGTTGTTCCGCTCCGCCCCCCCAGCCTGCGGGGAAACTACTTTTCTTTAAAAGGCCTGCGGCGGGTTACCTGCTCCCACACAGCAGCCAGCGTACCGGGCAGAGAGGAGCCGGAGCCCCGATCCAGCAGGGCGTGAGAGCGTTGTTCCGCTCCGCCCCCCCCCCAGCCTGCGGGGAAACTACTTTTCTTTAAAAGGCCTGCGGCTGGTTACCTGCTCCCACACAGCAGCCAGCGTACCGGGCAGAGAGGAGCCGGAGCCCCGATCCAGCAGGACGTGAGAGCGTTGTTCCGCTCCGCCCCCCCCAGCCTGCGGAGAAACTACTTTTCTTTAAAAGGCCTGCGGCCTCAACGGCGCGCAGTCGTTCGGCGCGCCGGCTAAGGCGCACGGCAAAGGCGCGTGCGCCTTAGCTCGCGCCTTTGCGAGAGTCTGAGCAGAGAGACTGAATCAGAGCCCAGTTGATAAATTAAGACTCTAGGAGTTAATGCCAGGGGCCCAGAAATAAAAGTGATCTTGGGCAAAGTGCTGACCGAAACCAGCGACCAGCGCTATTTGGGGCCCAACATCGGAACATATAGAGCACTGCTCCGATCCATAGGAAAAATCTGGAAAAAAAAAAAACCAATGGTACCCATGGCCCAGCCGACTGATTCCTGACCTACTCCATTCAGTGAACGACCACGCAACGCAGACCAAATCTCACCAACCTGTCGGTTAACCAGCAAGGAAAACCAGAGTCCGACTCCATATGATAAGTATAATTAACTATGAACCACAATCAACTTGCATGACCTTGCATGACATTGCATGACTATGTGAACTCTATATCACTACCTCAACCCTGACAAACTGAACCACAACCAGCTTCCATGACCTTGCATGACTTGGCATGTCAAAGTGAACCTTATATCATTACCTCAACCAATTAAGTCTGTAAAACCAGGAAAAAACTGCATATCTCAACCATTTAGACCGCATACCGTAACCTGTTTACACTAACCTGATAGGACTGTACATTGTAATCTGTTTACTTCAACCTGAAAAGACTGTACATCTACTTGATAAGCCTGTACAATCCAGGTAAAAGACTGTTACATCTAAGAGGAATACTGTTCCCTCGCCACCCTGCAACCTACCACACTCCTTATACCAGCTCCCCCAAAACAACTACCTTGCAAACCTCCAAACACCACCATGACCCGGCCCAACTTTCACCAATGAACAACATTGCTCCTAATCTATCTAATCATCACCAAGTTCTGCACAGCCGACCCAACATACTCTGCTCCTATCCCAGTCCACTACTCCCTACACCGCACAGTAAAATCCAAATTCCATACCCTCACACACCATACTCCATATGATAAGAACATAAGAAGTTGCCTCCGCTGAGGCAGACCAGAGGTCCATCTCGCCCAGCGGTCCGCTCCCGCGGCGGCCCATCAGGCCCATTGCCTGAGCAATGGTCCCAGACTATCCCTATAACCTACCGCTATTCTTATCTGTACCCTTCAATTCCTTTATCCTCTAGGAACCTATCCAAACCTTCTTTGAAGCCTTGTAACGTGCTCCGGCCTATCACAGCCTCCGGGAGCGCGTTCCATGTGTCCACCACCCTCTGGGTGAAAAAGAACTTTCTGGCATTTGTTTTAAACCTGTCTCCTTTTAATTTTTCCGAGTGCCCCCTTGTACTTGTGGTTCCCCGTAATCTGAAAAATCTGTCCCTGTCTACTTTTTCTATACCCTTCAGGATCTTGAAGGTTTCTATCATGTCTCTTCTATGATGGCCCAGCTACAGGCCCTCCCACAGATACATCCCCGCCACCCATCCCAAATCCTCCTCCCCCCCACAGATCCACCAAACATGGCACGAAAAAACAAAGAACACTAAAAAAGCTAGCCTACCCCCATTACTCTCCAACAGACCACACTAACTACCAGAACCTACAAGGATTCTACCTAAACATCAGATCAATGAGAAATAAGTCCATTCTCATCAAAGACTGGCTATCCGAAACCAACCCTGACTTCATACTATTCACGGAAACATGGCTACTCTCAGACAAAGACATTATTATCAAAGACTGCCTCCCCCAGGCTTCAAGATTCTATCCCTAGCTAGAACCTGGGGAAGGGGAGGAGGGCTAGCAATAATCTTTAAAGACCACCTAAACTGCACCATACTTAATTCCAAATCCTCTCCCAATTCAGAAATACTAGCCATCTCTCTAACCTCAAACCCCTTTGCCTCCTCCCTAACAATCACCTTATTCTATATCCCTCCAAAAAAATGGACCCTAGCCAAAGAAGACTTTGCAGAATTCCTACTAACCAACTCTCTAACAAGTCCATACAACCTACTATGTGGGGATATCAACATCCACCTAGAGCAAACAAAACAACCAGATGTATCTGACTTCTGACTGCTAATCTCCCAACTAGGTTATTCCAAACCCCCACCCATCAAAACTCACCAAAAAGGACATCAACTAGACCTGGTGACATTCTCCACCAAAGAATCAACCAATCCCAAATTCCGCTGGAAACAAGATAACTGGACAGACTCCCTATGGTCTGACCACAGACTATGTAGCTTCGCCATTGACTGCCAACAAAAAACCACCAAAAACAACAAAACAAGAAACAAAAAAACTCACAACACTAGAGGTAAAATCGACCCAATAGTATTCTGGTCCCGCTATGAAACCATCACAAAACAAAACGAAGAAACAGCTCAAATTATGACTTCCTGGATCAAAAACAGCACAAACATTCTAAACGAAATAGCTCCCATAAAAACTTGCAGAATCAGAACTCCTAACCTGGATGGATGGTTTGAAGCAGAACTACTCCTAGTAAAAAGGGACCTTAGAAAATCTGAAAGACTTTGGACTAAATCTGGAACCCAGGAACACAGAGTGGACTGGAGACTCAAATTAAAAAACTACAAACACCTCATCAATGAAAAACGAAAAAATTTCTACACCCATAAAATAGGAAACGTCACAACTAACAGTAGCAACCTCTTTAAACTAGTCAACGACCTTTACAATCTTGAGACGCTCACTGATAATCATGAAGAATCCACACTAACCGCTAACACCCTTGCAGACTTCTTTAACAACAAGATACAAAAACTAAGGTTATCTATAACTGCCCCAGCCAAGCCCCACGAGGACTTTCCCATACTCCCCAACACCGACATGTCTAATCCGGACCTCGGGTCCAGAACAGACCTAAGCTGGAACCAATTCAAAACTATAGACTGGCAAACCTTCAACAAATATTACAATAAGTACTCCAACTCCTTTTGCAGACTGGACACCTGCCCCCCAAACATTATGAAAACCGCGCCAATCCATTTCAAAGCCAACATGTTGGCATGGGTAGACCTCCTACTATCCACAGGTAGTTTCCCAACAGAGCAGGGCCACATCTCGATATCCCCATTAATAAAAAACACGAAAGAACCACCCAATGACCCATCCAATTACAGACCGATCGCTAGTATCCCACTGTTCACCAAAATAGCAGAAGGGATGGTAAATGCCGAACTTACCACACACCTGGAAAAATTTAATGTCCTAAATGATAATCAATCAGGCTTCCGCTCCGATCTCAGCACTGAAACCATTATAGCCTCTCTACTTGACCACCTTCACACACTCTTCAGCCAGGGCTCTAGTGCCCTGATCATCCAGCTTGATCTCAGCAGTGCATTCGACCTGGTCGACCACACCATCCTACTAGACTGCCTTGCTTACATTGGCATCTCCGGCCAAGTTCTCAACTGGTTTCATGGATTCCTACGAAACAGATCATACAGGGTGTTTAAGAACAACTCTCTTTCATATAGCTGGGACAACTCCTGTGGCGTTCCACAGGGTTCCCCCCTGTCCCCCACCTTATTTAATGTCTACCTTACCTCCCTAGGAAACCTCCTGCAAAGCCTCAAACTCAAATTCTTTATCTACGCGGATGACATCACAATAGTCATCCCACTAACCAATTTCACACCAGAGTTTCTTACCTCACTCTCAAATATACTCACTCAGATTGAACGCTGGATGTTATCCTACAAACTAAAACTAAATCCCGACAAAACAAAATTCTTACTAGCCACCCCCAACGACAAAATCAAAGACACCACAATTCAAGTGAAAGGATCTACTTTCCCCCTCGAACAAACCTTAAAAATACTGGGAGTCACACTAGATAAACATTTATCCCTGGAGAAACACACAGACATCACAGTTAGGAAATGCATCGCGGTGCTATGGAAACTCCGCACCATTAAAAAATACTTTGACGAGACCTCATTCCGCCTGCTAGTACAATCCTCCATCCTTAGCATACTGGATTACTGCAATATTATTTACTTGAGCTCCACGAAGAAAACGATTTGAAGACTCAAAATGATCCAGAACACTGCTGTCCGCTTCATATTCGGCCTGAAAAAATGGGAACATGTCACCCCTTTCTACCACAAACTTCACTGGCTACCCTTTGAATCCAGAGTCCTATTCAAATTTGCCTGCTTCTGCTATAAAACAGTATTTGGCCTATCCCCAAGCTACTTAAACCCTCACTTCTATCTGAATCACATAAACAAGCACTCCCGCAGAATTCAGCTCTTCGCCTTCCCCTCCCTAAAACTATGTCACTACAAAAGATTCCTTGATAAAACTTTTGCCTTCCAGGCTGCCAAACTGAACCCATGGCTAGCCCAAATTGTCCTTGAGGCCCCCACCTACCTCGGGTTTAGAAAATCTCTCAAAACTCACCTATTCCATGGACAAGACACCTAACACCCCTCTCCAATGAACAACAATCTCCTCCTGCCCCCTTCCACCTCTCTTTTCCCAACCTACCCACCCCCTCCCCCCCTAACCTACCCCCCTCTCTCTCCTAACTTCATTCTACCTCCTTGCTCCTAATATTGTTCAATTGTTTTCGAACCACTTGTTATTTATTGCTTGCTTCTAATAGTGTTCAATTGTTTTTAAACCACTTGTAATTTTTTGTTAATCTAATGTAAACCGCCTAGAACTCCTTGGGTATGGCGGTATACAAAAATAAAGTTATTATTATTATTATTTATTACTATATTCCACTATTGAGTTACTCCTCATTCTTAATATTCCTCCTCTGACGTGATATTATAGTCTAAGAAAGATTTAATATTTGTTTCCTTATTTAAATTATAAGTTTGTATCTTGGTTTCAATTCTGATTTGCTTGTACAAGAGATCTCTTGTGAAATTATATTAAAATTCTAATAATAATAAAAAAAGATCACACAGCAGGATGGAAACCCAGTCCCTCCTGCCGGCCACCCCCACCCTCCTTTCAGACCACCAAACCCACCCCCTGGACCCTCCTCTACCCCTTCTAGGACCCCCACCCCTACCAGAACCTTGCATAACCCCACCCCAACACCCCAGTCCCCCCTACCCTTTTTTGATGGCTGGCCAGATGGGTTCTCCCTATGGCCGGCTGGCATGCCCGCCTATGTCTGAATTGTGGGCCTACTTCTTCCCGGTGCATTGTGGGATACACCAGGGAGGGGCCTAAGGCCTGACTGGCCCAGGAGCCTAAGGCCCTGCCCTTAGGAGGGGCCTTAGGCACCTGTGGCAACTGGAATCTTAGGTTGGCCCATATGCTTAAGGCCCCTCCAATGGGGGGGACCTTAGGCACCTGGACCAATTGGAATCTTATTGAGAAAAATGGTCATTGAACTACTCTCTATTTTCTGTCCAATAACCCATAGAACAATGCCTCCTATCCCATAACTCTTTAATTTTCTTAAGGCTCTTAAGAGAACTTTGTCTAAAGCTTTCTGAAATTCTAAGTATACCACATCAATCAGCTCATTTTTGACATGTTTATTCATACCTTCCGATAATCGCCAGGGTCCACTATAAATGCGCCTGTTTAACTTTCAAAATCCTATATTGTATCCTCCCTCCCTTTATCCCTCTTTCTCAGAATTCCTCAAACCCTAATACCACCAGATCCTCCCACAAATTAAAACTATCCTTCCCCTCGCTAAAAAGCATTTCCCACACAGGAAAGCTAGGGACCTCTCTCCACTTCAAAATCACTGAGCTCTGGAACAACCTTACCTCCCCTCTTCGGAACTTGAGCTCTCTCCAAGTTTTCCGCAAACATCTGAAAACCTGGCTTTTCTCAAAAAATGTAAGTCTCCCTCCAACTTAGGAATCAAGGAAACTCTTATATCTTGGCATCCCAAGTCCTCTTATATTTCTTCACACTTCTACCTCTAACCCTCTGTTGTTCTTTCCTATTTCTCCTACTGTAAACCGCGTCGAGCTCTACGAACGTGGAGATGACGCGGCATACAAACCTAAGGATTAGATTAGATTAGATACCTTCAAAGAAATTAAGATAATTGATGAGGTAAAACTTCCTTTGGCTGAATCATGCTGATTCAGTTTAATTGAACAAAGTGATATGTAATTTTATGCTTTATAATAGTGTCCATTATTTTTCCCAGCACTGAAGTCAGGCTTATGGTTCTATAATTTCCTGGATCACCCATGGAACCTTTTAAAAAATTGGCATTATATTGTCCACACTCATAATCAAAACAAAAGTACATCAGAAAACCAGCTCAAGTTGGCACTTAAACAACCTAAAAGACAGGTCATCCAAGTGCCGATTAATTGTAAGGATTTTTTTATGTATCCGGAGACTTTTTAGGCCTCTGAATCCTGCTGTGTGCCCAGAGATGAAAGGGGTATTTTTGAAGGAATGGTGAGGGGAGGATGTGGGTTGGGTGGGGTGTGGTCAACCTAGACTTAGGGCTCCTTTTACAAAGGTGTGCTAAGCATTTTATGCACATCTCCTCGAAAGGTGCATAGAGGGATAGGGGGGATTAAGTTTTTGCCAGGTTACACCTGGCTGGGCCTCCGCGTGAGCGGATCACCGGACTTGATGGACCCAGGGTCTGTTCCAGAGATGGCAGTTCTTATGTTCTTATGGGTGTTTAGCATGCGCTAAATCAACATGTGCACTAACCGCTAACGCATCTATAGGATAACATGCACGCATTAGCGTTTAGTGCACACTAAAAAGCATAGCGCACCTTTGTAAAAGAGGGGGTTAAAGTCACACATTCTTTTTTTTTTTTTTTTTTAATTATTTATTTATTGTTTTCAACTTAAATTTCAAGTATAACACTTGTACAGAAAGCAAGAATAGAATAGAAATCAAATACAATAGTAATATAATTCCTAAATTAAACAAATATACTATTTATGCTCAAGTCCACAATTAAGATCCAAGAATTAAAGAAAATTGGCGAAATTATCAAAAAAGAAAGTTATAATATTAAGAAACTGAGAACTATAGCACTGAGATAGGGTCACAATATCCCAAATATAGGGCTCAAGGATTGTTAACATTCAGACGAGACATAGCCACGAAATTTGTCAATTGTAATGGTTCAAAAAACACATATTTAAGAGTACGGTGATATACAATACATTTACACGGATGTCTCAAATAAAAAGTTGCCCCCAAAGATAAAACCCCAGGTTTCAACAGAAGAAATTCACAGCGGCGCCTTTGCGTCTCCCGTGCCAAATCTGGGAACATTTGTATTTTATACCCAAGGAAGCTTTTTTGTCTATTTTTAAAGAAAAGTTTTAACAACCATGTTTTATCAATTGGCAAAGCTAAAGTAATAATCATGGTGGCTGGTGATGCTAGATCCTTCTCAGATGTTTCTAAGATCTGTGATATATTTAGAAGTTCTTGATCTGAAGGTTTTTCTTTTAGTTGTTGATTTTGTTCTTTATCAGGCAAATAATAAACCCGTGAAAATGGTGGTAATGAATCTTTGGGTATCTCTAAGTTCTCTACTAGATATCTCTTAAGCATATCTCTAGGTGTTACTAACTCAAGTCTTGGAAAGTTAATTAACCTTAAGTTATTACTGCGTGAATTGTTCTCAAGCATTTCAGTCTTCTTCCTTAGGTTAATATTGTCTTTGACTAAGGCCTCTTGAATTTGTTTCAATGATACAATTTCTTTTTCCATTTTTAGAACAGATGAGTTAGAAGTATTTGTTTCTTTTCTTAAATCCTTCAATTCCTTATCATGTTCCTTAATTTTCCCTTCAATTTGTTGAAGTGTAGGAGTAATTTTTTTAACAAAACCAGCCAATAAGTCCCAGATAGAGTCTAAAGTCACTTCTGCAGGTTTAATCAATTCAATTGAGGTTTGTGTAAATGTAGAGTGCTCACCGTTCTGAAGTCCTTCGGGGGATGTCTTCAGCCCTTCCCCCTCATGTTGAGATGATATTCCCCCAGATACCTCCATAGGGGCCCTGGAAAAGTGGGCCCCAGCCTCCAAACTCTCCAGTGAATCTTCCCTTGCCTCTGGAGAGGAGAAAACCAGTGAATCCGGGGTTTCCCCGCCCCTGGGAGAGCTGGTCGTCTGGGGTTGCGGGGGCGGTGCCCTAACGTCGGGGCTCAGTGTGGTATCGGGCCCAGGAGCATCCACGATGGTTTTGCCTCCCTGTGTTCTCCGCGGGCCGCCATCCGACGTCGCTGCGACCTCCTGCATGCGCCACAAGAGTTCTTGAATATTTCCGAGACCCGGGGCTCCAGGACGCCGCGAGGCAGAAGCGGCACTCCGGCCCCCATCTCTTCGGCATTGCGGTAAGTAATTATCGTTAGAAAAGTTGAAAAAGCACAATCCTGGGACACGCAGCTCAGCGCGTCCTGTCTCAGATCGCCATCTTGGATCCCGAGCTCTTAAAGTCACACATTCTTGAAGAGTTTCTCCTTATTCTGAGTAACTGAGAAAATGATAAACTGTCCTTGAGCTTCTTTAGATGACACCTATCGTAGCTCAAAATGTTGTTTTTATCTATAGATTTTTCTGTAAACATTTGTGATAAAAGAATTCTATACTGTTGAATATATGGTTTATAGTTTATTTATATCCCCACTTTAACAAGGTGGATTACAATACCACATTCACAATAAATGTTACAAACAGCCATAAGACACACATTTATAAATTTCATCAACATATCATGCAATTTACCCATGCTTCATTTTGCAATAGAGATGTCTCTTTAAGAACCTCTTAAAAACAATCACATCTTTTTGTTTTCTAATATACAGTGGAATGGAATTCCACGTGTCTGGGCCAGCACAGAAAAAAGCTCCCATTCTTGTGACTTTCAACCTTGCCTGCAGTATAATAGGAACATATAACTCTCTAGCTTGAGCGGAGCATAAACTACATGATGGTACATACTCAGATATACAGTGGATCAAATATCTTGGAGCCATTCCATGAAGGCAAAGGTAAGTTAGCAACAGCAGTTTATATCGTATTCTAAAATCAATCTTCAACAAGAAAAGTTTATATCCGAAGTGATTTTACATTCAGGTACTATATCATATTTCCTTATCTGTCCTGATGGGCTCAAACTCTACCTAGTGTACCTGGGGCAATGGGGGGATTAAGTGACTTGCCCACAGTCACAAGGAACAGTGAGGGATTTTAACCCAGAACTTCAGGGTGCTGAGGCTGTAGCTCTAACCACTACACCACGCACTCCCCACCACAGGTGTTCAACCATACCACAAAAGCATTGAATTCAGGTATAGTGTCCCTCCATAAAACAAAACCCATCATCTATATATTCTAAAGCATCTATGAATTTTGCTTAGAAAGGGAGAACAATATACACAAAAAAATGTCAAAATTTGACATATACAAATTTACGAAAGATGGAGCATAAGGTGCCTCCATCACTTCTCAAGATGTCTGCAGGTAATATTGTCCATCATACATAAAATAAAAGCTTTTTCATTGTAGTATGCGACAAATAATCAAATGTAGTCTAATCCTTTGTTCTAGAGCACTCTTGATCGCACATAATACATCATGCTGAGAGATAGACATGTGCAGAGAAGTCACATGCAAATATATTAACACAAGAAATGGAAACGATCTTAGATATCTGATAGTAAATTCAAAAATTGTTTAGAATCCTTAATCTAGGATTTGTTTTTCACTACTTCTGGTTTAAGAAATTGATCTAAAAGTTGGAAA
This sequence comes from Geotrypetes seraphini, assembly GCF_902459505.1. Classification (NCBI taxonomy): domain Eukaryota; kingdom Metazoa; phylum Chordata; class Amphibia; order Gymnophiona; family Dermophiidae; genus Geotrypetes; species Geotrypetes seraphini. Next base: position 108,098,923 of record NC_047095.1, on the reverse strand, counting down.
GTTGTTCCAAGAGAGAGTTTTGTGAGGACATAACTGGACATCCCTGGGGAGAGGGTACTTTTAATGTATTTTAGGCAATAGATAAAATACAGAAGTCACTGGATGTTTTTTGTTAAGATATTTATAATCTTTAAATGTAAGAAAACCTTCTTCCATATCTTTCTATGTGATTTTCTGAACACCTTGCTAGATTCAACATAAGTGATTTATAGTTGGAAAAATCACTGAGTTGTTTAATTATGTCAGCTATGTCTTGTATAACAATAGCCCCACCTTTTCCTCTTTTTCTACCTTTGTTAACACATGGAATACTTCTGATCTGGTCTTCAACAATGGTACTTTTTAAATAATACCCATGCCTGGTTTATCTATTAGCATTTATTAACTGTCCTTCTCATGAAGAGATTCACCCAAAGTGGTTTACAATACACTGAATAGTAATCAGCTACTCTTAAGTATTTTCCCTATCCAACCCTGCAGGATCAAAATCTAAGGGCTAGATTCACTAAGGCCATGGATCGGATACGATCTGTGAGCGATCAGATCTGATCCGTGGCCGGGGGAGACTGATTCACGAAGGGCCCTCATACAAATGAGAGAGATCAGAATCACGCTCCCAACCAACCGCACGGATCGCTCTCCAGCAATCCTGATGAATGCGCAGACCATCTGTAGATGATTTGCACATGCGCTGGCCCTCTGTGCCCAGTAGAGCTGGAAACAAAACTTTACTACTTTTTTACTTCGCGAGCCATTGATTTTAACCCACTTTAAATCCGTGGGTTAAAATCAAGGGCTTGCACTGCGGGGAAGGGCAGGAGAGTCAAGGCAGAGAGCAGGAGAAGCAGGATCATGGCAGAGAGCAGGAGATCAGGGCAGAGAGCAGGGTGGCCAAAGCAGGAGAATTGGGGCAGTCACTTGTTTTTGGATCGGCCAGCCCAGTCAGTGTGCCTGCATTTGTTTAGTGAATCACATCTTTCATACTTTGTACGCTGTTTTCCCTCATTTGCATGCGCAGATCGGATTGGATCGGAGGATGATCGGCTATGAAGTTAGTGAATTGGGTCGGAGGAAAATCGGATCGCAAAATGGTCGGTGTCCATAGTGAATGTAGCCCAAACTGAAGTGCTAATTGACTTATCCAGAGTCACAAAGAGCAGGCTGAGATCAAACTGAAACTTCAGGGTGCTGATACAGCAGCTCTAACATCTTCACCTCCTAACCATTGTGGTCAATCCTTTTAGCTACTTTTAAACATTTTTCTTATCATAGTCACCCTTTCAAAAATTAATGTTGCTACAATAGATTTCCTAGATTTCTTTAGTGACTTTACTCCAGATAAGAACACAAAAGTTCCCATTTTGGATCTATAAAGCCCCGTATCCTTTTTCAATAGTGGCCATCCCGGGTTACAAGTACTGTACATGGTAAGATTCCAATAAATAAAACAGATTTAATTCTGCTTATCCTAGGAAAAACAGTGGATTTTCCCAAAGTCCATCTCAATAATTGCTTATGGACTTTTAGGAACTATCCAAACCTTTTATAAACATAAGAACATAAGCAATGCCTCCGCTGGGTCAGATCTGAGGTCCATCGTGCCCAGCAGTCCACTCACACGGCGGCCCAACAGGTCCAGGACCTGTGCAATAATCCTCTATCTATACACCTCTATCCCCTTTCCCAGCAGAAAATTGTCCAATCCTTTCTTGAACCCCAGTACTGTACTCTGCCCTATTACATCCTTTGGAAGCGCATTCCAGGTGTCCACACATTGGGTAAAAAACTTCCTAGCATTCGTTTTGAATCTGTCCCCTTTCAACTTTTCCGAATGCCCTCTTGTTCTTTTATTTTTCGAAAGTTTGAAGAATATGTCCCTTGCTAAGCTATCTGCTTTCACTACATTTTCTGGCAACAAATTCCAGACATTAGGGGGTTCATAACTGAAATGGAAATACATCTAAAATCCCCACCTAAATCAGTACTTGGATGATCAAAAAGATAGGTCGTCCAAGTGCTGATAATTGAAATGGGTTTTAGACGTATCTAAAAACAGCTTAGGTCTTTTCAGTGCTGCTGTATGCCCAGAGCTGAAAGGGGCGTTTTAGGAGGAGTGGTGAGGGTGGGATCTGGGCAGGATGTGGGCTGATCTAGACTTACCCCCTCTTTTAATAAATGTGAATCTGTCCATAGAATATAATGGGCACGTTATCATTTAACGCATGCTAAATCGATTAGTGCACCTTAGTAAAAGGACTCTTTAGTCGTATTGCAAGTATAACCGAAAATATAATGAGACTGACTAGACGGAACTTGTACGTTGTGACTTAGGCGATGTAAAAACAGGTCTAACCCCCCTCTTTTACTAAGGCACGCTAACTGATTTAGCGCGCGCTAAATGATAATGCACCCATTATATTCTATGGACATGTTAGCATTTAGTGCACTCTAAATCGGTTAGCACACCTTAGTAAAAGGACCCCTAAGTGCCCAGAAGCTATCCAAAGTACCAGATAAGCACTGCAGACACAAAGTATAGATCCCCATACACTGCCCCAGTGATAACTGCCCCCCAACACCATAAAAATCAGAATAAAAACGTACATACCTGTCTCCAGAACATCATCATCTGGCATAGGAAAGCCTAGTAGAGCAGCACAGAGGTGGCTTAAGTAGTCTGGTGGTGGGTTAGTGAACCATAGAAAGGAGGACCTAGGCCTATAAGCCATTATAACTACTGCATTCATGGTGAAACATGTGCACCCCCCAAACCCCCCTAATCCCTACTGTACTGCCATATAGGTGCCACCTGCAGCCATAAGGACTATTGAGGATGTAGACAGGTGGGTATAGTAGGTTTGGGGGGTGTTTGGGAGGGCCCACCATGACCTATAAGGGAGTTATGGTGAGAGGTTTCTGTGGCACCCTTTTTGTGAAGTTCACTGCAGTGCCCTGTAAGGTGCCCCACTACTCTGTTGTCATGTCTGGGTGGCTAGTCCATCACTTTGCAGGCCTCTCCCATGTTCAAAAGATCTTATTCTAGGCGTTTTTGACTTGGATTATTTTTTGGTCGAATATGGGGTATAAGAATAGATGACTTAACGGTCTGGACAATCAAAACGGCTGAACGTACAGTTAGACGATTTTCAAAAAAAAATATTTTGGATGTATTTTTAGAAAATGGACTTTTGACATGTCTTTGGGCAACTTGCGACTTAGGCCTAAAATGGACTTAGACATATTTTTTTATTATGCCCCTTTAGGGCTATACCTGCCTCTTATGTCCTGTATGTGGGATGCTACCCAGGAGGATTTGGATTTCAGCTTTCTACCCAAGAGCCTATATTTGGTTTCAGAACTCCCTCCCAAATTGTTCTATATTATTCTTACTACATGTCATTGCATTATATCATACCCACTCTTTACTGATTATTCATTATTGAGTGATATATATATATATTTTTAAACCCTTTACCTGTGGATAGCGGTATATCTTGAACATATTGGACATCTGACTTGATTCTTCTGGTGGAAGTCCTTCAATGATAGCAGCCAACATGCCAGATGTTTTGCAGTAATAATTAGGAGTCCAGGCATCCATACCTGTAAATATATCCATGGCATCCCAAAACATATAGAATGGCACATTGTAAGAGTTAAAAAGATAGAACCCTAGTGTAAGGTTGGGTAAGAGCTCTGAACTGTTGTTAATTTCCTCCACTGCAGAAACAAAGGCCAAGTAGTCATAATAGAGTATTGGATAATACCTGTAAGGACAATGAAGAACAAATAATTACAATAATAACTCACCGAAAGATGGATAGGAAAAGTTGGATCTACTTTTAAAGCCAATAAGCAGTGAATATTTATAAATATGACAAATATAAAAAAAAGTATAAAGGAATTTCAAATGCAAAAGCCTTAAAAAGGTGCCAAACTGTCACTTACTAATGACTAATACATATACCAGGAGTAGGGAACTCCGGGCCTCGAGAGCCGTATTCCAGTCGGGTTTTCAGAATTTTTCCAATGAATATGCATTGAAAGTACATGCAAATAGATCTCATGCATATTCATTGGGGAAATCCTGAAAACCCGACTGGAATAAGGCTCTTGAGGACCGGAGTGCCCTACCCCTGACATATACAGTATACATGGAGTGGCATTTTTTGAAAAAAGGTTTAAGTCCAACTTGGATGTTTCCAGCTGAACATCTAAAGTTGGAGGTACAAAAATGGTTATTTTCAGATGGCAAACTGCTGGACATCGAAATAGCTAAGAAGAAAGCAATTTAAATTAAATCAGTAATTTAAAGAGAGAGTTTTAGGTTTTAGCCATAAGAACATAAGTATAGACTTAGAAACATAGAACATGACGGCAGAAAAGGGCCCACGGCCCAACAAGTCTACCCACTCAAATAACCCTCCCCTTTAAGTACCTCTTTGAAGTGAGCCCACGTGTTGATCCCATTTGATCTTAAAGTCAGTCACGTTAATGGCCTCAACTACCTGAAGTGGAAGATCATTCCATAGGTCGACCACCCTTTCAGTGAAGAAGTACTTCCTAGTGTCACCATGGAATCTCCCTCCCCTGATTTTCAGTGGATGCCCCCTTGTTGCCGTAGGGCCTGTAAGGAAGAAGAGATCTTCTTCCACCTCAATGCGGCCAGTAACGTATTTGAACGTCTCTATCATGTCACCCCTCTCTCTGCGTTCTTTGAGAGAGTAAAGGTGCAACTTACTTAGTCGTTCTTTGTAAGGGACATCCTTGAGCCCCGAGACCATCTTGGTGGCCAATCGTTGAACCGATTACATTCTTAGCACATCTTTCCGATAGTGTGGCCTCCAAAACTGTACACAGTACTCCAGATGTGGTCTTACCATGGACCTGTATAACGGCATCATCACCTCGGACTTTCGGCTGACAAAGCTTCTCCGGATGCAACCCAGCATTTATCTAGCTTTAGATGAGGCTTTCTCCACCTGATTGGCTGCCTTCATATCTTCACTAATGATTATTCCCAGGTCTCGTTCTGCCACAGTTCTGGTTAAGGTATGCACCAAGGTGCATAACCTTACACTTTTTGGCATTGAAATTCAGCTGCCAAAGAGTAGACCAGTGTTCCAGAAAAAGTATGTCCTGTGTCATAGCATCGGGCATGGTATCTTCGCCCACTATGTTGCATAATTTTGCATCATCAATTTTACCCCGAAGTCCCTGAGGCAGATCCTGTATGAAGATATTAAATAGGATTGGGCCCAGGACCGAGCCCTGCGGTACTCCACTGTGCTCCTCCGACTTTTCAGAGGGGGTACCGTTTACCACCACCCTCTGATGTCTACCACTGAGCCAATCTTGAATCCATGCAATTAATATTTCTCCTAGCCCCAATGAACTCATCTTGTTCAAAAGTCTACGGTGTGGGACGCTGTCAAAAGCCTTGCTGAAGTCCAGATACAACACATCTAGGGACTTTCCTTTATCCAGTTCTTTTGTTACCCCATCGAAGAAGCTGATCAAGTTGGATTGACAGGATCTCCCCTTTGTAAATCCATGCTGGTGTGGATCCCTCAGTCTCTCGTCGTCCAGAACCGTGTCTAATTTGTGTTTAATCAATGTTTCCATAAGCTTGCACACAATTGACGTGAGACTTACCGGTCTGTAATTTGCAGTGTCTAATCTGCATTCCTTTTTGTGGAGCGGAACGACGTTAGCTGTTTTCCAGTCTAATGGAACTTTTCCGGTGCCCAGGGAAAGATTGAAGAGCGCAGCTAATGGTTCTGCCAGGACATCTCTCAATTCCCTAAGCACTCTGGGGTGCAAATTATCTGGTCCCATGGCTTTATACACTTTGAGTCTCGACAGTTCTTGGTAGATGCTGTTGGTGGAAAATTCAAAATTCCTGAACGGGTCTTCTGAGCTCTCTCTTTTTTACAGCTATGGGCTGGATCCTGGTGCTTCACAGGTAAATACAGAGCAGAAGTATTTGTTCAGTAGTTCAGCTTTGTCGGGGTCCGATTCTGCAAAGTTGCCGTCAGGTTTCCTTAGGCACACTATACTGTCTGTATTCCTCTTTCTATCACTAACATATCTGAAGAAGGATTTATTCCCTTTTTTAATATTCCTAGCTAAATCTTCTTCCATCCTGAGTTTGGCGTATCTGACTGCCATTTTGACAGTTCTAGATTTTTCTAGATAAGCTTCTTTGTCTTCTGGTTGTTGTGATAGTTTGTGGGATACAAATGCTTTTTTCTTCTGTTTTATGAGTTCTGAGATCTCCGCAGAGAACCATTTGTTATTTCTCCGCCGTTTACTCACGGTCCTTATAAAGAGGTTGGTTGCTTCCTGTAGGGTAGATTTCAAAGCTGACCACATAACCTCCACATCATCTGTTGTGTCTTGGGTTTGCAGCGCCTCATAGACAAAATTTCCCATGCTCTCGAAGTCAGTGCCCTTAAAGTTAAGGACCTTTGTTGACGTGTTCAACCTCATGGATCCCTTCCTGAGGTGAAACCACACCATTTTGTGGTCACTGGAGGCCAATGCCTCGCCTACCGAAACCTCTGTGACACTGTCTCCATTGGTGAGTATCAGGTCGAGAATCGCCTGATCCCTGTGGGCTCCAAAACCGTCTATTTGAGTCTTGTCCCCCGTATAGATGTTAGCAGCTTTCTGCTGCTGCTGGTTGTGGATGAAATCTTGTTCCAGTTTATATCTGGCATGTTGAAATCCCCTAACAGTACAGTGTCTCCTCGCAGAGTGAAGGTTTCAATGTCTTCAATTAATTCTTTGTCTATGTCATCCTGTTGTTTAGGAGGCCTGTATACAATACCCATATACAGGCATTTGCCACTTCCCCTGGCAAGGTTCACCCAGAGGGACTCCCCTGAATACCTGACACCTGTGATTCTGGTAACTTTGATTTCTTCCTTGATATATAGTGCAACTCCTCCTCCGTTTTTACCTTCTCCGTCTCTGCGGAATAAGCTATAACCTGGTATAGCCATATCCCATCCATGGGAATCCGTGAACCAAGTTTCAGATATTGCCACCACATCTAGGTCAGCACTCCTCATTTCCATCTCCAATTCCAATATTTTATTGCCTAAACTGCGGGCATTGATGTACATAGCCTTCCATACTTCGTGTATGCCCGGTCTGTGCAAAGATTTTCCCGCTTGATTTAGTATTCCCTTTACTTCCCTGTTTGAGTTAGTTCATCCCTTCTGAGTTGGTGTGTCCCCTGCGGTACTGACTGCGGCATAAGTACTTACCTCAGACTCAGTAATGGAGTATTTACTTACCATACCAGGATGGTTACTTACTTTACCATGATGAGAAATGGTTCCCTCCCCCAACTTACCTAGTTTAAAGCCCTTTGGAGCAGGTGAGCCAGTCATCTACCGAAGACATTCTTCCCTCTTCTGGTTAGGTGGAGCCCATCCAATCCCTGTAGTCCCTGTAGTGCCTCTCTGTGGTCCAGGAAGCCGAAGTTCATCTCCCTGCACCATCCATGTTGCCATTCGTTTGTCTTCTGGATGCGATCTTCCCTGGTTCTGCCCTTACCTCTCACTGGAAGGATGGAGGAGAAGACCACCTGTGCTCCCATTTGCTTCAGCTTCTCACCCAGGGCTCTAAAGTCTTCTGGTATCTTCTCTGGGGTGTTCCTGGCGGTGTTGTTCGTCCCGACATGGATGAGAAGCATAGGATAGTAGTCTTGGGGCTTGACTAGTCTCCCTAGGCTTGTGGTTACATCCCTGATTCTGGCTCCTGGCAGACAACAAACCTCTCTTGTTAGTAGATCTGGTCTGCATATTGGTCCCTCTGTGCCCCGCAGCATGGAGTCCCCAATGACTACCACTCTGCGCTACTTCTGAGGGAGCTGGTCCGTTGCCCCTGGAGCCTGAGTCATCTTCTGGAAATCCTCTTGAAAGTCGTCCTGAAAGTCGGTGGCTGGTTCTATCTGTAGAAGTTGGAACCTGTTCTTTAGGGTGATCTGTGGGGTTGATGTGAGGCTTCTCTGATTGCTTGATGTAGGGGTAGGTCTTTTGTACTTGCTTGTAGAGGTGACCAGTTGCCAGGAGTTGACGTCTCCACCCTCTTCTTGTACTCCAGCCTCTTCTTGTACCCCAGCTGTTACTTCCAACGTTGCGGATCTGGTCGGTCTGGGTGTCTCAAAGGTGGTCATGTTTCCTTGCGCATGCTCAGAGACTTGGGACATCTCCTGGATGATGCCATCGATGTATGCCTCATTTTCCCTGATGCTTCTGAGACGCTTCACCTGCTCCCTTAGGCTCATCAGTTCTTGCATGATGTCTCCGGCAGTCTGTTGCTGGTCGACCATCTCCGTCTGTACTGAGACTGAAGTCATCTGCTGTGGAATAGCTTCGGTCTGCACAGAGACCTCTGTCGTCTGTCGTGGGTAGTCTTCTGTCTGCATGCAAGCTGTGGTCGTCCTCTGTCTCTCTTCAGTGACTGGGACGCTGGTCTTCAATGCAGACTTGTAGCTTCTAGTTCTTCCTGCCATTTTTCAGCTTCTCACTTGTTGAGTGTTGGTCTTGGTCCGCCTGCTAGTTGATTTTCTTTTGGACTCCTGGTTAGCTGATATGTGTAGTTGATTGCCTGTTAGTTGACTGTGTGAGTCTGTGCGATGTTTGTTTGGTATTAGTTTTGTTGCTAGTTCTTGCTAGTGTGTGCTTCTTCATGCTAGTGTGTGTTTGTGTTATCGTATCTTGTATGTCTTTTGCTGGTATCTACTAGACCTGTCGCTTCTTTGTTTGTGTGTATTTGTGACCCCTCTTGGGCCTGCCCCTTCTTTTTCCGCTGGGCCTGTTGTTGCTTTGTCTTGCTCTAGCCTGGGTATGTATGTGCTCTCTCTGTTCGCGTCAAATTTCTACCTTGCCACCCTTTCTTGTTGTCCTTGGAGGTATGGCTTGGCTCTTCTCAAAGTCTCTTCGCAAAGGCGCTCTCGCTAAGGCGAACGCCTTTGCCGCTTGCCTTCGCCACGTGCCGAATGGCTGCGTGCCGTTGGCATTCTTCTTTTTAAGGGGAAGTTCGGGCTGAGCTTGAGCTGATGCGCTGGGAGTGGGCGGAGCTAACTCTCGCTGACCCCTGACTCACTGCTCCCTCGCCAGCTGGTTTCTCTTCTCCTTATGCCTCCTTGCTGCTGGTAATCCCCTGCGCCTCTTCTCTTCACTGAGCCGTGAGCTGGGAACACGCACCGCAGCTCTCTTCTTTTTAAGGGGAAGTTCAGGCTGAGCTTGAGCTGACGCGCTGGGGGTGGGTGGAGCTAACTCTCGCTGACCCCTGACTCGCTGCTCCCTTGCTGGCTGGTTTCTCTTCTCCTTCTGCCTCCTTGCTGCTGGTAATCCCCTGCGCCTCTTCTCTTCACTAAGCCGCGAGCTGGGAACACGCGCCACAGCTCTCTTCTTTTTAAGGGGAAGTTCGGGCTGAGCTTGAGCTGACGCGCTGGGGGTGGGCGGAGCTAACTCTCGCTGACCCCTGACTCGCTGCTCCCTCGCCGGCTGGTTTCTCTTCTCCTTCTGCCTCCTTGCTGCTGGTAAAAGTCCATCAAGCATAGTAGCCCATTCTTGTGGCCAATCCAGGTCACTAGTACCCGGCCAAAATCCAAGGAGTAGCAATATTCCATGCTACTGATACAAGGTAAGCAGTGGCTTCCCCCTTGTCTTTCTCAATAACAGACTGTGAATTTTTCCTCCAGTAATTTGTCAAAACCTTTCTTAAAACCAGCTACACTATCCGCTCTTACCACAATCTATGGCAACGCATTCCAGAGCTTAACTATTCTCTGAGTGAAAAAATTCCTCATATTGGTTATAAGAGTATTTCCCTGTAAGTTCATCAAGTATTCCCTAATCTTTGTAATTTCTGATGGAGTGAAAAATCAATCCACTTGTACCCATTCTACTCCACCTAGGATTTTGTAGACTTCAATCATATCTCCCCACAACCATCTCTTTTCCAAGCTCGAGAGCCCTAACCTTTTTAGTCTTTCCTCATCTTGGTCGCTCTTCTTTGAACATTTTCTAGTGCTACTATATCTTTCTTGAGATAAGGAGACCACACCATGGAGTGATACAGGGACATTATAACATTCTTAGTCTTGTTAACCATTCCTTTTAAAATAATTCCTAGCATCCTGTTTCCTTTTTTGGCTGCCACCACACATTGAGCAGATTTCATAGTATCGTCTAAGATGACACCCAGACCTTGATTGGTCACCATTAGAACGGGCTACTGGGGTTGATGGACTATTAGTCTGACCCAATAAGGTTATTCTTGTGTTCTTATGAATGGACACCAGCCACAGACTCCTCTCTAAAAGATCCTTTTACTAAGGCACGCTAACCAATTTAGCGTGCGCTAAATGATTTAGTGCATGCTAATCAATTTAGCATTTGCAAACGATTAGCGCATGCTAAATGCTAACCCATCCATAGAATATAATGGGTGCATTAGCATTTAGCATGTGTTAATTGTTTGCATGCACTAAATCAATTAGCGCAAGCTAAATCAGTTAGTGCACGCTAAATCAGTTAGCGTGCCTTTGTAAAAGGACCCCTAAATCTTTCCTCCTTATTCATCATGTTATATAACCTTTCTTCCCTTAACCTACTGTATGTGTTTTTGCTGTAACCCATTCTGAGCTCCTGGGAGGATGGGATAAAAATCTAAATAAATAAATAAATAAAATCCTACTTTGCTGCTATATAAGTGGCACCTGCATCCATAAGGACTATTGGGGTTATAGGCATTTGGGTATAGAAGGTTTTGGGGGTGTTTTGTGGGGCTCACAATGATCTGCAATGGAGTTGTAGTGAGATGTTTATGTGGCACCTTTTCTCTGAAGTTCAAAGCTGTGCCCTATAAGGTGCCCGACTGCTCTGTTGCCAAGTCTAAGTGGCCAGTCCATCACTTTGCTGGCCCCTCACATGTCCGTTGTTCTAGGCGTTTGTGACTTGGACAATATTTTGGATGAGAATGGTGATTTGGTGGTCTGGACAATCAAATGCCTGGATGTAGAAATAGGCGATTCTTGAAAAAAAAAAAAATCTTTTGGTGCATTTTTTAGGCAGTGCTGACTTTGGGCAACTAGTGCCCTAGGCCTAAAATGGACTTAGACGTCCTTTTTGATTAAGCCCCTCCTTGTTTGTGAGTGTCATTGCCAAAAGGTTGGAAGGAAAGGTTTGCCTTTTTGTGGATGATGCCATGGCCCTCTTACAAAGGTGCGCTAAGTGTTTTAGTGCATGTTTAGTGTGCGCTAAATCAACCATTAATGCGTCCATAGGATAACATGCGCATGTTAGCATTTAGCGCATGATTAGCACACGCTAATATTTATCGCTCGCTAAAAAGCATTGTTCACCTTAGTAAAAGAGGGGGCAAGTTTTGTAACAGAGTAGACATCAAGGAGGGAGTGGGAAACATGAAAAGGGATCTGCAAACGTTAGAGTCTAATATCTGGCAATTAAAATTCAATGCAAAGAAGTGCAGAGTAATTCATTTGGGGATTAGAAATCAGAAGGAGCAGTATGTGCTGGGAGGTAGAGGATGATATGCACAGAAGGGGAGAGAGATATTTGGGGTGATAGTATCTATAGATCTAAAGGCAAACAGTTTGACAAGGTGGTGGCTATTGCCAGAAGGATGCTAGGCTGTATAGAGAGATTTGTAATCAATAGAAGAAAGAAAGTATTGATGCCCCTGTACAGGTCATTGGTGAGGTCCCATTTGGAGTATTGTCAGTAGCGTACCAAGGAGGGTGCGGGGGGTGCGGTCCGCCCTGGGTGCACGCCTTGGAGGGGGTGCACAGCCGGCTGTTCTCACTGCCTCTAACGCCGGCTCTGCAGCTCCGGACTTCCCCACACCTTCTCTCCCCCCCCTGATCGCTATTATTTTAAACGTTATTGCAGCCGCGGCACTGTATTAATCGAAGGAGACTTCTAACCTTGGCATGCCCTGGAACTCTTCCTGCAACAGCAACTTCCTGTTCCCGCCTAGGCGGGCGGTGGCTGCAGGAAGAGTTCCGGGGCAGGCCGAGGTTAGAAGTCTCCTTCGATTAATACAGCGCCGCGGCTGCCATAACGTTTAAAATAATAGCTATCGGGGGGGGGAGCAGGTGTGGGGAAGTCCGGAGATGCAGGGCCGCGTTAGAGGGACTAAGAGATGATGGTGCCGCAGGCTCCCGCGTGGGGGGGAGGGAGGAAGAAAGAAGACTAACCGAAGCATTGACAATTTTGGGGGAGCAGGTGTGGGGAAGTCCAGAGCTGCAGAGGAGAGTGTTGCTGTACCCAGCTGGAGGGAGAAGGAAGATGAGGGAGGGAATAAAAGGAGATGCCAGGGCTTGGAGGGAAGGAGGAAAGTATGCCAGACTAAGGGAAAAGGAAAGGGGAGATCTAAGAGCATGGAGGGGGAGGGAAAGATGGAAGGAAAGGAGAGAAATGCCAGAGAATCAGGGAAGGGCAGATACCAGACTGTGGGGTGCGAAGGAAAGAAAGGAGAAGAGAGAGATGCCAGAGCATAGGGGATGGGTTGGTGACAGAGAGAAAAAAATGGAGAGGTGGCAGAGCTGAAATCAATCATGTACAAAGGAGAGAAGGGGCACAGGATAGATAGTTATGAAAGAAGCATAGAAAGAAGGAAGATGTTGTATGGAAGAGAGAGAAGGCAGACATTGGATGGAAAGGGCAGAGAGGGCAGTGACTGAAAGAGGCGAGACAGAAGGTGAACAGTAGATGGAAGGGGTAGAGAGAGGGAAAGACACTGAATGGAAGTGTGAGGGAGAGGGGGAGCAGACACTGAAAGGAAGTGAGGAGGAGAAAGAAAAAAGGGCACATGCTGGATTGAGGGATGAGGTTAGAGTTAGATACTGGAAGGGGTGAGGGAAAGTGGTGGCAAGCTTTAGGTAGACAGTAAAAAAGGACATTGATGAGAGGGTAGTAAGAACGTAATCTAGACAGATGCAGAAAATAAATTGAAAAGGAAAATGAGGGAAAAAAGGGAAAGGGATTGCAGAGGAGAGGTGTGGGAGAGGGAAGGAGAGGAGAGAGATGCCAGGCCAATGGGGGTGAAAAAAGAGATGGAAGGGGAGGCATACAGTTTCTGGAAGGGGCATAGAAGAAGAGAAGATGCCATATAGGGGAAGAGAGATGGCAGACAGTGGATGGAAGAAAGAGAGTAACAAGAAGATGAGGAAAGCAGAAACCAGAGAAGACAAAGGTAGAACAAAAATTTTCTATTTATTTATTGCTTTAGGAAACATGTCACTGTTTCTGTGGTGTTGATTGTGTGCAGAGTCCAGCATCTTACTGGTTCAATTTAACCTTTGTCTATGTATTTCTATTTTATCCCCCCTTTTACAAAACTGTGGAGCGTTTTTTAGCACCAGCCATGGTGGTAGCAGCCCTGATGCTCAGAATTCTATGTTAAAATCCACACTACAGTTTTGTAAAAGAGGGAGGGGTTAGTTTGTGATGATATATTTCATATTAGGCGAAGGTGTTTTCTGTGTTCTATGTGTTCGAAAGACATGGTTTTTTTTGTTAGGCTTGACTGCAGGATTGATCTGTACTAGTCTGGCTTATTTAGTTTTACAATGGGTGTATTGATGTTGTACTGCTCACAGCAGTATGTAAGATGCTGCCTTTTCCTAGGTACTCATGTGTGACGTATGGCTTGTTACTAAAAATCATGTTTTCTGTATAGATGGGGAGGGGTGTCAAAAAATGATGGGCCCCGGGTGTCACATGTGCTAGGTACGCCACTGAGTATTGTGTTCAATTTTGGAGAAAGTTTGCAAAAATGGTAGGAGGTTTGCACTAAAAGATGTATGAGGACAGACTGGAAGCCCAAACATGTATACCCTAGAGGAAATGAGGGACAGGGAGATATGATTCAGATATTCAAATACTTGAAAGGTATTAAAGTAGAACAAAATCTTTTCCAGAGAAAGGAAAATGGTAAAACCAGAGGGCATAGTTTGAGGTTGAGGGGTAGTAGACTCAAGAGTAATGTTAGGAAATTCTTCTTTACAGAGAGCGTGGTTGATGCCTGGAATGCACTCCCAAGGGAGGTGATAGAGAAGAAAATGGTGACAGAGTTCAAAAAAGATTGGGATGAACACAGAGAATGCCTAATCAGAAAATAATGGTATATATTGAAGAGCTAAGGCTAGTACTGGATAGACTTGCATGGTTTGTGTTTCATAGATGGACATTCAATTGAGGATGGGCTGGGGAGGACTTTGACAACTGGGATGGTTTAGATGGCCTGGAGTGAGCTCTGATGGCGACTGTAGTAGATGGAACCTAACCACAGTACCGGGAAGAGCTCTGGGTTTCTGGCCCAGAAATATTTTAGAAAAAGGACAATTACAATTAAATCATTAATTTACAGAGTGTACAATTGGGTGGACTGCATTGACCATCCACGACTTTATCTTCCATACTTAACTATGTCACCATGTTGAGCTATGTAAGAGTTCAGCTGGGCTATTTCTCACATTTCTCACAGTGTAAGCTGTTGTTCAGTAAGATAGTTGCTGCATAATGACTTTTCCACTTATCTTGATGAGTAGGCTTCAAAGTTTCCATTTAAATAGGACCAATGAATATGAAGTCCTAAATGTAATGTGCTGTCTGTTTACAAAAAAACTAATTAAAAGCATAAATTTGACCAAAACAGGTTTGAATATCTCCATTATCATGCAAAGTTAGGTGAGATTTCTTGATGTCTGACCTTAAGTTATCAGTTTGCTACTCCCAAATATAAACAAGGACAAGACTATTATAGTTAAATCAAGGATAAATGATGTGAAGGTGCATTTTCAATTTGGAGTCTAAATCCAAGTTTAATCCAATTAACCACTTTTGCACAATTGTCTTGAAAAAAGGTCCAAAGATACTTCACTTTATTCAGATGGTATAAATTAAATCACCACCCTGAAATTCTTTATCTTAAATTGCTCGATCCCAGATCCTCAGAGACAACACACTAGGCTCAAACTTTTCATCTACCTAATGATTAACATGTCGCTTCATCACTGCATCAAAATAATCTATATTCAATTCTTATGTTCAATTACTTTAAATCCTAATTTTCTTCATAAATTTAATTTTAAAGATATTTGTACTTAGCTTTGTGGTCAGTTTAGGGATAAGTCTATTGTCAACATGTTTCACTGTTGCGTTTTTCTTGAATAGCTATAGAAATGGGCATCTTGACAGGTACAGTTTGGAAAATAGTTCATGAAAAGTTGGGCATGTCCAAGGTGAATGCAAGATTGGTTCCATGTCATAAGGTCACGAGGCTCCAGTGTTATGAGGAGAACTTGGAGATTTTCCATGAAGACCAAGTGAAATTATTAAATCATTTGGTGACTGGAGATGAGACTTGGCTCAATCCCAGAGATACTGAGTCCAAAACAGAATCAATGCAGTGGAAGCATAAGTCAACCTCCCCCCCCAAAAAAAAAACAAAAACGTTAAAGACAGAAAAATTTGCAGGCAAAGTCATGGCAACTATCTTAATAAGAACATAAGAATTGCCATACTGGGATAAACCAAAGGTCCATCAAGCCCAGAATCCTGTTTCCAATAGTGGCCAACCCAAGTCCCAAGCACCTAGCTAGTTCCCAAGTAGCAAAAAAATATTCTATACTGTTTAGCCTAGGAACAAGCAGTGGATTTCCCCAAACCATCTCAATAATGGCCTATGGACTTCTAACTGATTTCAACACCCACAAAGAGTGTACACACCAATATAACTGGGACAGATGATTCTTTATTCATTAAAAGGACCCAACATTGTCAGTGTTTGAGCTCTGCATCAGGGGTCTATGACACAAAAACATTAACATATGGATCTGGAATGGCCAAATTGTCGCCCCTCATACACCGTATCCCAAAGCCCTTCACTGTACCTGCTCACCAAAGTTCATACATTCACAAGAATAATGTGGACAATAAATAAACCAGAGACACTTTATTGATGGTAAAACCAGGCCACAGCTTTCTTTATTAGGGACAACCAATAAGTAATCAACAATTGCTTCAGCTCCCGAGCTACAAAACATTGTAATTTGACAGAACTCAAAATTGTATACCCCTGACTCTGCCACATCAGCAAGAGCCTAAGGCGGGCATGGACCCCCATGCCCCATTCCATGCCATCAAAATTGTATACTCCTGACTCAGCCACATCAGCAAGAGCCTAGGGGTGGCATGGACCTCCATGCCCCATTTTGTGCCAGCTGCATCAAGGCAGATTCGCTCACCTGAGCTCATTTTCCCTTAACTGCTCATCCCCTGATAAGCCTAGGGAGTAGGCATGAATCTCAGTACCCCCCTGTCAGGGTCACCTGACACTCGGCATTGCCACTCAACTGAGCTGACTACCAAATACCTGCTCATCTTTCGATGAGCCAAAACCTTGTAGCTCGGGATTCCCGCCACAGGCCTGTAACATACAGGCCCCCCAAGAACAAAGCTGTGACCCAAGGGATTCAGAGAATGAGAACCACCTCCCCCAAAGAACTAACCTTCCTGCCCCAGGCGCCATCTCACCACAAGCACCCACGAAGCTTTCGACCAACCTCATCAGTGGAAACCCCCCAAAACACTAGCCACTACCAACTAGTGGACCGCTCTACTCACAGATCTCAATCACAGGACCACCAGGGTGGCTCCCGCACCACCGGCACAAATACCTATCAGTCCAATTCGGCACTCAGAAGGCCCAAAATGGCTAGGCAATCACACCCCGAACCTGGTTGCAAAACTAAACTGCATACCCCTGAGAAAACACCCCCGCAAAACCTGCAGCTGGAACAACCTGCTACAACATGTACAAAGAACGCACCACACCAACACCGTTCACAGTGAGCCATAGCAATCAAGCCCCTCCCTCCAGCCATAACAAAGGCACCTGTCACCCTGCACCCAGATACCATCCCAATAATGCACAAGCCAGAAAGAACCCCTACTCCCACATGAGGGAGCAGCCCAAAGGAGAAGCGTGGAGCCCACTCCCTGAAGAGGGTCAAGAGAGTCACCGAGCACACTCTCTATGCACCCCCTGGTTCTACCCACCACTCAGACGCATGCCGAAAAACCTCCCCATCACCTGCCTCATCCAAGAAACAGAAAAGGACAATCAGTACAGCGGACCCCCAGCTGCTGACCCACCTGGTAGGTGCACCAGTCCACTAGAAACACGGAAGTACCCACCATGATACCTTGAGCCAGAGATACTCTGAACCCAACTCGTAATCTGCATGCCCCACGAACACTCCCCAGCCACATGGACGAGGACAAACATAGCGTGCCACACCTCATGCAGGCCAGGAGTACTGAGGAAGTGGCGCCCTCCACAGCAACCACCCTGTCACCCAATTGTATCCACCTCTCATGCCGGATGCACCTGCCAGCTCCGATGTGTCCTCGGACAATCGCTTGGTACCCACCAGATGACCGCCACCAGCAGACTTGTCTTGAAAAGAGAACAGAAAGGAAACAGCAGCAACAGGCAAGCAATACACAACAGGGACCCTCGTTGCAGACCCCAACTACAACCACCCCAATATTTACCCTGCACCCTACCGTACCCCTGCCAAGACCAATCCACTGCCAGTGTCAAAACAGAAAGACCAGCAGCAACCAGCCAGAAGCAAAGGACTTCGTGGCATGCCCAATCTGAAACCTCACTTAAGGCCCCATCCCCACTTCGAAGGCAAGCAACCGGCGCCAGGGATCCCACCGGACAAGGGCAGGTACACAGAGGACTACACCCTGCCCCCCGCCCAGCCTATAGGACAGCTACATCCGAGAGCTGGCCAACCCGAGGGACAGTCAAACACCCTCACACCACGGCCACACACTTGCGCCACCCTATCCTCCTTAGAATGGCCCAGCAGGAGCATAGAACACCGCCCAAGGGTCAGCCCTCCCATGCTCTGTGCCAGTCCTCTCACCACCATCCTGGAGCACCCACTGTGGCAACCCCCCTCCCACCGGAACACTCAACCACAAGGCACCTAAGCTGCTGTGAAGGCAGCAACCCTGCCCCAAGCTGCTTAGGACTCCTGGAAGCAGAAGCCCAGCCCTGCTGCCAGACCCCAACCCCAAGGCTGCAATGGCAAAAACTCAGGGGTACCCCAGAGGGGCCGCAGCCCTGGGCCCAGAAAGTCCCTGGAAGAGGCTGCTCGTTAAACAGAAGATCAAGGACAGGAAAAAAAACAGTAGAAGGGGCTGGGACATTTGAGCAGCTGGCAGGGCCATAGCCAAGACCCTCAGAAGGCCCAGGACACCAACCAGAAGCCTGACAGCACCAGCCCCAGGGGAAAACACAAGGATCTCCCACCCAGATGCATCCAACCACTCACACAGCACCTCAAGGGGGAACCTTGTGGAGGGGGCCGCGGGACCTGGAACTACCTGCCGGGTGGACAAAAACCACGGTCGCCGCACCTCTCTCCTCTATGTAGGCATACCACGCCGGAGCCAATCTCCAGCACCACCACAGCGCCGCCCGACTGGGAAAACACATGCCTCAGCCCCGCCCCAAAACGGATTAATCCCACCACCTGTATCTATTGATAAGGGTGGATAACTGAATTCCTAAGATGTACTGCTGTAAAGAAACTGGACTAAGAAAGAATTTATAAAACATTGATATATTATCCAGCGCTACTATACTATCTAATTTGGAGTGAAGTGTTTTGGTGTAAAGAGTGAGATTCTCCATATATATTAGGAGCATACACCACCAATAAATTAAAAGTGAATGCACTTAATGTCACTTGTAAGTAAACATAAAGACCATAATCATCTTTTGTAAATAATTTGGTTTGTGATTGAAGATGTTTGCTAATAAGAACTGCTACACCACCTTTTTTGCAATCAGTGGAACAACAAAAAACCTCCCCTACCCATCCAGTTTTAAGTTTCATATGCTCAATTTCAGATAATTTGGTTTCTTGTAGACATGCAATATCCACTTTCTGGCGACAAAGACATGCAAGTAATTTGATACATTTAATAGGTGAATTTAGCCCTGATACATTCCAAGTGGCCACTCAAAGTGAAGATAACAGTTTAGCCCCAGTCATCACACAAATAAAACAGATCTACAAGGAAAATTATACAAATAAGACATCCAGGTGCCCAGCCTTGCAAAAGGTACCCACAGTCACATAAATAGCATCAAAACAATTTAAGAAATCTTCCATATTATGATATTGCAACATTTGAATAATTATAAATGTTATTAACATGTGCACATTTCTAAAAAAAACCATCCCACCCCAATTTTAACCTCCCATTCTTCTCTTGTACCCCAAACCTCCTAACACCCAATAATGTAGATGACATTTCTGATTTCCAATATATGGAAATCAGATAGTCAAGTTCACGTGTTTACATGATATGATCTCAGGCCCCAACTGTCCAAACGTACTGATAATACGTGGAGGGGCATAATAAAAACAATATCTAAGTCCCCTTTTGACCTAAGGCCTTAAACATTGAAAGTAGAAGCAGGGAAAATGTCCATTATGAAAAAAATGCCTCTACGTTCAGCTGTTTAAACGCCCAGACCACCACTACATCTACACTAACAACATATAATCAACTTAAAAAAAGCCTATATCCCAAATGCCCAAAACAAGAGCTTTAGGCGAAGGAGGAGCCAGTCCTTTGCCTAAAAGCTGGATTATGTAACCGGTGTCTGTCAAAAACAACGATCGGGGCAAGAGGGAGCCCAAGCCCTCTTGTCCCACGAGCCCCGACCATCTCCGACAGCATCAGGGCTAGAGGGAGCCCAAGCCCTCTTCCCCCGGAGATCCCCAACCCCCTTCCTCCTACCGATTATGATGGGGCCAGGAAGGAGCCCAAGCCCTTCTGGCCATGAACCCTCCTACAAGATCGGGCAGGAGGGAGCCCAACTCCTCCTGCCCAGGTGAACCCAATACCTCCACCCCCACTAAAATATGGGCAGGAGGGATCCCAGGCCCTCCTGCACTCGAAGCACATCCCCCCCTGCTGACCACTCGATCCACCCTACCCACAATCCCCCATACCTTTAAATTGTTGGCCGGATGGACGGGTGCCAAGCCCGTCCATCCGGCAGGCCAGCCATCCATTGAATGGCTGGCCTTAGGGCCTGATTGGCCCAGGCAGCTCAAACCCTACCCACAGGTGGAATCTGAGCCAACTGGAATAGGCTTTAATAGGATTCTTTCATTGTTTAAGTTTCAAGTTTATTAGGTTTTTATATACCGCCTATCAAGGTTATCTAAGCGGTTTTTACAATCAGGTACTCAAGCATTTTCCCTATCTGTCCCGGTAGGCTCACAATCTATTTAACGTACCTGGGGCTATGTAGGATTAAGTGACTTGCATTGTTTACTTTTATTTTATTTTCCAATCACGGCGATCCAAACAGACAAAGCAATAGACACTACAATGAAGCATCTCCACATATTCAATATTAGCATCTGTATTTTTATAAAAATTTAATTTAGAAATGTTTAAGGTGTACAAGCATCAAGGTGTATATATACCAGATGTTTCCTGTTTCTATATCTCATATATTTAAAAATTATTTCATATTCTTTCTTGAACTGTGGTGTTACTTAGAATGTCAGATGGACTAAATGTAGATGTACTTTGTCTATCTCAAAGCAGATCAAGAAGATAGAAAGCACAAATTGCATCTTATTTATTTCCTCTTCTAATATCCAGACTGATAGCAATTATCCTTTGGAAGAACTAGGTCACTTGTCAACAAGTCTCCTGTGTTGTGCTACAGATAGAACATTCACATGGAATCTTCTCAGTGTAGATCGGGAAGGCAGAAAGCACAAATTGCATCTCATTTCCTTTCCATTGTTCATATCATTTTGAATTTTGAATTTTCCTCTCTAATCTAATCTAATCTAATCTAATCTAATGCTTGGCTTTATATACCGAGACTTCAATCGAGGAAAGCTCGTCTTGGTTTATAATAGTTAGTTTAGGCAATAAGAACTATAGCGAAGGGGATATCAAAGAGAGTTAGTTAAAATTTTTTCCTGTTCTTTCCTGAATTACTTTCTAAGTCTTATCAATAATAGTTTCCTCTATCTTCATGTAGTTTTTATTATTGTTTACTTTTTAAATATTAAATGTTACAAATCAGGAAACATAAGACATTCACACACCCATATCAACAGTAACACCCCTAGATAGACAACAAAAAACCCTATAAAGTATATTAAACAGCTTCCATCACAATCTGTGCAAACTACCATAATGAAAAAACAAAACAAAACATATCAGCAGCCCCATTACAAAATAACTTATCAACATCATATAATGACAATATGAATTTTCAAGATCAGATAGGCATCAAATTGTTGAAATAGCTGGTTATAACAGTCGTAATATAATTATTTGCCCCCAAAACAGATTTGAATGATTTCCAGCCAGTGCTTGTAAAAATGTATAATGTTGCAGGATATGCCAGAATGAATCACATTTTTCTTTTCACTAAATCAGCACAAATAGGGGAAAACTGCTGACCTTTCTCTTATAATGAAGCGGAGTAATCTTGAAACAGTATAATTTGAGCTCCATCAAAAGTTAGTGTCTCTTTACATTGGCGATATTCCTGAAATAATGCCAATTTATGTGCATAATTATGCACTTTAGCTATGATTATTTGTGGCCTTTGACGGTTATCTAGTTTAATACTCACCCAGTTTACCCGTTCTAAACGGAGAGGGCCAGTATCTGATGGAAGCGGGAGATTTTTTGGGAACCAATCCTCCAACTGAAACAGTAAACGAGTTTCTGACACTGACTCAGGAACACCCACTACCCAGATGTTATCTCTTTGTAAACGATTTTCAATTTCTTCTAGCTTGACTTCCTGTAATTTGATCTGTTCCTTCAAAGTAGCTAGTGTACCATTCAACGCCGTAGCTGTGTCCTCAATTTCAGCAACTCATACCTCAAGCTCTCCTACTCTCCTAGATAAGTCAGAAATCAAAGCGTCAACCCCAGCTAATTGAATTGAAAGGTGAGTAAACCTAGGCTCCAAAGCTTTAAAAGTACTATTGCAGCTTTTATCTCCTGTAAAAGCTCTGAGTCAGGCATCTCACCATACAGTTGTAATGGTTGAAGTTTGTCCTGCCCCTTTTCTTTTTCTTTCAGGACTCGTTTAGAGCTCATAATATTTGTAGCTGAAGATTATCTCTTCAGATAAGTGTTAATAGCGTTTTGTAAAAATTCAAGCAACTAAAAACAATGATTTAAAGACAGATGAGACCCGAAGTGCTGGAGCTCAGCTAAAAAGCATCCAGCCAAGCTCACAACGTCACTGGAACCTCAAGACTACACATTTTTATAGAAGCATTCCAATGAAAGATGTTTTCTGTCTAATTCTGGTTTCAGAATTAATGTATTATGGAGAGCTGTGAACTAACTGTCAACGTTGAATGATCTGTAATCTTTGATGCTTGTACAAGTCTTATTTGTTCTATTTTATGTATGTTACTATTTGTAAAGCCACCTAGGAATAGGCGGTTGAGAACTCTTTTAAATAAATAAATATTTATTGAATTTATTTAAAACATATATAATCCGCCTTTATCCAAGGTGGCTTTACACACATAATTCAAGTGTATACATCTCCAAGTGCTAAATGCATTGAAAAATAAAACAAACAAAAAAAAATTGAAAACTCTTTTCTTTCCTACTGAGGTAGATAAATTATTAAGCGCCCCTCATATCTTGGTGTTTTGAAAATGGATGCTTGGCCTCAGTGCATCTATATTTTTGAAGCATTTAAAAAAAAAAAAAAAATGTCCAAAAGAAAAATGTTTAATTAACTAATTCTTTCAAAAAGGGCACAACCCTTTACAACACAGGTGTCAAAGTCGGTCCACGAGGGCCAGAATCCAGTCGGGTTTTCAGGATTTCCCCAATGAATCTGCATGAGATCTATTTGCATGCACTGCTTTCAATGCATATTCATTGGGGAAATCCAGAAAACCCGACTGGATTCCGGCCCTCGAGGAGGGACTTTGACACCCCTGCTTTACAACAACCCAAATCAAAACGTACTGTTGATAAGTATTGCCGGGCCTCACATTCAAACACATATAACTATTCTCATTTCCTATATCATTCCAAGCAGGCAAATGGAATAAATGTTTAACAAACTCTATTTCAAATGCACTTTCCTATCAAACTTTCAGGAAGTCAATTAAAACCTATTTCTTTGATGAATTTCTCTGACCTCATTTCTTTAAAATGCTTCCAATAAATTTGAGTAATCTTAACATGCTAATGTAATTGCGAAAGTTTTTTGTAATATCGCTGTCTGTGTACAGTCGCTTTCTCTTTAAACCGCTCTGAACTGTTTGTGGTATTGCGGTATATAAAAAGAAAGGGGTCCTTTTACTAAGGTATGCTAACTGATTTAGCGTGCGCTAATTGATTTAGCACGTGAAAACGATTAATATGCGCTAAATGATAACATGCACATTATATTCTATGGACGCTTAGCATTTAGCGTGTGCTAATTGATTTAGCACGTGAAAACGATTAATATGCGCTAAATGATAACATACACATTATATTCTATGGACGCTTAGCATTTAGCGTGTGATAATTGATTTAGCACGTGAAAACGATTAATATGCGCTAAATGATAACATGCACATTATATTCTATGGACGCTTAGCATTTAGCGTGTGATAATTGATTTAGCACGTGAAAACGATTAATATGCGCTAAATGATAACATACACATTATATTCTATGGACGCTTAGCATTTAGCGTGTGCTAATTGATTTAGCACGTGAAAACGATTAATATGCGCTAAATGATAACATACACATTATATTCTATGGACGCTTAGCATTTAGCGTGTGATAATTGATTTAGCATGTGAAAACGATTAATATGCGCTAAATGATAACATACACATTATATTCTATGGACGCTTAGCATTTAGCGTGTGCTAATTGATTTAGCACGTGAAAACGATTAATATGCGCTAAATGATAACATGCACATTATATTCTATGGACGCTTAGCATTTAGCGTGTGCTAATTGATTTAGCACGTGAAAACGATTAATATGCGCTAAATGATAACATGCACATTATATTCTATGGACGCTTAGCATTTAGCGTGTGCTAATTGATTTAGCACGTGAAAACGATTAATATGCGCTAAATGATAACATGCACATTATATTCTATGGACGCTTAGCATTTAGCGTGTGCTAATTGATTTAGCACGTGAAAACGATTAATATGCGCTAAATGATAACATACACATTATATTCTATGGACGCATTAGCATTTAGCGTGTGCTAATCGTTTGCATATACTAAGTCAGTTAGCGCGCCTTAGTAAAATGTCCCCAAAGTTATTATTATCATGTCTTAGTTATCATTTGTGCCCTATATTGTTTTTTGTAAGAACATAAGAACATAAGAATTGCCACTGCTGAGTCAGACCCGTGGTCCATCATTCCCAGCAGTCCGCTCACACGGCGGCCCTCTGGTCTAAGATCAGCACCCTAACTGAGACTAGCCCTACCAGCGCACGTTATTGTTCAGCAGAAACTTGTCTAACTTTGTCTTGAATCCTTGAACTTAAAACTTTCAACTTAAAACAACACATATAACTGAAATGTGAAAATCATAAATGACACGCAACCATCTCTGCATTCTTTTTTTATATTTTTTAAATTCTTTATTCAATTTTTAAACTACAGATGTGCACAATAATTAATACTCTTACATATAATATTAAAATTAGAGCACATTAAACTTACAATAATTTATAAAAAGGAAAATTATTTTCCCCCACCTTCCAACTATTAAACAATAAATAAATACCTTTAAGAACAATCAATACATACCCTTTACACCAACTCCAAAACATACCCCCCTCCCCCACCCTCCCATCGTGGATGTGTATGTTTAAAGGGACATCTAAAGAGATCAATCCTTACAGTATTTGTTCCATCTCTGCATTCTTAACCTGCAGTTCAACAGTGTAATGTGGATGAAATAATTGCTATTCCCCTGAGGTAGCGCTAGAAAGCAGCGAAACAGGTAGACTCTTGTCAGGAGAGAATTAAGATGCCCATCCCGCCTACTTGACTTTCTGAGATAAGTGTTTAATCCTGATTTTTTTTTTTTTGTCTGAGTCGGTGCCCGAAAACTTACCTGCGGTCATCACGTCATGATTGGCATCTGCATTAGTGCTCTACACCAGGGTCTCGCAAACTTTCCGGCTGGTGGCACACTATATGCAGTGCCCTGGCCAGAAGGCACCCAGAAGTGCACGGATGTTGACACTATGATTTCACGGGCATGTGTCTGTGCATGCGCGGAGGCCCATCTGGCCACGATCCGAGAGGTGTGGGGAGAGGAGGAGAGATGCCAGCCAGCTGGAGGGTCATCTGCGCCAGCTGACTTCCTACAGGACGTGCCTCTCACCTCGAGAAACACGTCCTGTAGACAGTCAGCTGGTGTGGATGACTCTCCTCTTTCCCAGTGTGTCGCAACACACAGTTTGCGATACACTGCTTTACACAGTTGTGTAGCCATCATTGTTCTCATGTTTATTGCTATAGGCTCTCTATAGCTATTCATATACACTGGATAGATAAAATTGAAAATATTGGCATGAAAGAATATTATTACTGATGTTTAGTAGAGTTTTTTTTACAGATCCATGATGATGTAGGCTCTAATTGATGCTGTGTGTGTTCTTTTTCTCTAATTTGTCCTTTACAATTTTCACGTTTTAGTTATATGTGTCTGAATGTGAGACTCAGCAATACTTATCAACATTACGTTCTGATTTTGATTGTTGCAAAAGAAAAAAGCACAGAACAAGCCATTGAGATGTTGGCGAGGCCAGCACGCTTAGTAGTCTGGTTACACAGACATCAAAGCAGATCAGTGGGGCACCCTAGGGGGTATTGCAGTGAATCTTACATAAAAAGTTCCATGATCACATCTCATCACAGCCCCCTAATATTATATGGGGAGCCTGCCAAAACCCACCGTACCCAATTGTACATAACACTAACCTCCTCTTTTACTAAGATGTGCTAACCGATTAGCGCACGCTAAACGCTAACGCTTGCATGTTAGTCTAAGGGCATGTTAGCATTTATCTTACGCTAATTCAATTAGTACGTGCTAATTGGTTAGCACATCTCTTTTACTAATGTGTGCTATGCTTTTTAGCGTGCGCTAAATGCTAACTCATGCATGTTATCCTATGGATGCGTTAGCGGTTAGCACATGTGCTGATTTAGCGCACCCTGAAGGAGCGCTAAAACGCTTAGCACACTTTAGTAAAAGAGGGCCTACTAACCCTTATGCCTGCAGGAGTCACTTATATGTGGAAACAAAGGAATTAGGATGAGGTTTGAACTTTTTTTTCTTTGCCATAATTGAACATTTAGGAATACAACTAAATTGTCCTGGACTTATTCCTAAATGTTTGATTATGGCAGAAAAATGCCCAAGTCGTGAGCCCACCCTAGGTCTGCCCACAACACACCTCTATCATACCCCATTGAGACTTAGATGCACTGCATACAAACACAAGTTTCAAGTTTATTAGGATTTTATATACCGCCTATCAAGGTTATCTAAGCGGTTTTTACAATCAGGTACTCAAGCATTTTCCCTCTCTGTCCCGGTGGGCTCACAATCTATCTAACGTACCTGGGGCTATGGAGGACTGAGTGACTTGCCCAGGGTCACAAGGAGCAGTGCGGGGTTTGAACCCACAACGCCAGGGTGCTGAGGCTGTAGATCCAACCACTGCGCCACACACTCCTCACACCACTCCACACACCATGGACATCCATCTAGAACACGGGTTTCAAAAACAGCAAATTGGAACCATTTGGTGGGAAAAAACGTCCATTTGCCCCTTCATGTAACACTTTGGCTGTTTTTCTTTTATGAAAATGATTCTCAGAATTATTTGACTATCTACTTTGGTGTGTATTTTAGTAGCAAGTAGTTTATCAGCACATTCTTAGGTCTTTATTAAATCCTCTGAATAGCGACAAGCAAATACTGTATTATCTAAAGATCCTTCCTAAAACTACAAATCACATTGGCAGGTCAAGTCAGGAAGGACCTAAGGGAGGATTTCTATAAATAGTTTTCAAAAATCATAAGCAAAAATAAATTCTGCAGTTAAAGGGCATCCAGTCTTTATAGAATCGAGCTTATCACTGATTCCCACACCTAATTGTGGGCTTGAGACTTGCATCAACCTAAACCTGGGTAAATGCTGGCACTGAAGTTAGGCACACTGAGATGGCATTCTATGGCGCTCTTTAACTAAGGTGCGCTAAGCGTTTTAGCGCACGTTTAGCATATGCTAAATCAACACGTGTGCTAACCGCTAACGCCTCCATAGGATAACATGAACACATTAGCTTTTAGTGCGTGTTTAGTGTGCGCTAAAAAGCATAGCGCACCTTAGTAAAAGAGGGGGTATATCTATGGGCTCCTTTTACCAAAGCCCTCTTTTACTAAGGTGCGCTAACCAATTAGCGTGTACTAAGCGATTTAGCGCACGCTAAACACTAACGTGCATTTTAGTCTATGGATGCATTAGCAGTTAACGCGCATGTAGATTTAGCACACGCGAGTTAAAATGCTTAGCGCACCTTAGTAAAACAGGGGGTATGTGTGTAACTTTTCAGAATGCCTCTGACACGCTTATGCCCCTTCCATAACCACACCTCCATTTGAGATACAACATATGGGAGTGAGGCACCCAGGCTTATAGAACAGTTCACATCCAGATGTGTTTGCAAATTCTAATGAGTGCCAGTTAACAACTATAATATCCAAGAATTTATGGTTAAGAGCTTGTTAACTAATTAATTTGCATGCAAACCTCAGAAGCGCATTTAAATTTGGGCATGCAATTTTCAGCACAATATATAGATCTGGGGGTAAATCATTATGCTACTTACATCCTAATTGCATTCCATGTGGGAAAGGTTGTATAGGACGGTGATGTTCTGATATGATAATTATCTGCTGTAACAATTCCTCCAATCATGATGTCTCCATCCCTGTGATATCCTGACTCTAACCTCTCATAGTTCATTGATGAACACTGGCACTCAGTAGTCTTCCATCGAATGTAGAAAATGATCAAAAAAATCTGAACTAGAGAAGCTACCATCTTTCAGGTTGTGAAGCAGCTTCTCTTATGAATCACCTGCTCTGAGATTGTGGTTTGAGAGAGGAGATCACTTTGTGACCAAGAAGTTTCAAACTACACACCATAGATCCTTGCATGGACATTAAGAGACAGAGGAAAGACAATGCAAGTCTCATTCTCATGCATAGTAGAACTCAGCAGCTAGTGGGGTCACTTTTAAATCTTTATATGTTTGAGCTCCTCCAAGGTTCAGTCTCCAGGGATATCTTCTCCAGATATGTGTGCTTAATAGTAAAAATAAGTTGTTTTGCTTAATAAAAAAGATTATACATACATTAACTAATGATAATTAGTTATATAATTTAGTGAGGAAAAATAATTGATGGTGTGCATTTAGCCCATGCCCAGTGTAAGAGCAGAATTAAACCTTAAGTTTAAAGTCAGCATGTGTGTGAGATTTAAGCCAAAGCCACTCATTTGAGTAGATACAGGAATGTAAGTAGTGGATACTGGGAGTGAGTCAAGGCTGAAGTTTGCTATGCCTGACAGAGTGGAGACACAGGGGGGAGCAAGGATTTCTAAAGCAGAGGCAAGAATAGAGTTGTATGATGAGACAGCCTCATTGACAGACTTTAATAACATAGTGGAGGTGAAGAAAGGTGAAACAGTAGTGGAGAGTGTGGAAGGATTGAGGGCTTGAATATTTCAAAACCTATTGGTGATGACTGGGCATGACTGAGAGGAAGGGTGAGTAAGTGTGAAGGTTATCAGATGATGGGGAGCAGTGAGGTGGATAAGTTAGAGAAGGAGCGTTAGGAGTCCGTTATATTCTATGGACACATTAGTGTTTAGTGCATGCTAAAATGGCTAGCATGCATTAGTAAAAGGACCCCTTAGTGAAGAAGGCAAGATCAAGGTCCTCTTTATCAAGCCATGTCAGGGGTTTTTATTAATGGTCAATGCAGCAGAAGCTCTGATGTTGGTTGGAATTCTATGAGCATTGGAACTTTTACCTTAGCGGGCGATGATAAAAAACCTTAATGCGGCTTGATAAAAGAGGGTCATAGTGAGGGGTATGGTAAGATGCCTTAACCAGTTGCTGGTAATAAACAAACTTAAGTGAATCTCTTCATAAAGTGATTAATAAATTCCAATAAATAAATAAAATATTTTTGGGGATGAGGAATGCTGTAGATGCAGTTCTACCAAGGATGTGCATATACACAGTGTGGAAAAAATAAAGTTTTAAAAATATGCTCACCCAGGGCTAACAGAGTTTCTGGAACATCATTTTCTTTTCACTGTCCTGGGGCTCCTGCTGACTCTATGCTAGTCTGGGGGTGGAGTTACTGGTGCCCATGGCTGTGTTCCTATGTAGAGAAGTGAAAACACTCGGGGGTAAATTTTAAATACTGTATGATCTGTTACATTTACAAAGGAGTCCATTTTTTGTTTGATCAATCCCAATCTGTGAACTGGCTTCACAGAAGTGTGCCACTCAAGCTTTCCATAACTCCCTCATTCCCAATGGAGTATAGTGTCCCCTTCAGGTTTTCCTTTTGCAAGCAAACTGTGCAGAGGTGTTTCTAATCTGCCCTGTTTAGTTGTTGTTTTTTTAGGGTAGGTTTCATTTTTGAGGCTTCAGTGTCCTGAGACCCCTTATTAGGGGGTTTTCTGCCAGGGAAAAGATATAGGTTCCACAGAGCTGGACTGAAGCTCACAGGGCAAGCTCTCAGTTACACTTGAGGGTCCATTTCCCTGTAAGCCAGCTCACCTTCTGAGTTTTTCAGAAGCATGAACACAGGCCGTGGGCTCTCTGTGTAAGAACATTTTGGGTATCTAGGAGTCTGTTGTGTATTTGCCTCCCACCCATCATATTCCAAAGGTTCTGTGGGGGTGGAAGCCTTGGTTGGGGTTGATCTGACTGGCAGCCCAAAGGTTTCCTGGTTTAGAGCCATTTCATTGATGTTTTGATGTTGTTCCCATTTTCACAGGCTGCAGGGAAAGCTGATAGGCAATCACCTTTACAGAACTGTAAGTAAAGCCCTATTAACTCCCATGGAATAATTGGGGGTAAACCCCCCCAATATTTTTTAGGGTTTTTGGGGATAGGGTTTAGGTCTCTGCCCCTATTTCAGTGGGGTGTTTTTTTTTTGTTTTGTTTTGTTTTTCTAGAGTCCTCAAGGGTCATTATTTTGGTGTAATTTTTCTGATGGTGGCCATCTTGGATTTTAAACAATCTTTTTTTTCTGAAGCCCCTATCTGTCTCAAAGCCCCTTGACTTTTACTAAAATTGACATGGATTAACTCCTCAGGGTATTTGGACACCATTTTATGTCAAATTTGTGCAGGATGGTCAGCAGAGGAATGTCTATGAACCACATGCTGTAGTGCTCATGAGAGAGGTGGGAGCCTCAAGATTAGTGCCATCTATGTCCTCCAGGGCTGGGGAACCACTGTGGTTCTTAGAGATGGGAAAAAATTTCCATCCAGGTTCCATCCAAGTTCAATCCAGGTTCTATCCTGAATTCACCAAAAGCATGAAGTGCAGATGCATGGAATCTATGGAAACCCATGAAAGCATAGTCCAAGGTCTTGTAGGGCTCCTTTATCTTACCTTCAGAGGGTTTTTCTCTGGAAGTTGTAAATCTCATGTGGAAAGCTTTATTAATGGGCCTGAAATATACTACACAGCTGGAAAGAATGCTACCAATAGTCCAGGAAGTGTATCTGCTTCTTGAACCTTATTCACTGAAGCGCAAGCCAGCCCCTAGTCTCATTAACCACTCAGCACTAAACTGGCAATATTGGAGATCAAACTCCATGCCTTTATTGTCCCAGGGCTTGGAGGCTGTCCTGGAGGACTCTGTTTCCCTGTTAAGGTCCTAGCAGCCAACCAGGATGATGACTCTGGTACACCAGCTGTTCAAGTCATTTTATATTCACTTTTTTATAGCGGATGTGGTCAAGTAACTGAAGCTGGAGGCACAGCCTTCTACTTTACAGTGCATGGTCATGAATGGCTTCAGTGCTCAAACTTCAAACTTGAGCAGTGAGAGACACCAGAGGACTTCCGCCAGGGCCGGATTAATCAATAGACCAAGTATGCATTTCCTAGGGCCCAAAATGGTCAGGGGGGCCTGATGAAGGATGGCATCAACATTATTTTTCCAAATGGTGATGGGTCTCTCCAGCATCGATCAGCAATGCGGGGCCCCCCAATCACAGGCCAAACACAGGCCCCCCTGATCAGCAATGAGGGCCCTCCCGATTGGCAATGCGGCCACCCTTCAATGGAAAGTAAGACAAGCAAGCAACACGGGTATGAAAGGCAACGGGAACAGTAATTTTTCAAGCAGTGCTGCTTGCCCAAAGCTTCCCTCTGATGTAGCTTCCTGTTTCCACCTGGGTGTGTCAGAGGGAAGCTTTGGGTAAGCACCACCGCTTGCAAAATTACAGTTCCCGTTGCCTTTCTTACCTGCGTTGCTTGTTTGTCTTGCTTTCCATTGATGGGGGCGCATTGCCAATTGGTGGGGCCCGCGATAGAGGGGACCCGCATTGCCGATCATGTGGGCCCGTGTTGCCAATCGATGCTTGGAGGGGGGCGTTGCCGTTCTAAAAAAAAAATTGAAGTGAAAGGTGAGTGGTGAGATGGGCCTTGGGTGGAGGGAGAGAGAGAAGGGGCAAGGCAGAGCAGGAAAGATGATGGATGTGGGAAGAAAGGGGTAGGGCAGGACAGATGATGGAAGTGGGGAGAAGGGAGACAGAAGGGAGCAGGGCAGATGATGGAAGTGAGGAGAATTGTGCCCAGCCCTCATCTCCTCACCACTGCTACTGCTTTCCCACATGCTGGATGGGGAAAGAAGATAGTTAGTGAGATAGTGGAGGGGTGAAGGAAAGGGGTGGCAAGCTGTGAGTAGACACAGTGAAAAGAGGGAAACTGAGGGCTGAATAGTAAGAAAGAATTTAATTTAGACAGAGGCAGAAAATAGAGAAGGAAGACCAGAGAAGAAAAGAGAGAGGAGAGAGATGCCAAAGAACGGGGAAGGACACAGAGATATCACATCCGAGTGAAGGAAATGAGAAGAGAGATACTAAAAACCACAGGGTGGGGGAGGGAAGGAGTGATGGAAGGAGAGAGATCCCAGACTATGAGGAGAACAGAGGGAAGGCGATGGATGCCAGAACAAGGGGGAGGAGGGGCAGGAGCAGAGATGGCAGAGGAAGACAAACATTTTCTGGAAGGGGCAGACAGTGGATGGAAGGAAGAGAATAATGAGAAGATGAGGAAAGCAGAAACCAGACAACAAAGGTAGAAAAAAAAATTATATTTGTTTTATTTATTTATTTTTGCTTTAGGATAAGGTATTATTGTAGCTGTGTTGATAATCGTTTAGTAATAGAAAATGGAAATAAGATGATCCTGTGTATTGAACTAATTTTAATACATTTTTTTTTTACAAATTGGGATACTGTAACAGCAGTATAGTTTACTGGTCTGAAGAAAGAGGTTTTAAGCTCTGAAAGCTAAGTAAGAAATGTATTAGTCCAATAAAATGATGGGCACTAAATTTTCTTCCCGCTATGCCCCATGCTTCCTACCCAAATGCAAAATATAAATTGGTGGGCTTCTGAAAGCCCTGCCAGCTGAAGATCTCTTCCTATAGGAAGGGGAGTTTTGTTCAGAAAAACTGTACACTGGCACTAGTATGGTAATCTTTGTTTTGAATTTTAAAATAAAATAAATAAAGTGGAAATAAAGAAGTAAATACATGGGTCAGGGCATGGTAGGATGGGGCGAAGCAAGGGGCCCAGTGTACTTGTGTGCCTAGGGGCCCTCAATGAATTAATCCTGCCCTGACTCCCGTAGGGTAGCAAAGGCTATGTCCAAGCTATACCCGATGGTGCTGGAGTTCCAGCAGTCATTTAATCAGGCAAAAGTGGATTCTGTGGTAGCTCAGGTCACCAGATGCCTTGTATGATATCAGTCATGAGTAAGATGTCAGTGTGTGCAGTCTTGGCCTGCAGGATGCTCTGGGCCAGGCAGTGGATGTGCAATTCTGCCTCCTTGGCAACCTTAAGCAGACTTCCCTTCAAGGGGCAAATGCTTTTCGGTAAAGGCATAGCTGACTTTATGGCCAGTGGTGTATCACTACACTAAGGCCCTTTTTTATTAAGGTGTGGTAAGTGTTTTAGCAGATGTTTATCGCACACTAAATCAACAAGCGCACTAAACACTAATGCATCCATAGGATAACATGCACGTGTTAGCGTTTAGTGCACGCTAAAAAGCATAGTGCACCTTAGTAAAAGAGGGGTAAGTCTCTGACAGAGAGCAGACCTCGATGTCCCCATGGAGGGAGTAAAGGTCATTTTGTTATTTTCACCATTCTTGCCAATATAACATGAGTTCCTCCACTCAGAGATCGTTCCATGACTATAGACAATGATTTAGCAAATCAAGACATCAGCAACCCTCTGGGTCCTGCATCAAACCAACCTCCATAAAGTCCCAATGACACCAAGCTGCCAGCAGAGCTTCTGTACATTGGAGGAGGTTGCCAAAATTTTGGAGAGAGAGGTAACAGATTTCCTCTGACCAATGGGTATTAGACCTCATCGAAGAGTACTTCAGGATTGAGTTTTATCATCCTCCAGTAGATTTGTTTCTAGATTCTCTAGCCAGCTGGCTGGAAAATGAGAGCAAGGTCTAAGTAACATTTTAGAGGCTCTTAGATATTAAAATCATAGAATCAATACACAAAGAGGAAGAATTGGGCTCTAGCAGATACTCCATTGTGCCCAAGAAGGGTACAGAAGTCTGGAGACTAATTTTGGATCTCAAAGTCATCAATGTGTCTCTTCTACATGGAAATGGCCTATTCATTCATTCATTGCAGCAGTGGCTACAAGGGAGTTTCTTGCCTCTCTAGATCTGATGGAGTTGTACCTGCATATCCCCATTTTTCTGGGTCACAGGAAATATCTATGGTTTCATTTACTTCAGGAACATTTCCAGTGTGTGGCTTTGCCATTTGGGTTGGCAACAGCCCTCTGCACGTTCTGAAGAATGGGACTCTGCATGCCTGTCTGTATGATTGGCTGATCAGGTCTCAATCCAAGACAGAATGTGAGCAGGCTGTATGGCAGGTGGTAGATCTGCTACTGCAGTTGGACTGGATAGTCATTTTCAAGAACCATCTAGAACTGACCCAGAGTTTTGAATATCTGGAAATTTGCTTTGATCCAGCAAAGGGATGCATCTTTCTTCCCAAGCTATACAAACAGAAACTCAGGAAACATATTTTAAAGCTCTTAGGATGTTTATTCCTACTGCTTGGCATTACCTTCAGGTGTTGGGCTCAATGGCAGCCTCCCTGGAGGTTGTTCCTTGGGCCAGGGCACATATGCAGCCTCTCCTAGATGCTCTTCTGTCTCAATGGTCCCCTCAATATCATTATTTTAAGATGGAGCTCCCATGGACATATACTGGTGGCTCCAGGGAGACTCTTTGTCAAAGGGAATGTCTCTCTGAATCACATCATGGGTGATTCTCATAACAGATGCCAGCTGGAGAACCCATGGTGGGAATTGCTCAGTTAAGGGACTCACCATCAGAAGCAGTGGTCCATAAACCATCTGGAACTCCAAGCCATTTGCCTACCATTGAGAACTCTGGAAATAGTCCTGTAGGGAAGATCAGTAATAGTGTTCTCTGGGAACACTGCAGCAGTAGCATATGTAAAAAGACAAGGAGGCAGCAGAAGTGTACCCTTATGCCTGGAGGCTTAGATGCTGTTCCAGTGGGCAGAAATTCATCTATAATCTCCTCTCTACAGCTCACATAGCCAGATTGGAAAATGTTCAGGCTGAATTTCTCAGCCACCTATCTCTAGACTCTGGGGAATGATCTAACTCCCAATAGGCATTCAACCTCATTGTTCATCACTGGGGCAGACCAGTAGTGGATTTGACGGCTTCTGCCAAAAACTCAAAAGTGAAGCATTTTTTAATTCAAAAAGAAGAGCCATGAATCTTAAGGTTGGATGAATTAGTTCAGTCCTGGCCCAACAAGGGATTCCTTTATGGCTTTCCGCCTTGACCCATGGTAAGCCAGGTCCTTCGTAGGGTTGTAACTCATCCATGACTGATGATTTTAGTTAGCCTAGACTGACCATTTCAGCTGTGTCATTTGGACCTAGTGCATCTTCAAAAGCACAAGGGTCTCCAAGCTCCCAGTTATCCAGGGCTTCTCAGTCAGGGACCAGTTCCCATGGAAAATCCAGAGTGCTTCGATCTTACAGTATGTTCCTTGAATGCATGGCCCTAGTTTGCAAGGGCTATTGCTACTCTACTCCAGGCTAAAAATGCCTTCTGCAATGGCAGCCTAAGGCTTTTCAACATTGGTATGAAAGGGAACAGGTGGAGCCGCTACAGGCTCCCATTCCAGCCATCCTTGCCTTTCTGCAGGCCAATCTAGAAAAAAAGGACGCAGTGCCCGATTTGCAAGGTTCAAGTTGTAGGAATTTTCTGCTTCCAGGCACAAGAAGGTAAACTTTCATTGGCAGTTCATCCGAATGTGACATCTATGAGGTGTGCTTTGTTTGTGGCTTCTACTATCTTAACCTTTTCCATTCAGGAATCTTAACTTCATTCTAAAAGGTCTCACTAAGCCTCTGTCTGAATCACTTTAGCAGGCTTCCATTTTGAATCTCATGGTGAATATGGTGTTTCTGGTTTGTGGAGGCGTTCTCTTGATTGACTTAGGATCTTGATTGAAGATGTTTTAGATACGTTTGTTTACTTATTTGTGTGTTGGTTATATGATGATGGTTGCATTTTTTAAACCGCTTAGGTCTAAGTGGGTTAGAACTTTTTTAAACTATAAAAAATAATAGTAACCTTTCTCAAAGCAAAGGTAGACCACATCAGAACTGACACTATCAAAGAAAACACAGTGAACTGCACAGAAATACTGCACGAGGAAACAAAATGTCCAGCAGATAGATACTGGGAGGAATTTTCCCCTTCACAAAAACAGAGTTAAAAATATTGCTATTCAAATACACCAACCCCCCTCTTTTACAAAGGTGTGCTAAGCATTTTAGCATGTGCTAACTGATTTAGCTAATGTGTCCATAGCATTTAGCGTGTGCTAAATCAGTTAGTGAACACTAAATTGGCTACTGCACCTTAGTAAAAGGACCCATAAATCTCAATGCTCATTAGGGCCTGGATTCTATAAACTGCACTGTTGTTTTGAGTGCCTTTAAAAGTGGCTGTCGAATGTGTGTCAATCATGTGACAGCATCATTTATAGAATCACACCTTGGGGAAAGGTAGGCCCTGCAAAAGTAGGCCAGGGTTTTCTGGAACCTACCTTTGGCATGAATCACTCCTAATACCATTTTCAGCATTAGCCAAGCCTACTATGGCATTAGGTATCATGAAGCACCGCAGTAGGCAAGATTCCAGCACCTAGATGTCTCCCTAATTTTACGACTAAACATCAATCAAAGACATTCTACAACTAGTCTGGCTGAATGACTTGCCAGAAAAAGGAATATTCCCCAAACACCTAGGAAAAATCATTCTAACACCCATCCCAAAAGATCAAAATGGAGAAATGAATGATGTCAGGAAGTACAGACCAGTAGCTTCAATTCTGCTTCATGTCAAGCTTTTAGAAAGAGTGCTAAAACAAGTTAAGCCACAAACATAGAAACATGATGGTAGATAAAGGCCACATGGCCTATCCAAACTGCCTATCTGCAGCATCCACTATCTCCTCCTCTCCCTATTGACTAAGCGGCTCATAATCAAAAGAAAAAAACATCTAAAAAGTGGCCTAAATGGCTACTTGGATGATCAAAAAGCCTGATCGTTCAAGTACCCATAATCAAAGCTGGTTTTAGACGAATCTAAAACCAGCTTAGGCCTTTCCTCTGCCTCTAAACGCACAGAGAGAAAAGAGGCATTTTTAGAGGAGGGGAAAGGGTGGGCGGTGGGCTGGAGGTGGGCTGACCTACACCTAGGCGTGCAGCAGGTATAACCAAAACTTTAGGCAGGTTGCCTAGTCGGCACTTATACGTTTTGACTTAGACCAGGTCAAAACAGGTATAAGTGCCGAAAAGGGGCCGCTGAGCTGATTGTGGCTGGTGCGATCAGTTCAGCGGCCCGGCAACCTACTCCTCCTCACCGCAACCATCGTGGCAGGAGAGATGCCTCATCTCCCATACCGCGATGCGATCACCCCTCTACCCAAACTGCCGTGACCCATGGCAGGAGAGATGCCCAATCTCTCCTGCTGCAGGTTGTGGCAGTTCGGGTAGAGGAGTGATCGCATAGCGGCAGGGGAGATGGCCAATCTTTCCTGCCGCGATACACATTGGGGCACGAGGGACCCCAAGCCCTCCTGCCCCGCAGCCCCCCCCCGAACCTCCGGTTACGTGCGGGGCAGGAGGGAGCCCAAGCTCTCCTGTCCCGCAGCCCCCCGATTATATTCAGGGCAAAAGGGAGCCCAAGCCCTCCTGCCCCGCGATCTCTAATCCCCCCGAGTCCGATGGGGCCAGGAGGAAGCCTAAGCCCTCCTGGCCATGCAAGCCCCACCCGCTACAAGAATGGGCAGGAGGGAGCCCAACCCCTCCTGCCCAGGTGGACCCCCTACCCCCACTAAAATACAGGCAGGAGGGATCCCAGGCCCTCCTGCACTCAAATCGCCCCCCCCCCCATGATCGCATCCCCTGAACCCCCGATCGGCCCATGGGCCCAACTCAGCCCATGAGCCTAAGGCCCCACCCACAGGAGGAGCCTAAGGTTCCTGGGCCTATTCTGGTTGGCCCAGGTGCCTCAGGTCCCACCTGTGGGTGGGGTTTAAGCCGCCTGGGCCAATCCAGCCCCATTCTGGAGCCGGCTGGCCTGCCGGATGGGCGGGCTTGGCACCTGTCCATCCTGCCAACGCTGACAAGGTATGGAAGGTGGGATTGGGGTAGGGGGGGTCGAGGGGGGGTCGGTGGGGGGGTCGCGGGTCAGTGGGGGGCTAATAAGGGGTTCGGGGGTGTGGTCATGGGGGGGCAATTCGAGGGCAGGAGGGCCTGGGATCCCTCCTGCCCATATTTTAGTGGGGGGTGGAGTGTAGGGATCCACCTGGGCAGGAGGGGTTGGGCTTCCTCCTGCCCAAACTTGAAGGGTGTGGGGGGGTCGTGTGGCCAGGAGGGCTTGGGCTCCCTCCTGGCCCCATTGGACTCAGAGGGATTAGAGATCACAGGGCAGGAGGGCTTGGGCTCCCTCCTGCCCCAAACATAATTGGGGGTTCAGGAATGGGCCGTGGGGCCGGAGAGCTTGGGCTCCCTTCTGGCCCCATCGGACTCTGTGAGGGGAGGGGTTGGGGATCGCGGGAAAAGAGGGTTTGGGCTCCCTCTTGCCCTGATCTTCATTGGGGGTTCAGGGGTGCTGTGGGGCAAGAGGGCTTGGACTCCCTCTTGCCCTGATGTCGTCTGGAAGGTCAGGGGTGCCGTGGGGCAAGAGGACTTGGACTCCCTCTTGCCCTGTTGTCATGTGGGGGGTTGGATTCTGTAACCGATGTTGTTTTTGACAGACACTGGTTACAGAATCCACTTTTAGGTGAAGGACTCGATCCTCCTTCGCCTAAAAGCTCTTGTTTTGGACTGGGGCTTAGGCTTTTTTTGGTTGATTATAGGGTATAAGTTTAGACATAGTGGTTGTCTGGGCGTTTAAACAGCTGAACATAGAGGCAGGACATTATAAAAAAAAAAACCTTCCTTTTGGACATTTTTTTTAATATAATGGACATTTTCCCTGCTTCTACTTTCAACGTTTAAGGCCTTAGGCCAAAAGGGGACTTAGACGTTTTTTTTGATTATGCCTCTCCACAGCTCTTAACATTTGCATCTCCTCTTCCTATAGGCTAAGGCTCTTTACACTTGCATTGTGAGGTCATGCAACATTATGGTTATAGAAACCATGGTGATAGCAGATAAAGGTCAGTCTGCCCATCCACAGTAACTATTAGGATATCATGGTTACATTAGAATTTAGCTCACGCTAATTTTTAGCGTGCGCTGATGCACTAGCGTGCCTTAGTAAAAGGACCTGTTAGTGTATAAGTAGTGATAATGTATCACTCAAAAAGACTGAAGTAATTAATACTAAAAATAAAAAAATAATACATAAACGTTTCAGTGCATAATGACCCCTGCTGTGCCCCACGAGGGATCACTTCTGATCACACAAACATCTTTTTGGACTTTTACTTGAACATAGATATAATGCACAAAACATTCCATTCAAATTAATATTTGTCTCTCAATGACAACTTACTTTTTCTAAGGTCATATTAAAAAACCTGAAAAACAACAATTCAGTCTATTTTTACCATAACACACACCTACCAGGAACAAAAATCTCCCTTGTGTTTGAATCTTTAAGTAGCCAGTTTCTATAAAGACTGCATGGTTTCCTCAACAACAGCTGAATCTCAACTAGGCTCAGAATTTACTTCAACATATCTTAGTTGTTATAACCATATGGGGGTCTACCTGTGAGCTGTTTGAACGCTGTGTAGCTTAAACAATCATTTTTTTCACTTCTGATTAAAGTTGCAATTTAGTCGCCCTACCAAGGTATGTGGAGTATCCATTACCATATCAAACAAGTAGCACAGTCACACCATAGGAAGAGCAAGTGCTTCATTCGACCATCTATTTCACAATCTGAAACATGGAATTATGTCTGCTTCTAGTCTTATCAATGCTTTGTGGCATCCTTGGGAGAAACAGTGAGCACCGATGTGCACCAGATTATCACTGGAAGTCGGAACCAGGATATCTCAAAGATGAAGATGTCATAATTGGGGGAATTGTAGCTGTGAGAAGTTTTCGTCTAACTAGACCATTTTCTTTCACATCCTATCCCATCCATTATGGGAAATTACAGTAAGTAGCTTCAAGACTTAAAAGTTTTAATTGACAAAACTTCTATTTCTTTAGAAGTTGTTAGCATACATTCTTGAGTTGCCTCAACAATAAGTGCCTTCAAATCTAATAAACACTTAGGCC
Organism: Geotrypetes seraphini; assembly: GCF_902459505.1. NCBI lineage: Eukaryota > Metazoa > Chordata > Amphibia > Gymnophiona > Dermophiidae > Geotrypetes > Geotrypetes seraphini. The sequence continues at coordinate 108,058,614 of NC_047095.1, read as the reverse complement.
TTCTTTTACTAATCAATTTAGCGTGCGCATGTTAGTCTATGGACATGTTATCGTTTAGCGTGCTCTAAATTGATTAGCGCAAGCTAATTGGTTAGCCCACCTTAGTAAAAGAGAGAGCTAGGGGCAAATTCTATAAATGGCGTCCCGATTGTAGGCATCCTACCACTGTCTAACAAGCCAATTGGGACAATAGTTGTCTGTCGTTGGTGCAGGGAGGCACCTAGGGATGTCCAAGCTTGCCCAAGGCTGGGTGTGAGCATGGTTTTGCCTAGAAGTGGCCTTAGGCGAGCCTAAGCAGTCCCAGGCACCTCCCTAAGCTGTGGTAGATGCCTAAAATGTAGGCCATTAAAATGCTGGCCTATATTTCAAATAGACATCGCCGCTAAGCTGACCACGGTAAGGAAATCTCCCTGATGCGATCAGCTGAGTGGCTGCGGCAGAGAACCCATGAACCTACTGCAAGTTGGCCAGCAGGAAGGATGCCCACTCCCTCCTGCTGCCACCCCCGAACCCCCGAAACTGAGAATCTAGCCCATGCAGTCTACCTTTATTTGCATTTATCCCTTTATTGATACTTGACATGTTTTCCTCAGTAAGAGTTTTACAACATACCTCTCCTTCTCCTCACCTCCTGTTCCCTATCACAAAGCCTCCATTAAATATTTAATAGAGACAACCACTGTTTTGTTCAATACCTAAATTCCCAAACCACCTTATCCTTTCCCCCTCCCCATACTATTGCAAGAAGGAAGAAAATGGGCATTACCCCCAATATTTAATAGCAATTTTTTGCCATCACTCCTAGTCTTCATTTCTTATGGAAACTGTTCCCTTCATGTTAGTTGCATGTTGAAACCTCACTTAGTCAGTATGAGAGGTGGCTGAAAAGTTCTCAGCCCAACCAAGGAAAGAATGACGAAACTTGCAAGTTATTCTACACTTTTCTTGATACTTCTCATTTCATTTCATATCATGGAAACAAAAAGTGTCAAGAAAAGTATGGAATAACTTGTAAGTTTCATAGTTCCACATCATTCTCTTCTTGGTTAGGCTGAGAACTTTACAGTGGCTTCTCATATTGTGATGTCATAATGCCTCGTTCCACTAGTGATGTCACAGAGACTTGGTTTCCCTATACTTGTGCCCATTTACTAGATGCATTTGCCTCATTGAAATGAAAAGTGTCAAGTAAAGTATGGAATGACTCGAAATTTCCATGGCTCAACATCATTTTCTTCTTGGCTGGGCTGAGAATTTTTCAGTGGCCCCTCATAGAACTTCTTCATGACTTTTACTACAACCATGGGACCTGAAAATATTATTGTTTCTAATATTTCATTACTATACAGTATACAGTATCTAGCTGCATCAAAGCAAATCAAGCCTACTAAGTACACTCCTTCATCCTGCGGGTCTGGCTATTTCCCCAATTAAATTGATTCCTGAAAGAGTCTCACAATCATCACAGTTTCTTCCCAAAATTCTTGGACTCTGGGACATCCACACGACGTGTTGTCAAAGTCACTGGGCTGAACTACTGCCCTGCCAACACAGTGGGCTGCATCATGGTCTCATACTATGGATTCAAGCAGGTGTCAGTTTCCAGAATGCTCTATGTAGAGCTCTACTGTATATTCAATTTATTTCAAAGGTATGGATAATGAGATTTTGGCAGCATTATCATGTAATGTAATTCACCTACTCTCCAATTAACCCCTAATGCATCTTCCCACATTTTCATAAAAAGGTAGCTTTTCCTCCTGCTGCAACATTAAATCCCCAGAAATCCTAGATAACTCCCATAATCTATGAAGCTTAAACATATGCCATTTAGCAGTATATTAAGTGATAATAACACAAATAAATAACTGGTCTTTGGAGGTCCTCTGCTGCATTTGTGATTTTTATATAATATGCTTCTCTAAGTTAGACTATGGCCCTCTTTTACTGAGGTGCGCTAACAGATTAACGTGCGCTAATTGAGTTAGCGTGCACTAAACGCTAATGCGTGCATGTTAGTCTATGGACGTGTTAGCGTTTAGCACGCGCTAATCAGTTTGCACACCTTAGTAAATGAGGGGGAATGTCTGAAATCCCTAAATAAAAATCTCTCATTTCTCTGTTCCGAACAATATAAGCCTCTCTTCTTCAATGTCTAAATATTTTATGTACCTAGTCAGGTTCTGGTACATGGTTAACTGCTTTGTACTTTTGTCAGCTAGTACTATTCTGATTTTTTTCCCCCCACATCTTAAGTGTCTGATGAATTTATGGGTTTTCCTTAGACAAGTCTAATAAAACCTTTTTGATCTCCCCTGTTGAATCATTGCTCTCTGCTTTTCATTCTTGTCTCCCACTGCCCACCTTCCAGTCTGTTAGGGCTCTCAGCTAAGTCACCTCATAGGAATATTTTCATAGGCCCAATCTGATCTGATCAAAGGAATGGGGGTCTTAGCTCCTGAAAGCTAATATGGAAATGAATTGAATTGATTCAAAAAGGTCATAATCTTATATCCATTTGTCTTAATTTATCAATCTGTATTTCTAATTTCAGATATTATCATATGAATTACTACAACTTCATGGCTTTGGTTTCTGCAGTAGAGGAGATTAACAACAGTTCAGAGCTCCTACCCAATCTCACACTTGGGTTCCAAATTTATGATTCTTATGGCAATCCCTTTTTCGTGTTTATGGCTGCCATGAATATATTTTCAGGAATGGATGTCTGGGTCACTAATTATTACTGCAAAACATCTGGTACACTGACTGCTATTATTGAAGGCCTTTCAAATGAGGAATCAAATCAATTATCCAATGTGTTCCAGATTTACCACTATCCACAGGTAAGGGTGCTTTTTGATTTTAATCTATTCTGCGTCATACTCTACCCAAATAGAACAAATAAGGCCATTTTCTTAATTTCCCTCAAAATTTCAAAATCCACAGAGATGATTTTCAGACTGTGAAAGGCAGCTCAGCTACCTCCCAACTGTTGGTGGTAAACCCAGAAATTCAATGCCAAGGACATAAATGCCAACTGATGTTGAATTTTTGGTCTAAGTTCAGCCATATTTGATACAGCCAACCAAACTGATATTCATTGGATGTCTGGTTAGACCATAGCAGCCCATGACACTGTAGACCTACCAGTGGCGTACCTAGGGTATGTGGCACCCGGGGCCCATAATTTTTTGACACCCCCCCCCCCCCATGTAAAAAAATATTTTTTGTAATAACCATGAAACTGAATAAATGGTCATAATAGAAACAGGCAGTGAAAATTTTATTTTATTGAACCTCATATATGTAAGCATTATTCCAAACATACCATAACATAACATAAATTATGTCTGAATTGTCATGACATCAGAAGTACATATGGAGTAGTTGCAGGTGATGCTTGGGACAGACCTGATTGTGTTAGTTCGGTTTTATGTGTTTTTTGAATAGAAGGGTTTTTATTTTTTTTTTAAGGTTTTGTAGTCTGTGGTCGAGGTCAATAGGTTGTAGAGTTGGGGGGTCGAGTGTTGCAGCTCAAATGGCTAGGAGGTTGTCGAACTGTTTTTTTTTCTTTTGACGTTTTTGGTTAGAGGGTGTGTGAAAGGTGCGTGAGTTCTCCTATGTCTGGTTGAGGTGGATTGAATTATTTAGCTGAAGAAATTAGTTACCCCCCCATTCCATACACATTAATTCTCTTCCATTTTTGTTCCCATTATAAAAAACACTGATAAGTTCTCAGAAAAAAAATACATTAAAATAAGAAGTGAAAACAAAGGCCCCTACAGATGAGAACATAACATAAGAATAGCCTAACTGGATCAGACCAAAGATCCATCATACCCAGTAGCCCATTCTCATGGTAACCAATTCAGGTCACTAGTACCTGGTCAAAACCCAAAGAGTAGCAACATTCCATGCTACCGATCCAGGGCAAGCAGATGTTTCCCCCATGTCTTAATAACAGACTATGGACTTTTCCTCCAGGAATTTGTCCAAACCTTTCTTAAAACCAGTTACGCTATCTGCTTTTACCATAACTTCTGGCCACTTCATTTTTAAGCTGAGATCTTTCCTTCCAAACAGAGACTTTGCTAGATGTCAAATACAGCACAAGGTAACTTCACACGGACTTAGCTGTGCAGGAAATGTGAATCTCCTCATACACCCACCATATAGTGCAAAAATGTGCAAAGGTCTGGTTTTTTCTTTTGATCACTACATAGACTAATGCCACACAAGCAGCGCTGTTACAAACATATTCTGTAGGTCAGTGCTAAGGTTAACAAAGTTTCCTTCCTTGGACCAGAAGGAGATACTAACAAACCACTGGAAGAGATCCCAAAACAACTACCCAGGAACAACACCCAAAGACCCACTCAGTGTGTGAACCAGTTGAGTGGAGTGCACTAGCTGGGGGGTGGAAATGGGCCTGGAGTTTGCTCAGCAGAATTTCCCAGATCACCTCTTCCTCTCAACACATTGACACGGTGCCACCACCACCACTAGGAACACCTCGGGTAGGCCAGCAATGCTATAAACTTTATAAAACACATTATTATATTTTCTTATAAAACACATATTTTAACTGAACTCTCTGACATCCTCAGCCTTTCCATTCACAAAAATAGAAGGAACAAAAGTTCCCATTTCCTGCTGTCTCATGTCCCCGGCCTATACAATTTTTTTCTTCTGCTGAGTGCAGACCCTTCAAAAATCATTTCACTTGCATTATAAAGTACTGAGGATGCCATCTCTCCCCAATCCCAGGTCCTAAAGTCTAAGACAGTAGCGCAAACTAGTGCTGCCAGATTCAGGAAAAAAAATTTTGATTCGATTCAGCCTCTTGAATTGGTTTATCGATTCGATTTTCCTGCCCAATTGGGTGTTTTTTTTCAAACATCCTGGTGGGTTTATTTTATAGCTTTTTCACCCCCCTTTGGTTTCTCCTAACCACACTGGCACTGTGGTGTAAATAAAATAAAGAAACAAAAAGGACTTTTCCTCTCTCTGTTAAATCCTAGCTCACGTTTGCGGTCTAACACCAGCTCTGGCAGGATACACATTTCAAATCTGACATATTGTAATCACAAAACTTCTTCCCACCCAAAGACCGGCATATGCACGTCTCTTTGAACCCCTCCCCCTTCCCTCCGTGTACTTCTACTCCAGGGCCCCCCTCCCCTGAAGGCCTGTCCCCCCTTAATGGTCTGCATTCCACCCAGGAAGGCCTGTCCCCTCCCTGAAGGCCTGTCCCCCCCTTGAAGGCCTGCACCCCCCTGAAGGCCTGCACCCCCCGAAGGCCTGTCCCCCCCTTGAAGGCCTGCCTGCCTATTCCCCGTGAAGGCCTGCCCCTCCCTGAAGGCCTGTCCCTCGAAGGCCTGCACCCCCCCGAAGGCCTGCACCCCCCTCGAAGGCCTGCACCCCCCCGACGGCCTGTCACCCCCCCGAAGGCCTGCCTGTCACCCCCCCGAAGGCTTGTCCCCCCCCTCGAAGGCCTGTCCCCCCTTTGAAGGCCTGCCTGCCTGTTCCCCTTGAAGGCCTGCCCACCCTGAAGGCCTATCCCCCCTTGAAGGCTTGCACATCCCCGAAGGCCTGCACCCCCCGAAGGCCTACACCCCCCTCGAAGGCCTGCCCCCCCGAAGGCCTGCATCCCCCTTGAAGGCATGCACTCCTCCGAAGGCCTGCACCCCCCCAAAGACCTACACCCTCCTCGAAAGCCTGTCCCCCCCTTGAAGGCCTGTTCCCCTTGAAGGCCTGTCCCCCTGAAGGCCTGTCTCCCCCCCTCCACAAGGTCTGCCTGCCCGCCCCACCCAAAAGGCCTGCTGCCCCCCTCTACCTCGAAGGGCCGCTCGGCCCCACCACCACCACCAGGAAGCACTGCTTATTCCCCCGGCCTCCCCGCTTCATTTCCCTGGGGAAACAGCCTGCAGCAAGATCGCGCAATGCCAGCGATCTTTGCTTGCTTCGGCTGTTTCCTCAGCCGCAGTCCCGCCCCTCCTCTGACATCAGAGGAGGGGCGGGATCGTGGCGGAGGAAACAGCTGAAGCAGGCAAAGATCGCTGGCATCGCGATCTTGCTGCAGGCTGTTTCCAGACGCGACACCCGGCGCGGGGGGGAAACCGGACCGGACCGGGAGCACCCCCTCAGGGCTTGGCACCCGGGGCGGACCGCCCCCCACGCCCACCCCTTGGTACGCCACTGAGACCTGCTATTTAGACAGATCTATCTGGTTGCTAAACTTAGCTGGTCAGCCAATGAATATTAGTGCTGACTGGCAACGTCACATCACATAGCTGGTGACTGGGCAAGTGGTGACTGGGATATTAGGTGGGAGATAGCTATCTCCAACTAGTCATTTGCAGTTAGCCAGAGGGTGAATCAAAAATTTAAAGGCAATTGTTTAATTACATGGTATTAGGCAGACTTCCATAGTCTGTGCCCCCATATATGGCAATACAGTTTAGGATGGGATGGAGAGGGCTTTGATGGGAACTCCAGTAATTTGGAACACATTTCAAATCAAAGTTTCAAGTTTCTCAAGTTTCATTAGGATTTTATATACCATCTATCAAGGTTATCTAAGCATTTTTTTACACTCAGGTACTCAAGCATTTTTCCCTATCTGTCCCGGTGGGCTCACAATCTATCTAACGTACCTGGGGCTGTAAGATTATTCAATTTACTACTACTACTACCATTTACTATTTCTATAGAGCTGCAAGGCATACGCAGCGCTGTACATTTTAACATACAATAGACAGTCCCTACTCAGAAGAGCTTACAATCTAATTTAGACAGGTCATTTCAGGGTTGGGGAGGTTATAGTGGGTATGAATTTATGGTGAGTGCAACTATTGGGCAGACTGGATGGACCATTCAGGTCTTTAACAGCTGTCACTTTGTTACCATAAAGAAATATACTGCCATAATGAAGAAGAATCAAAATATGATCATGAATGATGGAATTAAAATCAGTTGCACTGATATTTAGCTAGCAGCAGTCAGAGTTTATTTTTTAATGTTGATCTTTGCCAGCTAAATTACACGCAAATATTAAGTGTCAGGTCATATCCTGGCATTGGCATGTTTAATGAATAGATTTTGGGTGGCCGGGCTGCCCAGAGCTTATATAGACCCAGCCAATATTCAGCTAGGACCACATAAGAGTTAGGCAGCCCTGAATGAATATTAGGCTGGCCACAGAACCCTGTGAAAATAAACCCTCTGGAGCTCAGTAAACCCCAACAATGCCCCCTCTATCTCCTTCCTTCCCCTAGGTGGCAGTCCATGTTCCTACCTACCTAAATACCTGGTGGTTCAGTGGGAGACCATCATGTATTTTTATTTTTGCTATTTATATGCCACCTACTAATTGTCTAATCAGTTTATATTCAGGTACTCAATCATTTGTCCCTATCTGTCCAGGTGAGTTCACAATCTATCTAATGCACCTGGGGCAATGAAGGATTGAGTAACTTGCCCAGGGTCACACATTACAGCAAGAGGTCATGACAGCCATTTTAGCAGGTGCCATCAAAGGGAAGTATCTAAGAGATAACATTGCTGCCCCTGTTGACCCCCTCCCCCCCAAACTCTCTGGCCAATTTAAATCACTCTAACTCCCTGTTTTACTAAGGTGCACTAAATGTTTTAGCGCACGTTTAGCTTCTTGGGGGTGGGTTAGGGACCCATGGAGAGGAGGACCCAGGCCCATAAGCCACTGTAATCACTGCATTCATGGTGAAACATGTGCACTCCCCCCAAAAACCCCCAAACCCTTTTGTACTGCTATATAAGTGGCTCCTGCAGCCATAAGGGCTATTGGGGTTGTAGAGAGGTAGGTCTAGTAGGTTTGGGGGTTCTCACCATGACCTATAAGTGAGCTGTAGTGAGATGTTTATGGAGCACACTTTTTGTGAAGTTTACAGCAGTGCCCTGTAAGGTACCCCACTCTTCAGATGCCATGTCTGAGTGTCCAGTCCCTCACTTTGCTGACCCCTCCCAGTTCCAACAGGGCTTATTCTAGGTGTTTTTGACTTGGACGAATATTTGGACGAAAATGTGGTATAAAGATGGACGATTTGGCAGCTTGGACGATTAGAAAACTGGACGTATAGTTAGACGATTTTCGGAAAAAAAAATATTTTGGACGTATTTTTCGAAAATGTGTCTTAAGCTGTGTCTGACTTTGGACGACTTGCGACTTAGGTGAAAACGGACTTAGACATTTCTTTCAATTATGCCCCTCCACATATATAAAAGACAAGAGATAAAAAGCCAAAAATGTGAGATTAGGGAATTGAGATCTATGCAGGAAATCAAATTCAAATGCATCTTCTGTATTAATTTGGTTAGAACTAATTCTAGAAAGAGATTTTTATTAATACGGTGGATGGAATTATGGGATAAGTTATCATGTAAAATTTGAGATATACCCCCTCTTTTACAAAGGAGCACTAAGCTTTTTAGCACGCGTTAAATATTAGCACATGCTAAACACACTCTAAATGCTAATGCATGCATGTTATCCTACGGACACGTTAGCGGTTAATGCACATGTTGATTTAACATGTGCTAAATCCGCACTAAAACGCTTAACGCGCCGTTGTAAAAGCGGGCCACAGTCTTTATCTCAACCACCTCTACTGGAAGAGTATTCTATGCATCTACCACACTTTCTGTAAAAAAATAAAAGTATTTTCTTAGATTTCTCCTGAGCCTATCACCTCTTTAAATTCATGATATGCCCTCTCATTTCAGAGTTTCCATTCAAATGAAAGACTTGCCTCATGCTCATTTATTTAATAATAATAATTTATATTCCGCATATCCTACAATTCTCTGTGGGTTACAAGTTATTCATACATCATATATTCATGGATTTCCTTTGCCGTTTTCTTCATGATGACTCAAAGTTCCACACTTTAAAATTCCACACTTTCCATTGACATGGCTCAATCAATGATCTTAAACAAAGTCAAAACGTAGCAATATGATTCTGAAAATTGGCACATTGCAAATTAAACAACACTCTTTTCAGCTACAGTGGCAACATAACTCTCAGAATCTAGGAAGTTGGTTGGGCTGATAAATTTTCAGCTCCCCTTATATTGTTGCACACCCTTGTCCATTGCCAGGGATGACCGAATATTGATCAACATGTACCTGCAGTGATTCTATAGTGCTTGTAGCAGGAGTAGAGCGACCATGCAGTGCCAGCAAGTTTGAGAACTGTTCATTGTCAACATTTTAGAGTAGGCTTGAAGGTGTTATCCCATGAGAAAGCTGTTGCTCACAGAAGCCTTGAAGAAGAAAAGATTATCCCGGGTCAATAAATATTCATCCTGGACTGCAGAAGACTGGGCTAATGCAATTTTATGAAAATAACATTTTAAAATATTTTCATATCTACATGATTCATTTCTTTTTGAAGAAATACTTAATTTTAACACGTTTATTAGTCATTTCAGCTGCTCGGGTCATAGTGAAATCATGTCACATCATTATTGCATTTGTACAACTTGTCTTTTTGGATAAGAACACAATACAAATCCTTGGTGATCATGCTCATTTTAGACACAGATGGCCTGGAGAGAAGTTCCACAAAGAATGTATAGTTCAGAGTGTCCCCACTTGGTGTGGGGAGCAGTTAGCATGCATAGCCTAAGCTGTTTGCACATTGTTGAGGCAACCGTGTGGTAGAGTCTGTATCAGAAGGTTCTCAAAACATGGCTATTTCCGCAAATAGAGGTTTGGTATAGTGAAAATCTTGAAGAAAGAAGTCATCTTTGAACAAGATAAGGCCCACTGCCATACTACTAAGAAAAATAAGAACTTGGCCCCAAAACAAGTGAAACTTCTGGACTGGCCAGGAAACAGTAAAGGCATGAATGCTATCGAGAATGAGTAGAAGACATTAAAATACAAGATCAGTTGCATAGTAAGGGTAGGAGGTGCCCTAAGCGATGGTCCCCATTCCCCCTGTGCCCCTGCTCCCTCCTCTCTGCACCCCCATACTCCTTCTCACCCACCCCATTCCACACTTTTCCTCTCCTTCCCTCAAACCTTTTAATCTTCACCGGCATATGTGGTTTCTGCAAGCATGCTCCTTGTGCCAGCATTGGATTTTCCTCTGACATCACTTCCTGGCCTGTGACCTAGAAGTGATTCAGAGGTGAACCAGGCTGGTTCGAGGAGCATGTTTGCAGAAGCCACTCGCTCCAGTGAAGATTAAAAGGTACAGGGGGAGAGATGGCATAAAGGTGGCATGGTGTGGTAGGGCAGAGAAGAGAGGTGCTAGCACTCTCAGCAGCCTGGCGCCCGGGGAGGTTTGTACCCCCCACACACCCCTTACTATGTCACTGGATAAGATGCATGACTGCACTGTCACAAACAAGCAGCAACTAATGGAGAGACTAATACAGAAATGATTTCACAACAAGAACAACAAAAAGTATGCAAGAAATATGATTAAAGCCTTGTCAGATTTTATAAAGGCAGTGATAATGGCACACTAGAGATGAACAACGTATTGGCATTACTATGACAGATACCCACATTTTATATAACATTTCAGAAATGTTTTAACAATTGTATGAGTTTCATTTTAACGTACTAAACATGTTGTGTTGTTAAATTTTACACTTTTCTGCATTTCGCAATGAAATATCTGTCATTTTAAATAAAAACATTATCTTATAAAATCCATAATAATCTGACCAGCACTGTAAATATGAACCGCTTGTTTACTCCTTCAAAAAGTACAGACATGCCATGAAGCTACGATGCAGCGATTGTACAGTACATTTAAGAGAAACAGGAGAAAATATCATTTTCATTACTCATATATGGATCCTTTTACTAAGTCATGCAGCCGAGTGCCTTGTGGCAAATGACCCGACACCCATTCAGTTCATGTGGACATCAGAGCATTTATCATGCTAGCCCATACTGTTGGGACCAGGAAGTGACATCAAAGGGCAGGCTCAGCTGGCACGACTGCAGGTAGGAGACCCTGCTCACTGTCGGTGAAGACTAGAAGAGGTACAGGGGAGAATGCATTAAAAAGACCAACCACCAAAGAGGGGGGAGGGTGTTACTGAGTGCCTCTGCCCCAGTCACCACCTTCCCTGGCTACGTCACTAACCCCCTCTTTTACTAAGGTGCGCGATGCTTTTTAGCGCATGATACCTATTAGCGCTCGCTAAACGCTAACACCTGCATGTTATCCTATGGATGCGTTAGCGGTCAGCATACACGTTGATTTAGCGTGCACTGAATGCATGCTAAAATGCTTAGCGCACCTTAGTAAAAGAGGGCCTAAAGAAAGAAACAACGGTGCATGCTGATGACGCTATTTTTGGCATTTTGGTGACAATTTTTTTTTTTTTCTTGATAGATCAGCTACACCTCAAAGAATCTTTTCATGAATGATGCTGTTAAGTTCCCTTACTTTTACCGGACTGTCCCCAGTGAGCTGCACCTCTGTGCTGGAATTGTCAGGTTACTGATTCATTTTGGATGGACCTGGGTCGGCATCATCGCGTCTGACGATGACAGCAGCATAAGAGCAGTTCAGATTCTGAAGGAAGGGATTGAGCGGAGCGGGGGCTGCATTAAATTCATACAAACTTTCAGCCACACCACTCAAATGACACCACAGAAGATGAGGGCACTTAACGAGAGTGTCCACGTCTCATCGCCTAATGCGATGATCATTTATTGTGAGAAAGAGCATACGTTCAATATATATTACTTAAACTTTCTTCAGATACCTGGAAAGATTTGGATCACCACACCTGAATTTGATTATGTATCAGCCTATACCCCGAACGCCATTGTGCATAACAGTACCCTGGCATTCACGACAGATAAGAAGAATATTCCAAGCTTTTCAAAATTTGTCCGTGAGGTGGATCCAATCCATCTTTCAAACGATCAGAATATTCAGTATTGGTGGAGGGCTTTGTGCGACATCAAGTGCCCCCCAAGTATCAAAAGAGCCTGCAATACTAATGAAACAGAAGCTCCCAGTCTACACTGTGGAGTTAAATATTTTGGGAATAGCTATAGCATATACAATGCTGTCTATGCTCTGGCATACGCACTGCATGATATGCTGATGGCTGACTCTGGAAACAGCACCAGGCGGAGTCTCCGATTTTTGGATTCTTTGCACTGGAAGGTAATAGTTCTTATAGGAATGTCATGTTTTGTTATTGTTTTATTTGGGTTTTTTTTTTTTAAGTAATATGAGGCAATTCTATAAATGGGTACCTAGAGGTATGCGCCATTTGTCCATGTCATTGGCATCAATAATCAGCAGTGATGCACATATATGCATTAGCCCCTGAATTCCACATCTGGCACTTTGAGCTGCATTTGTAAATGTGGGCGTGCACCTGATTTGTGTGTGTGTAGGATAATTAGAAAATGAACCATTTATTTCCAATAATTTGCTTCTTAACAAGCAATTATGAGCATTGATTGGATTTAATTTAAATTTATGCTTGTAGATGTAGGCACCTAAATGTTTTGTGTCGCACTGAAAAAGGAGCAACAAAATAATCATTTAAGTCATGGAATAGGAGGTAATATCTTATTATGGATTAAGAACTGGTTGAAAGACAGAGAACCGAAAGTAGGTTTAAAAGGTCAATATTCTCAATGAAGAAGGGTAAATAGTGGGGTTCTCCATGGGGGGGGGGGTCTGTGCTTGAACCACTGCTTTTTAACATATTTATCAATGATCTAGGGATGGAAAGGGCCTGAAATAAAGATGGGCCTGTACTATCGTCCACCCGGGCAAACCGGAGATATCGATGAAGAAATGGAAGCCGAGATGAAGCAAGAATGCAAAAGCGGTAACACGTTTATTATGGGAGACTTCAACTACCCCGGGATAGACTGGAGTCTTGGAAGCTCAAAATGCGCTAAGGAGACAGAATTCCTGGAGGCTATGCAAGATTGTTTCATGGAGCAGCTTGTTAGAGAACCAACGAGAGGAAATGCCACTCTGGATCTAATCCTAAATGGGTTAAGGGGACCTGCAAAGGAAGTAGAGGTAGTGGGACCGTTGGGAAACAGCAATCATAACATGATCAAGTTCAAGGTTGAGGTAGGAATACCGAAAGGAAAAAAAGAAACATAGCGACAACTTTCAACTTCAGGAAAGGAAACTATGAAGCAATGAGGGAAATGGTAAGGAAGAAACTTAGGAACACTTCCAAAAAATGGCAAACAGTAGAACATGCCTGGTCTTTTCTCAAGAACTTGGTGAGCGAGGCTCAAAATCTGTATATCCCCAGATTCAGAAAGGGGTGCAAAAAGAGTCGAACAAAAGACTCGGCATGGATAACTAAAATAGTGAAGGAAGCGATAGGCAATAAGAAAAATTCATTCAGGAAATGGAAAAAGGACAAAACTGAGGGGAACTGGAAAGAGCACAGGAAGTATCAAAAAGAATGTCACCGAGTGGTTCAAAAAGCCAAAAGAGAGTATGAAGAGAGGCTAGCCAGGGAAGCACGAAATTTAAAACCGTCCTTTAGATATGTTAAAGGGAAGCAACTGGCTAGGGTGGAGGTAGGACCGCTGGATGACAGAGACAGAAAGGGAGTGGTGAAGGAGGAGAAAGAAGTGGCAGAAAGACTTAAAATGTTCTTTTCATCTGTATTCACAAATGAAGACACATCCAACTTACCGGAACCTGAGCAATTCTTCAATGGAAATCAAGCAGAAAAATTAACATCCATGGAAGTGAGCCTTGAAGATGTACGCAGGCAGATAGAAAAACTAAAAACTGACAAATCCCCGGGTCCGGACGGAATCCATCCAAGGGTTCTGAAGGAATTAAAGGAGGAGATAGCAGAACTACTGCAGCAAATTTGTAATCTATCCCTAAAAACAGGCATGATCCCGGAGGACTGGAAGATAGCCAATGTTACACCCATCTTTAAAAAGGGATCAAGAGGTGGCCCGTGAAACTACAGACCGGTGAGTCTGACCTCGGTTCCCTGGAAAATGGTGGAAGCACTGATAAAAGAAAACATCAATGAACATTTTGAAAGAAACGAACTTCTGATAACCAGCCAACATGGTTTCTGCAAGGGGAGATTGTGCCTAACGAACTTATTGCATTTCTTCGAAGGAATTAACAAACGGATGGACAAAGGAGACCCCATAGACATCATATATCTAGATTTCTAAAAAGCCTTTGACAAGGTGCTCCATGAACGCCTACTCTGGAAACTGAAGAACCATGGGGTGGAAGGAGACGTACATAGATGGATCAGAAACTGGTTGGTGAGTAGGAAACAGAGGTTAGGTGTGAAAGGCCACTACTCGGACTGGAGGAGGGTCACGAGTGTGGTCCCGCAGGGCTCGGTGCTCAGGCCGCTGCTATTTAATATATTCATAAATAATCTAGAAACAGGGACGAAGTGCTAAATAATAAAATTAGCAGATGACACCAAACTATTTAGTGGAGCTCAGACTAAAGAGGACTGCGAAGAATTGCAAAGGGACTTGAATAAACTAGGGGAATGGGCGACGAGATGGCAGATAAAGTTCAATGTTGAGAAATGTAAAGTATTACATGTGGGAAACAGAAACCCTAGGTACAACTATACGATGGGAGGGATATTATTAAATGAGAGTACCCAAGAAAGGGACTTGGGGGTAATGGTGGACATGACAATGAAGCCGACGGCACAGTGCGCAGCAGCCGCTAAGAAGGCAAACAGAATGCTAGGCATAATCAAGAAGGGTATTACAACTAGAACGAAAGAAGTTATCCTGCCATTGTATCGGGCGATGGTGCGTCCGCATCTGGAGTACTGCATCCAATATTGGTTGCCGTACCTTAAAATGGACATGGTGTTACTCAAGAGGTTTCAGAGGCGAGCGACGCATCTGATAAAGGGGATGAAAAACCTTTCATACGCTGAGAGATTGGAGAAACCGGGTCTCTTTTCCCTGGAGAAGAGGAGACTTAGAGGGGATATGATAGAAACTTATAAGATCATGAAGGGCATAGAGAGAGTAGAGAGGGACAGATTCTTCAAACTTTTGAATAATAAAAGAAGAAGAGGGCATTCAGAAAAGTTGAAAGGGGAGAGATTCAAAACGAATGCTAAGAAGTTCTTCTTTACCCAACGTGTGGTGGACATCTGGAATGTGCTTCCAGAGAGCATAACTGGGGTTCAAGAAAGGATTGGACAATTTTCTGCTGGAAAAGGGGATAGAGGGGTATAGATAGAGGATTACTGCACAGGTCCTGGACCCATTGGGCCACTGCATAAGCGGACTGCTTGGCACGATGGACCTCAGGTCTGACCCAGCAGAGGCATTGCTTATGTTCTTATGGAAATAATTAGAGAAATAATCAAATTTGCTGCTGACACAAACATAAGAACATACGAATAGCCTTACTGGGTCAGACCATTAGTCCATCTAGCTCAGTAGCCCATCCTCATGGTGGCCAATACAGGTCTCTAGCACCTGGCAAAACCCCCAAAAGTAACAACATTCCATACTACCAATCCAGGGCAAACAGTGGCTCCCCCCATGTCTGCCTCAATAACAGTCTATGGACTTTTCCTCCAGGAAATTCTACAAATCTTTCTTTAAATCTGCTATGCTAAATGCTATTACCACAATCTCTGTCAATGTGTTCCATTCTTAACTATTCTCTGAGTGGAAGTTGTTAAATCACAGGAGGATTGTGAAAAATTACAAGAGGAGTTGGTGAGAATGGGAGATTGGGCATGAACATGGCAGATGATGTTTTAATGTGAGCAAGTGCAAAGTGATGCATGTGGGAAAGAGCAACCTGAATTATAGATGTGATACAGGGTTCCACATTAGGGAGTCACTGCCCGAAAAAATGATCTAGGTGATCATTGAGGATACAATATATTGACACCTTCAACTCAATGTACAGCGGTGGCTATGAAAGCAAACAGAATGTTTGTTGCAATTTTCTGGGTTTTGCCATGTCTAGTCAGATTAGAAAAATGGCAACATTTCAGCCATCATGCTGTGGCTTTCTTCAGGGTAATCTGTGAGGTTTGCAGTGGTCCACAAACCTGACTGGATGTGGCTTGAGGAAAGTCCATTGGTCACAAATTTGAATTTTGGTGGGAAAATCAGTTGGTCTATTTTTCAATAGAGTGGAAGATTAACTGGTGAGTTTATGAAGTAGGGCTATATATTTTCTTAGGTTTCCAAGGCTGGTATCATGCTTGTTGCAGTTTTCTGGATTTCACTGGGTATATCTGATCAGACATGGAGAAACCCAGAAAACTGCAACATGCATAATACTAGCTGTAGAAACATAAGAGAATAAGCAAGTAGAATGTTAGGAATTATCAGGAAAGGAAGGGGAAATAAAGATGAGAATGTTATAATGTTCTGTGGTACAGCTGCACCTCACATACTGTGTGCAATTCTGGTTGCTGTATCTCAAAAAAGATATGGCAGAATTAGAAAAGGTACAGAAAAGGGCAAAGAAAATGATACAACGGATGAGATGATCTACCTATGAAAAAAAGCTAAAGCTGATAGAGCTCTTCAGCTTGAAGAAGAATAATAATAACTTTATTTTTGTATACCGCCATACCCCGAATAGTTCTAGGCGGTTCACATTAGTTAGACAGAGATTACAAGTGGTTACATATCAAATTAATCATAGAGTTGCAAACAGCAAGGAGAGAGTAGTTACAAGTGGTTTTATATCAAATTGATCATAGAGTTGCGAACAGCAAGGAGAGAAGTAGGGGGAGAGGAGACGGGGGAGGGGAGTAGATCAGAAGGGGGGAGGAGGAGGATTGAAAAGGGGCATTAAGGGTCTTGGTCTCGAAATAGGTGAGTTTTGAGTAATTTTCTAAAGTCGAGGTAGTTGTAGGCCTTGAGGACCATTTGGGCTAGCCAAGGATTTAGTTTGGCGGCTTGGAAGGTGTAGGTTTTGTCAAGAAATTTTTTTGAGTGGCATAGTTTTAGGGAGGGGAAGGCGAAGAGTTGAATTTTACGGGAGTTCTTATAGTTGTGGTTAAGGATGAAGTGAGGGGTAATGTAGCTTGGGGATAAACCAAATATTGTTTTATAGCAAAAACAGGCGAATTTGAATATGATTCTGGATTCTAGTGGGAGCCAGTGGAGTTTGTGGTAGAAAGGGGTGATATGGTCCCATTTTTTCAGGTCAAATATGAGGCAGACAGCGGTGTTCTGGATCATCCTTAGTCTCCTGATGGTTTTCTTTGTGTAGCTCAAGTAGATGATGTTGCAGTAGTCCAGTATGCTGAGGATGGAGGATTGTACTAAGAGGCGGAATAAAGAGTCGTTGAAGTATTTTTTTATGGTGCGGAGTTTCCAAAGTATCGAGATACTTTTCCTGACTGTGATATCAGTGTGTTTCTCGAGGGATAGATGTTTGTCCAGTGTTACACCCAGTACTTTTAAGGTTTGTTCGAGGGGGAATGTGGATCCTTTTACTTGGAATTGTGGTGTCTTTGATTTTGTCTTTGGAGGTTGCTAGGAAGAATTTTGTTTTGTCTGGCTCAGGAGTGAAATGATAGAGGTCTATAAAATGAGTGGCGTGGAAAGGGCAGATGTGAATCATTTGTTTACTGTTTCTAAAATACCTGGGCTAGTGGGCAGGTGATGAAGCTACAAAGTGGTAGATTTAAAACAAACTGGAGAAAATATCCCAATAATGTCCTATGGACTTCTCTTTTAGGAATTTACCCAAACCTTTTCGTAAACCCCGCCAAGCTAACTGATTTCACCACGTGCTCCGGCAACAGATTCCAGAGTTTAATTATACATCGTGAGGTCATTTTACTAAGGCGTGCTAGACATTTTAGCATGTGCTAAATATTAGCGCACGCTAAACGCTAACGCGTCTATAGAGTATAATGGATGCATTAGCGTTTAGCGCATGCTAAAATGGCTAGCGCACCTTAGTGCATACTCTGTTGCCAGAGTATGTGGTGAAATCAGTTAGCTTGGCAGGGTTTACAAAAAGGTTTGGGTAAATTCCTAAAAGAGAAGTCCATAGGACATTATTGGGTTGGCTTAGAGAGATCCTCTGCTTATTCATAGGATAAGCAGCAAAAAAATCTGCTTTCCTATTTGGAATCTAGCTAAGTACTTGGGACCAGGGTTAGCCATAGGATACTAGCCTTGATAGACCTTTGATCTGTCCAAGTACGGCAATTCTTATATAGAGCAACTAGACATATGCACTGCTTTACACAATATATGCAGATATGTTCTCTGTCTCTAGTGGGCTCACAGTCTGTTTTCATAACTGAGGCAATAGAGCAGGGGTGTCAAAGTCCCTCCCCGAGGGCCGGAATCCAGTCGGGTTTTCTGGATTTCCCCAATGAATATGCATTGAAAGCAGTGCATGCAAATAGATCTCATGCAGATTCATTGGGGAAATCCTGGAAACCCGACTGGATTCTGGCCCTCGAGGACCGACTTTGACACCTGTGCAATAGAGGGTTAAGGGACTTGTCCAGGGTCACAAGGTACTGCAGTGGTTATTGAAACCAGTTGCCCAGGATCACAGTCCAATGCACCAACCATTATACTACTCCTCCGCCACACAATTATAGAATAAGGAGAATCCATGCCAAACTTTAGGCATGAGGATTTGCACCATGTTTCCATTGGTACAAATGACTACCCCTACAGTTAGATGCAGCTTCTAGGGATAGGCGCGAGCCTATCAACTACACCTTACTTTAGGCTCCACTTATGGATTATACATGATTCTTTTTGTGCCAATCTTTTAGGTGCTATGGGTCAGATTCCCTAAAGGGCGCCTACCTTAATTGGCAAAAATCTCCTTATTAGCCTCAATAATTGAAAAGGAAAAAAAAAAAAATAGGGTGATAGGATCTATCTCAACTCTATAAAAGGTAGGCACCTAAAATTTAGGCCTTTAAAACCCTCACCTACATTTCCTTCACCTAACCCCCTCTTTTACTAACCTCCTCTTTTACTAACCTCCTCTTTTACTAACCCCCTCTTTTACTAACCTCCTCTTTTACTAACCTCCTCTTTTACTTACCCCCTCTTTTACTAACCTCCTCTTTTACTAACCTCCTCTTTTACTAACCCCCTCTTTTACTAACCTCCTCTTTTACTAACCTCCTCTTTTACTAACCCCCTCTTTTACTAATCTCCTCTTTTACTAACCTCCTCTTTTACTAACCCCCTCTTTTACTAACCTCCTCTTTTACTAACCCCCTCTTTTACTAACCTCCTCTTTTACTAACCTCCTCTTTTACTAACCCCCTCTTTTACTAACCTCCTCTTTTACTAACCTCCTCTTTTACTAATCTCCTCTTTTACTAACCTCCTCTTTTACTAACCTCCTCTTTTACTAACCTCCTCTTTTACTAACCCCCTCTTTTACTAACCCCCTCTTTTACTAACCTCCTCTTTTACTAACCTCCTCTTTTACTAACCCCCTCTTTTACTAACCTCCTCTTTTACTAACCTCCTCTTTTACTAACCCCCTCTTTTACTAACCTCCTCTTTTACTAACCTCCTCTTTTACTAACCCCCTCTTTTACTAACCTCCTCTTTTACTAACCTCCTCTTTTACTAACCCCCTCTTTTACTAATCTCCTCTTTTACTAACCTCCTCTTTTACTAACCCCCTCTTTTACTAACCTCCTCTTTTACTAAGGTGCGCTAACTGATTAGCGCGCGATAATCAAATTAGTGCATGCTAACATGCCCATAGACTAACATGCACACGTTTAGCGCGCACTAATTCTCTCCATGCATATTTCCTGCCGGCACACACCACTGTCAGCTCAGGGGTCTTTTGGAGGGTCTTTGCGCATGCGCTGGCATTGATGTGGTGATGTCACGCACGCATGTGATGTAATTGTGTCAACGTCGGCAGAGTTTCAGATGCTTCAAGCTGTAAAGGGCAGTCGGGTCTGGTCATGGTGGGGATTTTAGTGCAGCGGGAGAGAGTGGGCATCTGTCGTGCTGTGGGGGGGGGGGTCGTGGCCAGGATTTTAGGGCAGTGGAAGAGTGTGGGCATCTCTTCCACTGTTGTGTTTTGATTTTTTTTCTTTACAGTGTTGTCAGCAATTTCTGCACGTGTCCATCACTATCACCCGTGATGGGCACATGCAAATATAGTGAATCTTCGCTGCTGTCCACCGACCTCATTTGCATGTGTGATTTTTTGAAAATGTCTCGAGTTTTTTTTTTTATTCTCTATCAAAATGGCTGGGTTAGCAGACCATCGCTTTTTATTTTTATTTATTTATTCATTTTCCAAAATACAGTTCAAGATATATTTGTACGGAAAGCTTTTTAACTCAAGTAAATCTAAAAAGAAAAAACTTCAAAGTAGCAAATTTAACTTAAATCATTTCAAGTACACAAAAGATCCAAAATTTAATATATAAATGCAAATCAATAGGAAAACTAACATAGGAAAAATGGTGCGGGTTAACTGATATGGGGCTAGAGAATGACACGGTGACAAAATTCATCACCGTTCCCGTCCCCGCGGATAACCGCAGGAAATAATCCCATGTCATTTTCTAGTGTCTTTTTCAACCTCGGTCCTTCTACACCAGCATTCTTCATAGCAAAGCTTGTGGATCAGTGGTTGTGGCCATTCATGCTCTGATTCTTCCCTCTCTCCTTAAAGAATGACATGAAGATGGCTTCCCACGGTTATCCGCAGGGATAGGAACGAACGGTGATGAATTTTGTCACTGTGTCATTCATAGAAACATAGAAACATAGAAAGATGACGGCAGATAAGGGCCATAGCCCATCAAGTCTGCCCACACTATTTACCCACCCTCTTAAATCTACTGACCCCCTAAAGAATAATTGTAATTATACTGTCACTCTACTGACCCGCTCATTCAGTCCTAGTGACCCTATCCCTTGGCATGACCTCGTAGGGATCCCACATAGGTATCCCATTTGTTCTTGAAGTCTGAGATGCTGCGTGCCTCGACCAATGCTCAATCACTCTCTCCGTGAAGAAGTATTTCCTGGTGTCTCCACGGAACTTCCCTCCCCTGAGCTTGAGCGGATGTCCTCTTGTGGTCGAGGGTCCCCTGAAAAGAAAGATATCATCTTCCACCTCTACCCGTCCCGTGATGTACTTAAATGTCTCAATCATGTCTCCCCTCTCCCTACGCTCCTCGAGAGTGTAGAGCTGCAATTTGCTCAGTCTTTCTTCGTACGGGAGACCCTTTAGCCCCGAGACCATCCTGGTGGCCATCCGCTGAACCGATTCAACTCTGAGCACATCCTTACGGTAATGTGGCCTCCAGAATTGAACACAGTATTCCAGATGCGGTCTCACCATGGCTCTGTACAGTGGCATCATGACTTCAGGTTTCCTGTTGACGAAGCTTCTCTTGATACAGCCTATCATTTGCCGTGCTTTAGATGAAGCCTTCTCCACTTGAGTGGATGCTTTCATGTCAGCACTGATGATTACTCCTAAGTCTCGTTCTGCCGTAGTACTGGCTAAAGTTTCTCCATTCAGGGTGTAAGTTCTGCAAGGATTTCCGTTGCCGAGATGCATGACCTTACATTTCTTGGCATTGAAGCCCAGCTGCCAGATCAAGGACCAACTTTCTAAAGTACGCAGGTCTTGCTCCATAGCATCCTGAAGATTATAGCCGTTTACTACATTGCATAGTTTGGCGTCATCATACATTCTATACCCCTCCTTTCTTTTCCTTATCAAGCCGGCATAGAAAGAGGAAAGCAGTCAGCTGGAAGGGCTCAAAGAAAACATATTTTTGAGAATTATATTGTATGATACACTTGCAGGGATAACAAAGATAAAAGGTCACTCCAAGAGCTATAATTCCTGGTTTTAACATAAGAAATTATTTTCTGCGCCTTTGTGTATCCCTAGCCAAGTCGGGAAACATTTGTATTTTAAATCCCAAAAATTATTTTACTCTATTTTTAAAGAAAAGTCTCAATATCCAGTTTTTCTCCAAAGTTAGGGCTAAAGTTGCCACCAATGTTGCTGAAGTAGCCATTTCTCTTTCTGATAATTCCAATAAAGCTGATACATCTATTGATCCTT
This sequence comes from Geotrypetes seraphini, assembly GCF_902459505.1. NCBI lineage: Eukaryota > Metazoa > Chordata > Amphibia > Gymnophiona > Dermophiidae > Geotrypetes > Geotrypetes seraphini. The sequence continues at coordinate 108,036,512 of NC_047095.1, read as the reverse complement.
GACTATTTTCCTATTGCTGGTTCTGATTTTTCTTGGGTAGATAGTAAACCTGTGTGAATGGAGGTTACGAATCTTCAGGCACTTCCAATATTTCCATCAGGTAACGTTTTAATATTTCACGAGGAGTGATTGTTGTAATTCATGGAAAATTAATTAATCTGATACTGTTACCTCTTGAAAAATCTTCAAATGTCTCAATTTTCCTTCTTAAATTCACATTATCTTTCATTAAAGTTTCTTGAAGTTGTTTGGAAGATTTTAATTCATTTTTGATACAATCTAAAGATATCTTAGAGCCACCAATATTTCATTTTATCTGGGTAATTTCCTTTTCCTGGTCTTTTATTTTCCCTTCCACTTGCACATGCAGAGTATTCACTGTTTTCACCAAATTGGCCACCAGATCCCACAAAGCGTCCAAAGTAACTTATTGGGGCTTAACTATAATAGGACATTGCAAGTGTGTAGGTAAAGAACTTTGCTCACCAGCTGATAGCTCTCCTCCACTTCCACTGGCCTGGGTAGGTCCAAGTTCTGCTTTTACAGCATCCTCCTCCATACTCAGGCTCTCCTGCAAAGCCTGTGAGCCTGAGTTTGCTTTCGCAACACAATTCCGTGTAGCCTCCGTGGAGAACACATCCCGACTTCCGGTAGGTTCTCAACCTCTGGGGAACTGGTTGCTCGAAGATGCAAGGGAGGAGCTCTAACATTGGGACTCAGCGTGGTCTCCAAACTTCGCAGAGATGCCTCCATTCCGCTTGCCTGGAGTTTCTCAAGCAGCAGTGGCCCCCCACAGTGCCATGATGCCCTGCATTCACCTTAGCAGTTCTTCAGTATTGCCGGTGGGTGCTGTTCCGGAGCGCCATGAGTCTCCAGCGGCGTTCCTACCCCTTCTTTTCGGCATATCGAGGTACATGAAAGCAAGCAGTTGCTACAATATAAACTATCAGGAAAAATCCACACCAGCGTCTGCTCAGCAACACGCATCAGCGGCCATCTTGGATCCTGGCAAAACCCAAATGTTAGCAGCAGTCCATGCCACCAATCAACCATTGCTTTTTAAAGCGGGATTTTTTGAGAATCCTGGCCTTAGTGCTGTACTAGGTACATATGTGGAATTTGGACCTCTAAGTCTATATTTGAACTCAGTTTGCATATGACTGATTTTAAACTTTCAGGAACTTCATAGATGCTTTTCTATATAAAACAAAAATTAAAAGAAAACACTTTCAGTGTACTGGAAGTTACATTATACAATACAGTTTGGGTCACTACCGATAATGTACCTTTCATTTCTAGCTTCATCGTTATCTGAAGAATGTGCACTTTAAGAACAGTCTGGCTGAGGATATCTGTTTTGATATGAATGGTGACTTTGCCAGTGGATACAATATTATAAATATAGTCTATCTTCCTAATGGTACACTGCGTTCTGATATTGTTGGAAGTTATAACCCTTATGCCCCTCCAGGGAAGGATTTCATTATCAATGAGACTATGATCGTATGGGACAGTACATTTACACAGGTCAGAATTAAATGATATTACTGAATGATGGTAGCCTCAGAACCATAGAGATTTCATGCATGTTCCTGGAAAATTCAAAAGGATATTGCTATTTGATTGGCTTCCCTCAATTTTGACAGTACACCTTCCAATAAGTAAAGAATATGTATACCTAAAAAGAAATGAAGAAATGAGTATTCCATTAGAAGAGAACAAAAGAGGTTCTATAGAGTAGTGTTAGACAGAAAACCTTGGATTTTATATATGGTGCTTTGAGTCATGCTCATCAGTTTGGACATGCACCCAATTTACGTGCACAATTTAACTGATTCACAAGCCAATCAGTTCCAATAACTGGCTACTGAAAAGCAATTATTGGCACTAATTGGAATTCACCTGCTTATCATTTTAGGCATATTCTATTAAAAAAGGTATGTGTAACTGAAACAGGGCATGGACATGTGTTGGGCATGGATTGGCCATTGAACATTCCAAAAATTTATGTGATGTGTTATAGAATATGTCCAATCCATGCCTAAGTTAAGCACCAGGATATACACCATGGCCTTCTTTTACTAAGGTGCGCTAACCAATTAGCGCGTGCTAATCGATTTAGTGCGCGCTAAACGCTAACACATGCATGTTAGTCTATGAACGTGCATGCTAATTTGCGTTAATTGGTTACCGCAGCTTAGTAAAAGAGGGGGCATGTTTTAGTTTCTGTAAATAGTTGGATCTAAATTTAGTTGTGAGTCTAGTTCTAAGTGCTATTATATAAACTTCACTTAACTTTAGGTAAAGTGCTTGTTTTGTGGGTACCATATACTGTATACTATAGAATTTCTCTCAAAATGAACATTGAAACAATAATGATGTATGAAGGCTACTACACCTCCAAAGTCATTCTATAATGGAATGTGAGCGACAATATGTCATTATATTCAATCTGTCTGATATGCAGCAGCATTTAGTTGGCTGGGAATGGCTCCTGGCTAGCAAGATATTCCTAAGCCAGCTAACTACCGCTATTTAGCAGGAGATAACTGGTCATAGGATTGGTCAGTAGAAGCAGGATACTGGGTTTGATGGATCTTTGAACTATCCCAGTATGACAACTCTTATGTTCTTATGTCCTTCCTAAGCAAACACTAAACATACTAGCAAACATTTATTAAGAAACTTTGCTTTTTCATCATCACTCTGTATATAGAAACATAGGAAATAGAAACATGATGGCAGATAAAGGCCAAATGGCCCATCCAGTCTGCCCATCCACAGTAACCATTATCTCCTTCTCTCTCTAAGAGAGTCCACGTGCCTATCCCAGGCTTTCTTGAATCAGACACAGTCTCTGTCTCCACCACCTCTTCCGGAAGACTGTTCCACGCATCTACCACCCTTTTTGTTTAAAAAAGTATTTCTTTAGATTACTCCTGAATCCATCACCTCTTAACGTCATTCTATGCCCTCTCATTCCAGAGCTTCCTTTCAAATGAGATTCAACTTGTGTGCATTTACATCACGTAGGTATTTAAACGTCTCTATCATATCTCCCCTCTCCTGCCTTTCCTCCAAAGAGGTCTATCTGAGGCGTTCCCCACTGAGCAAAGATCTGATGAAGGGGCTTGGAATGGAGTGTCCATTCGTGAGGCTGGAGAAGACGACTCAGTTTGTCCGCCAAGACATTGTGCCTCCCCTGAATGTAGACAGCTTTGAGGAAGGCGTTGTGGCGAACCGCCCAATCCCAGACTCTGAGAGCTTCCTGGCAGAGGGAGGCCGAGCCCGTGCCCCCCTGCTTGTTGACATAATACATGGCGACCTGATTGTCGGTGCGAATGAGGACCACCATGTCGTGAAGCAGATGTTGAAAAGCTTGAAGAGCATTGAAGATGGCTCTGAGCTCCAGAAGATTGATTTGATGGAGTGGTCCGCACAGGTCCAGAATCCCTGAGTGCGAAGCCCATCCAGATGCGCTCCCCAGGCATAGGTCGAGGAATCGGTTGTGAGAACCTTCTGGTGGGGAGGAGAATGAAACAGCAAACCTCTGGATAGATTCGAAGAGGTCATCCACCAGAGTAGAGACTGCCGAAGAGCAGGAGTGACTGTGATGTGTCGAGTCAACGGATTGAAATCTTTAAGTCTGTCCCCATACGCCTTATGACAAAGACCACACACCATTTTAGTAGCCTTCCTCTGGACTGACTCCATCCTTTTTATATATTTTTGAAGATGCGGCCTCCAGAATTGTATTCACCTTTGAGTCTTACAATACCACATTTATATTTAGTTCTATTACTAAGATTTTTAAAATGTTTTGTCCCCCCCTTTCTATGTTTCAGCTATTTTTCTTCCATTTGCATCGTCACTCTCCTGACTACTTTTCCAGCTTTTCTTTCCTTTGCCAGATATTGTCATCTGTCTTCCTTTTTCTGTGATCTTTTTTAATCATGAAAAGTACCCTTTCAACTATTGTTTTCAAAGAATCTAGGAGGTTCTTTTCCCTCTTATCTTTATTCACTTTCATAATGCATAATTTTGCTGTTCTTTCAATATGTCCTTCTATTTTTATTCAAATGTTCCCATTGAACTCACAACTTTCTTGATCCAGCTCATATCTCTCCACTTTAAGAAAGCTACTTTTGTAAACTTCTAGGATCCATACCTTTGAATGAACCATTTCCTACTGATTCCAAGATGATCACTCATTATGGTATCCACAACATTCTCTACATTTGTAAGCAGCCAAGAATCATTCCCTCCCATTGGATTCCTTTGCCATTGCCAAAAAATCCTTTCTGTAGAGAAACCAGTACCTCTCAACTTTTATGAGGTAGATGACTATGTAGTGGGGATGTCCCAATCAACCTCCAGCAAACTGAACCATCTAGCAATAGTACTTCTCTCTTTATAGGAATTGTTGGTATGTCTTCAATTAAATCTCCAATTATTTTGCCTATCAAGGAGATCTGTATATTTTAGCAATGGAACTAGACATTCCAGTCTTTTTCCCCAGATTAACATCCTACTGCCTTTTCCTCAGTTTGAAAGCCCTGCAATTCTTTTGCTATCTAGAATGATACTCACCCTCCCATTTTCCTACCCTGTTCATGAATAGAGTATCCTCCTTATTTTGGAATCTCTGCAATTATGTGCAGTTATTCCCTCTCATATCTCCCCAGGACCCAGTGATAGAAAATAAGTAGGCATGTGTGGGAAGAGGGTCCCCTTGGTGAACTAAAACTATCAGAGTTTTTGATCACAGAGTCCCAGATGTAGGTGTCCTGGATTTGGGGATTTCAAGTAAGAAGGAATGCTAAAGGAATAAGGTTGCTAATGGAAGGTTGCTAAAGGAATAAGAAAGTGAAACTTCACATTGAAGATTGTAGTATGTCTCAAAAATCTAATTGATCTGTATTGACACAGATAAGATTATGAGTGCTGCATTTTAAATGTCACAGCTCAATGTTTGACAAATTCATCCAGAGGTTTTTTTTCTCAATATTTAGATACCTCCACAGTCAAAATGTACCAGGAGTTGCCTTCCTGGGTATAGGAAATTAACAAACAAAGAAAAACCCATTTGCTGCTATGACTGCACTCCATGTCCGGAGGGAGAGATCTCTAATGAATCTGGTGGGTGATTCCATGTTGCATGTGGAGTTTGATGGATACTGGTTATTCATGATGGTCTCTGCTCTACGAAGCTCAGAAATGTGCAAGCATTACATACTCTTCTTTTTCCTGGTGCTTTCTTCCTCAATCTGCAAGCTCTACCTCTTGGCTCCTATTTTAGGAGCACAGGAAATTTGCAGAGTTGAGGCTTAAGTCTTCAACTTGAACATTTTTGGTGGTATGCAAAGACTGAGGGGCCCTGTTCACCAGCAGGATAACCAGACAACCAATTCCAGGTGGAGCTGAGCCCATATTGGGTGGGTACAACTTTTTCTCTGCCCCTACACTATCCCCATTCTTCATCTCACTCCCAGCATCTCACAACTAAAAATAAAATACTTCATCTAATGAGGATCCTCAAGCTATCTCTGCTGAAGACTTCTTCTGAAGTCATCCAGAACTCCCTTTCCCTAGTTTGGCAGACAGTAGCAACATCCCTGAGCAATCGATGTCAGAACCCTATGCATGCATCGTTGGTGACTCAAGGATGGTGATGCACACTACAGAAGGGAGTTCTAAACACCTTTTGGATGAGGTACTCAGCTAGAGATGCTTGGAGATCCCTCAACCACAGCAAGGGCCAGTGCTGGTGTAAGACATGCTAGGGATCAGGTCAGAAAATAAAGGAGGAGACTATCCTGATCCCCTCTTTTTCCTATCTCCCTTCCCAATGCCCCTAATTACTATCATACTTCCTAACGCTCCTAATTACTATCATACTTACTAATGCCCATAATTACTATCATACTTCCTAATGCTCCTAATTACTATCATACTGACAGACCCTCACCGACGAGTGAAGTGATTAAATTTGTAGATGACACTAAACTGTTCAAAGTTGTTAAAAGACTTGCAGATTGTGAAAAATTGCAGGTGGACCTTAGGAAATTGGAAGAACGGGCATCCAAATGGCAGATGAATTTAATGTGGACAAATGCAAAGTGATGTACATTGGGAAGAATAATATGAATCACAGTTACTGGATGATAGGGTCCACGGTGGGGATTAGCGCCCAAGAAAAGGATCTGGGTATCATTGTAGACAATACAATGAAATCTTCCGCCCAATGTGCAGTGGCGGCCAAAAAGCAAACAGGATGCTAGGAATTATTTAAAAAGGTATGGTTAACAAGACTAAGAATGTTATAATGTCCCTGTATCGCTCCATAGTGCAACCTCATTTGGAGTATTGCATTCAATTCTGGTCTCCTTATCTCAAGAAAGATACAGTGGCGCTGGAAAAGGTTCAAAGAAGAGCGACCAAGATGGTAAAGAGGATGGAATTCCTCACATATGAGGAAAGACTAAAACAGTTTGGGCTCTTCAGTTTGGAAAAGAGATGGCTGAGGGGAGATATGATTGAAGTCTACAAAATCCTGAGTGGAGTAGAAATGGTACAAGTGGATCGATTTTTCACTCCATCAAAAATTACAAAGACTAGGGGACACTCCATGAAGTTACAGGGAAATATTTTTAAAACCAATAGGAATAATTTTTTTTTTTACTCAGAGAATAGTTAAGCTCTGGAAAGCATTGCCAGAGGATGTGATAAGAGCAGATAGCATAGCTGGTTTTAAGAAAGGTTTGGAAAGTTCCTGGAGGAAAAGTCCATAGTTTGTTATTGAGAAAGACACGAGGGAAGCCACAGCTTGCCCTGTATCAGTAGCATGAAATTGTGCTATTCCTTGGGTTTTCGCTAGGTACTAGTGACCTGGATTGGCCACCGTGAGAACGAGCTACTGGGCTTGATGGACCATTGATCTGACACTGTAAGGCTATTCTTATGTTCCTATGTTATAAATACAGAACAAGGGATCATAAAAAATAAGTGGGGAACCCCAAGAAGTATAGAACAAAGTAAAAGGAACAAAACCCCCTCGTAAAATCCAACAGAGAATAAACAAGTGGGGAATGCAATAGAATACGTCAACCTTGAGACGAACCTTCTTTTATTTACATAAATTCAAAATGAATACAGAAACATGATTAAAAACACGTATAAAAAATCCTATAAACGTGATGTCCGTATGTTGAAAGGATCCACTTGCTTTTTCTTTGTTGAACGTCAAGAAGTTACATTTGGCATGTACCGTAACCCTAGAGAAATAAAAACAGAATTGCATTTCCTTTATGACTAAACACATCTAATATGTACATTTCCCAAAGCTAGCATATTGCATTTATTGCCTGGACATTTTATTTTCTATCATGTTTATTCCGGTTTCTCTTCTGGAATTTCCTGTCTGCTTCTGATTCTCTTTCAAGCAGCTAACATAGTAACATAGTAGATGGTGGCAGATAAAGACCTGAATGGTCCATCTAGTCTGTCCAACTTGATTCAATCTAAAATTTGTTGGGAGGGGGGGGTTCTTATTCTTCTTAGCTATTTCTGGGCAAGAATCCAAAGCTCTGCCCGGTACTGTTCTTAGGTTCCAACTACTGAAGTCTTTGTCAAAGCTCACTCCAGTCCATCTACACCCTCCCAGCCATTGAAGCCCTCCCCAGCCCATCCTCCACCAAATGGCCATATACAGACACAGACCATGCAAGTCTGCCCAGTACTGGCCTTAGTTCTTTAATATTTACTATTATTTTCTGATTCTAGATCCTTTGTGTTCATCCCGCACTTTTTGAACCTTGTCACCATTTTCCTCTCCACCACCTCTCTGGGGAGCGCATTCCAGGCATCACCCTCTCCGTAAAGAAGAATTTCCTTACATTGCTCTTGAGTCTACCACACCTCAACCTCAAATTATGTCCTCTGGAAAAGATTTTGTCTTATTTGTCCTTTTTCCTGTCTCTTGTACTGTTCTATTCCATCACTATACATACCTTTGACATATAGATCTTCCTGAAATGTTACCTTATTTCTCATCCTTCTCCTTTTTACTTTATGGCTATTTATCAAATTCCATCTCCTTCTCTCACCCACTAGCTCAACATTTCCCCATCAAACTCCTTCCTCCTCCTTCCACTCCCTTTCATATTTAATCAACTCCCCATTACCATATTTCTACTTCCTGTAATTACTATCCTTATTTCATTGGCTTTCTTGCTACCCCCTTAGCCTCTCCCACATAGTTCCATTTCCATCATCTTCCTCCCTCCAACCTTCTATCCCAGCAACTCCCCTCCCCACTCTTGTAGTCTACCCAGATTGTCAGGGGAATTATTCAGTTGTGTGATGCTGAAAAATCTGGGTACGACCTTGACAGTGCTACAAACCAGATAGGATACTCTCTTAGTGATTAAATGTCAGTTAACATATAGGAAAGGCTGACCTCCTAGCAGTAGTACCATGAGGCCAGGAGTGAGCACCACTATAGAGAAGAATAAGACTACTCCTGCCCTATTCAATTAGACTTCCAGGGATTACCTCTGGGTAAGTTCTGGGGATGTTTGGTGCTCTGGCAGGGCAGGGGATCAGAACTAAGGGGGATTCAGAAACACAGGGGGAGAATGGAGGATCACACACAGGATTGGAACCACAGGAGAGATTGCATGAGGGAATGGGAGAGAATGGAGGAATGGTACCAGGGAGGAGATTAAAGTGGGAGTGATTTGAGGACTTGGGCAATCCCACATTTTAAAAAATTAAGCCAAAAAATGTTTTAAAAACCTGTTAATTCTTTTCCCTAAAACATATCCAATTTGTGTGATATTCAGACAATATGCTTTTTTTTTCTTCAGATATGGATAACTGTATAAAATGCCCAGAAGATCAATGGTCCAATCAGAAGAGAGATGCTTGCATCCCAAAAATGATACACTTCCTATCATATGAAGAACCACTGGGGATAGCATTGACTCTCATCAGCATTTTCTTCTTTCTCTCCGATATTGTTGTTCTTGGAATTTTCATTTATTATCGAGATACTCCTATAGTAAAAGCCAACAATAGAACTCTCAGTTACATTCTTCTCATCTCCCTCATGCTCTGTTTTCTCTGCTCTTTAATGTTCATTGGCCATCCTAATCATGCCACCTGTGTTGTCCGACAGACTGCCTTTGCAATGACGTTCTCGGTTTCTCTCTCTTCTATACTAGCAAAAACCATCACTGTAGTCATAGCTTTCCATGCCACGAAGCCTGAAAGCATGTATAAGAAATGGATGGGTTCCCATTTGTCAAGCTCTATAGTATTCTTCTGTACCTTCTTTCAAGGTGTCACGTGTTTTGTCTGGCTGGGCACTGCTCCCCCATTCCCCTTTCTTAACATGCAAGCAGAAACGGGAGCAATAATAATTGAATGTAATGAAGGATCCTTAGCTGCATTTTATTTCGTTCTGGGTTACTTGGGATTTCTGGCTAGTATCAGTTTCATCATAGCTTTTCTAGCCAGAAATTTACCCGAAAGTTTCAATGAGGCCAGGAATATCTCCTTCAGCATGCTGGTGTTCTGCAGTGTTTGGGTGTTTTTCATTCCAACATACTTGAGCACTAGAGGCAAATACACAGTGGTAGTGGAAATATTTGCTATCCTGACCTCCAGTGCAGGACTTCTAGGCTGTATCTTTATCCCTAAATGTTATATTATTCTACTAAGGCCTGACAGGAACAACAGGAAGTACTTAACAAAAAACTGGAATGATTAATATTTTAGACTTATTTAGGAGCATCTGCTGTCAGGATATGCCCCATTCACTGACTGAGACATAGGAATGGACAGACCAAAGATCCATCAAGCCCAGTATCCTGTTTCAAACAGTGGCCAACCCAGGTCACAAGTACCTGACAAGATCCTAAGATGTAAAACAAATTTTATTCTGCTTATCCTAGAAATAAGCAGTGGATTTTCCAAAGTCCATCTTAATAATGGTGATGGACTTTTAGGAAATTATCCAAACCTTTTTTAAACCCTGCCACGTTAGCTGCCCATATTCCAGTAGAATTATCCAGATAATGCCACTGAAATTCCAGTCAGAGTGCATTGGCATTGTCCAGGCAGTACTAGGGCAATCCAAGGTGGAGCTATCTGGCTAGTCCACTAACAAGGTTATGCTCAGATAAAGCACCCTAGCTTTATCAAAGTAAAGACCCAGGAGGTGGTTTTTATATCAGTGGGGCTCAGATATATTCTATAGCCAGATATTCACCAGTGTTCCAGTATCTGCTTTTACCATAACTTCTGGCCACTTCATTTTTAAGCTTAGATCTTTCCTTCCAAACAGAGACCTTGCTAGATGTCAAATACAGAAAGAACAAGGTAACTTCACAAGGACTTAGCTATGCAGAAAATGTGAATCTCCTCATACGCCCACCATATAGTGCAAAAATGTGCAAAGGTCTGTTTTTTCTTTTTGATCACTACATAGCCTAATGCCACACAAGCAGCGCTGTTACAAACATATTCTGAAGGTCAATGCTAAGGTTAACAAAGTTTCCCTCCTTGGATCACAAGGAGATACTGACAAACCACTGGAAGAGATCCCTAAACAACTACCCAGGTAGAACACCCAAAGACCCACTCAGTGTGTGAACCAGTTGAGTGGAGTCGACTAACTGGGGGGTGGAAATGGGCCCGGAGTTTGCTCAGCAGAATTTCCCAGACCACCTCTTCCTCTCAACACATTGACACGCTGCCACCACCACCACCATTAGGAACACCTCACTGGGTAGGCCAGCAATGCTTATAAACTTTATAAAACACATTATTATATTTTCTTATAAAGCACATATTTTAACTGAACTCTCCGACATTCTCAGCCTTGCCATTCACAAAAATAGAAGGAAGAAAAGTTCCCGTTTCCTGCTGTCTCATGTCCCCAGCCTATACAATATTTTTCTTCTGCAGACCCTTCAAAAGTCTGACCAAATCCTCGTTTCACTTGCATTATAAAGTATTGAGGATGCCATCTCTCCCCAATCCCAGGTCCTAAAGTCAAATCAGTAGTGCAAACTAGTGCTGCCCAATTCAGGAAAAAAAATTCGATTCGATTCAGCCTATTGAATTGGTTTTTCGATTTGATTCGATTTTCCTGCCCAATTGGGTGTTTGTTTGTTTTTTTCAAACATCCTGGTGGGTTTATTTTATAGCTTTTTCACCCACCTTTGGCTTCTCCTAACCACACTGGCGCTGTGGTGTAAATAAAATAAAGAAACAAAAAGGACTTTTCCTCTCTTTTAAATCCTAGCTCACGTTTGCGGTCTAAAACCAGCTCTGGCAGGATACACATTTCAAATCTGACATATTGTAATCACAAAACAGAAAATAAAATTAGTTTTTCTACCTTTTGTTGTCTGGCTATTTTTCAAATCTTGTTGGTCCAAGGCTCTGGTTGTCTTCTGATAACTTGCTTGCCAGGGTCTCCTTCTTCCTTCTGTCTGCATGCTAACCATCCATCTGCCATCTCTGTCCTCCCCATTTCTCTTCCCTCCCCAGGAGGTCTGGCATCTTTCCTTTTTTCATCTCCTTCCACAGATCCATCTTTTATTAACTACCCTTTCATCCAGCATCTCTCCCTCCTTCCCCACCACCCCAGGGTCCACCATCTCTCCCTTTCTTTTCCCAACTACCTTCCTATCCAGTATCTCTATCTCCCCCTCCACACCATCCCTTGTGTCCAACTTCTCTCCCTTTCTGTTCCTTCCCTCCCTAAAAACCATGGTCCATCATATCTCTCCCTCTCCTCTATTTTCAGACCCATTATTTCTTCCCACCCAAAGTCAGGCATATGCGCGTCTCTTTGAACCCCCCTTCCCTCCGTGTATTTCTACATCAGGGCCCCCCTCCCCTCCCTGAAGGCCTATCCCCCCTTAAAGGTCTGCAGACCACCCCTGAAGGCCTGTCCCCCCTTGAAGCCTGCCTGCCTATCCCCCATGAAGGCCTGTCCCCCCTTGAAGGCCTATTCCCCCCCCCTTGAAGGCCTGCCTTCCTGCCTCACCCTGTAGGCCTGATGCCCCGCCCCCATCCCAAAGGACCACTCGCCCCCAACCCTGAAAGACCGCTCATCCCCTTGGCCTCCCCGCACCACCTACGGTAGAGAAGCAGCCTGCAGCAAGATCGCGATGCCAGCGATCCCTGCGCTGCTTCCTCCACTGCGGTCCCGTCCCTCCTCTGACCACGGTGGAGGAACCAGCAGCGAAGCAGCACAGGGATCGCTGGCATTGCGATCCTGCTGCAGGCTGCTTCTCCACTGCAAGTGTTATTCAGTGCATCGCCTATGACAGGAGAGGCTCATGCCAGTCTTGTTCAATATTTTGTTTGCTTTATTTAATCTGGTTTCTTGATGCTCTATGTATTGATCATCCTGGACCCCTGAAGAAGTGTTTTTCGAAACACAGACCGTGTTGGGTCCGGTATACATAAAAACAAGAACCAGTTCTTGGATACATTTATTTTATGTACACTGTTTATATATGTTTTTATGACTTTTATTGAATAAATTCTTGCACCTTGTACATTTTCCTGTAGTTTTGGTTTTGTTTTTTGCTTCGCATCCTTACTCAGTTCCTGTTGGTTGTTTTTTTGCGTTACAATGTATCATTATATAAAGTTATTCTTTGAACATTGGCTAGCGTTATGACACTACAAATTTATGAAATTACAAAATTACATAGGGATACTTTTTAGGCATTGCATATGGTTACAGTTTATCCTGCATGGGGTACGGTTTTAGAATTAAGTGTATGATACAGCAATATGAGGAGTCTGTCTAATAATGCAGACTAGACACAGAGGACCAGATTCTGTAAAGGAGGTCTAAATATTAGGCATCATTTAGACGTCCTAGAGCAGAATGCTGAGTGTGATTCTTTAATGCATTGATGCACTATAGAGAATAATGCTCAGCGATACTGAGAAATTCTAAGCATATCTATATTGTTAGATATCCTTTGCAGAATCGCCTTTTAGGCATTGCATAGATGTCCTAATAACGTCTATAATATTATCTTGTGTTAGTGTTATGACACCATTAGAATGGCAATTTTGTGCTGGTTTTTTTTACATTAAAATTATATGCTGGCACCACTATTATATCTTATTTGTCTTTTAATTATTTATATACCACTTATATCCTATGGAGCTCATAATAAAAAAAAATATGTCTAAAATCCAGCCTAAATTGGCACTTGGACGATCAGTAAGACATGTTGTCCAAGTGCTATAATTGAACCGAGTTTTAGACGTATCTCAAAACAACTTAGGCCCTTTCAGTGCTGCCGTACACCCAGAGCTAAAAAGGGCATTTTAGGAAGAGTGGTGAGGGCGGGATTTGGGTGGGACGTGGGCTGATCTAAACTTAGTTGTACTGCAAGTATAATCAAAAGTTTAATGAGGCTGCCTGGACTGAACTTGGACGTTGTGACTTAGGCGATTGAAAACCAGGTCTAAGTGCCCAGAAGGTATCCAAAGTGACCAGATAACCACTGCAAACACAAAGTACAGACTCCCACACACTCCCCCAGTGATCGCTGACCCTCCATATTGCCGTAAAAATAGAAATAAACACTTTACATATCTGCCTCCAGAACATAAGCACCTGGCATAGGAAAGCCTAGTAGAGTTGCACAGAGGTGGATTAAGTAGTCTGGGGCTATTGAAGTTGTAGACATGTGAGTCTAGTAGGTTTTGGGGGGACTCACCATGACCCACAAGGGAGTTGTGGTGAGATGTGTATATGGCACCCTTTTTGTGAAGTTTGCAGCAGGGCCCTATAAGGTGCCCCACTACTCTGTTGCCATGACTGGGTGTTCAATCCATCACTTTTCTGGCCCCTCCCATGTCCAAAAGGTCTTTTTCTAGGTATTTTTGACTTGAATGAATTTTTAGACTAGAATGGGGTATAGACAACTTAGCGGTCTGGATGATTAAACAGCTGGATGATTCTCAAAAAAACCTATTTTGGACGTATTTTTCGAGAATGGACTTTAGACACTGACGACTTTGGGCGACTAGCAACTTAGGCCCAAAACAGACTTAGATGTTTCTTTTGATTAGAAAAAATTGCTAAACAGCAGAAACCCCTTAAGGACTCTGTGACCAATACTGTCCACGCTTGATATCCAACAAAAAATTGGTCCACAATCAATATTCATTCAAAACTAGAAAAAAGATAGAAAAGGACAGAAACTATACTTCCCAATCCTTGGGTAAAAATAGTACTGTCAAGTAAATTTCCTGACAGTAATGCTTCAAAATATGTGCGTATTAAACCATTTAATATTGTTTAATTTGTTTGAATTTTGGCTGTGTGTGGATTTAATGGACATCAGTATGAGCCATGTAAACGGTGCCCAATGTAAGGCTCAGGCAGTAACCTTGCGATGACTGGCATCATCCGGATGATATCTGGATAAGGATAACTGCCTCATACATCATATTTGTCCATGGCCAAAAAACAACAAATATAAGTGACCCAACTGTCCCTTTACAATCTTAAATCCACGAGATATGGCATGTAAACTCCTAAGGATAAATTAAATGAGGTGTCTGTGACCAAAACTTACTGTGATAAAACTGCAAAAATATATAAAGGAGTGTGAAAAATTTTTTTGAAAAAAGTGATAATAACTAAAGACTGGAGTGACAAATAGCACGTTTGAAAAATAAATGAAAAGGGTAGACACGCCCAAAAAAAGAAAAACAAAAAATGATGAAAGTGAACAAAAGTCCAAGTATTCAAAGAGTCATGCTAAAAGTTCATGCAATGAGCTGAAAAATAACTAGCAGTCAATCCATAGATTAAATGAAGATCACTTGAACGATTCCAAATCACTGTATATCAAAGTCCAACTGTTTGTATAAAAAATTCACAAAGAACATACATTCTATGGGTCATAACATAAATGCCCATATGTCCCAATTTTAGAAAAGTAATAAATACTTAGCTTGCATTCACTGAATGTAGAAAATGCGAGTATTTGTAGAATCAATCACTACCCGCAGGAAATCTCCACTCACAGAGCTCCGTTTCGTCCACCTTCGTCAGGAGCAAAGATCCTTGGTAATCAGAATCAAACGACAAGCTTCCAATAAGGCTGTCGGAAAGGCGATGGAATCGTTCAAGTGATCTTCATTTAATCTATGGATTGACTGCTAGTTATTTTTCAGCTCATTGCATGAACTTTTAGCATGACTCTTTGAATACTTGGACTTTTGTTCACTTTCATCATTTTTTGTTTTTCTTTTTTTGGGCGTGTCTACCCTTTTCATTTATTTTTCAAACGTGCTATTTGTCACTCCAGTCTTTAGTTATTATCACTTTTTTCAAAAAAATTTTTCACACTCCTTTATATATTTTTGCAGTTTTATCACAGTAAGTTTTGGTCACAGACACCTCATTTAATTTATCCTTAGGAGTTTACATGCCATATCTCGTGGATTTAAGATTGTAAAGGGACAGTTGGGTCACTTATATTTGTTGTTTTTTGGCCATGGACAAATATGATGTATGAGGCAGTTATCCTTATCCAGATATCATCCGGATGATGCCAGTCATCGCAAGGTTACTGCCTGAGCCTTACATTGGGCACCGTTTACATGGCTCATACTGATGTCCATTAAATCCACACACAGCCAAAATTCAAACAAATTAAACAATATTAAATGGTTTAATACGCACATATTTTGAAGCATTACTGTCAGGAAATATAAATACACATAAACCAATTTACTTGACAGTACTATTTTTACCCAAGGATTGGGAAGTATAGTTTCTGTCCTTTTCTATCTTTTTTCTAGTTTTGAATGAATATTGATTGTGGACCAATCTTTTGATTAGAAACATAGAAACATAGAAAGATGACGGCAGATAAGGGCTATAGCTCATCAAGTCTGCCCACACCATTTACCCACCCTCTTAAGTCTACTGACCCCCTAAAGTATAATTGTAACTATACTGTCACTCTACTGACCCGCTCATTCAAGTCCTAGTGAACCTATCCCTTGGCATGACCTCGTAGGGATCCCACATAGGTATCCCATTTGTTCTTGAAGTCTGGGATGCTGTGTGCCTCGACCACCTGCACTGGAAGCTTGTTCCAATGCTCAATCACTCTCTCCGTGAAGAAGTACTTCCTGGCATCTCCACGAAACTTCCCTCCCTTGAGTTTGAGCGGAGGGAAGTTTCGTGCCCTTCCACGTGGTATTTAAATTTGGCTCCTTAATCATATTTCTCTTCTGTTCTGGCTGCCTTCAGAGGAGGCTGTTTAATGAATTTAAACACTTCAGCTCTCTATAAAAGATTTATTTGATGTTTATATGCTTTTGTTTTGTCATCTTCAGGGGATTATTGTCTTGAAAAAGTCTGTATAGGCGAAACAGGAGTTCATATTGGTGGACCATCTATTCCCCTACTGATATTTAAGAAAAGTGTATTTAATTGTTATAGATTATAAGTGGTTTGACAAATAAAATACTACAATTGGACTAATGAAGAATACTGGTGAAGGAATGATCTCACAGACAATGTGTTATGATTGTTTCCTCTAAAGTTCTAAGAACTATTCAATTAGGGGCAAATTCTGTAAAGAATGTCTAACTTTAGGCATCTACAATGTGGACGTCTATCAATTTAGACAACCAAATAAAGTGGATAATAAGCTCAATTAACAACTTTAACAAACAATAATTGGAAGTTAGACATCCAAATGCTGAATGCAATTCTGCAAATAGACGTCCACAATTTCATAGATGCCCACTGGAAAAAGTCACACCTAACAGGATAGGCATAGGCATGTTGTGTGTGTGAGGCATGACTGTGGCTTTGAATTACATGTCCATTTACAGAATCACATGCAGCTGAGCATGCTAATGTGTCTACCTAATGCCTAAAAGGTAGGCATTGCTAAAGCAGGTCTATTTTTGAGCGTGAGCTGGATGCTAGGTAGATGCAAGTTAGATAGACGTGACTTAGGTGTCAGTTAGGCATGCCTGAGGCATTGGCATATAAGTGAACAGGGCTTTATTTTGGGGGTATAGAGGACTCCAAGTTGACATTAAGGTCAAAATATGTTTAATAATGCATTACTTAAGCAAAGCACATGCAAAAATGTATATATTGCATACAAAATCTTCTATTTTGGGGACTAAAGATGACTCCTATTTGCTAATAATAGAAAAACATATTTAATTACTCAAGCAAAGCACATGAATATATATATATATATATCTTATAATAAAATACTAAGCGTGCATGTGCACTCTCACCACCGTGTTGCCTGATCTGTAGTTCCGTGGCCGGCAGAGTGCGCATGCAGGCTTGTCGGCTCCGGCCAGACAAAGTTCATTTTTTAGTTCAAAGCCGCCGCCGCAGCTCCTCTATCGAACCTCAACAGAGTCGGAGAAGACTTCTGACTCTGGAGCAGATCGAGAGAGGAGACGCAGTGTCGGCTTTGAACTAAAAAATTAACTTTGTCTGGCCGGGCATCTAGGGTCTGCAATGCAATGGTGCGGGCACATGGAATGCAGACATTGTGTGAGCAGGGCATGATGTCTGACTCCTGAAATAGGCAGCTGCATACTGGCCACTTCAACGCTTCCTCCTTGGCTGCTTAACGAAATGCAACAAAATACTGAACTAGCAAACAGACCCACGCAGAGGGAGGATAGACCTGTGAGGATGGTGGACCAGGTGTGAGTGTGTGGAGGGTCCATCAGGGTAAAGGGCTGGGTCCGGCAGCCTGCCCAAAGATTCAGTGCAGTGGCCAGGGAGGGGGTTGGATTTGAATTTGATGCAGGCTCTGGTGTTGAGGTGTTTTTGGCAGAGCAGGGAAGAGGGACAGGGGGAGCAGGGAAGAGGTGCTGCTGGACAGGAAAGTGGAGTGGGGAGGGAAATGCTGATGGTGAGAGAAGGGGGTTCGGGCTGAAAGGGAACAGATGGGAGAAGGGGGCTGGGGGGTAAAAATGGGTTTGGAGCTGGGACTGAAAATAGGGGACATGAGGGAAGGAGGCTTTACTAGCACCTGTTAATGTAACGGGTTAAAACACTAGTGTATATATATATATATTGTATACTAAACCTCATTTCCAAAAGGTTAAGAAGAGAAAAAGAGATACACTACACGTCCACTTGCTCTGAAGCACAGCCATTGTGAATAGTGTATCTCTTTTTCTCTTCTTAACCTTTTGGTAATGAGGTTTAGTATGCAAATATATTTTTTCATGTGCTTTGCTTGAGTAATGCAGCATTAAATATCTTTTTTCTATTATTAGTAAATAGAAGTTCTCTTAAGCCCAAAAAAGAGCCGTATTGACATTATAGTTAATATAAAATAATGATATTAATGGTTTTAGATATTTGCAACATAAAACCCTCATAGGATAATATAAAATATCCATGAAGAATTGTATGAGGAATTACGTAGAGCAACATTACTTAGAATGTGAAATGAATCTGATAGTCCAAACTTGTTTAGTTTCATTAGGAAACCGAATGAAATCCAAATAAATTAACATAAATACCAAAAAATAACAAATGATAATTATTAATTAATAATCAAAAATTGAAAATTTGGAATTTTATGAGCATTGGAGCTGTTACCACTATGGCCAGCCCTAAAGAAATAGAAATAATAGCAGGAGTAGTAGTAAAATCGGTGCACTAATCAATTTAGAGTGCACTAAACACTAACACGTCCAGTTAGCGCACCTTAGTAAAAGAGGGGGGGGGTGAGTGCTGACGGTGTAGAGTGTCTTGGCACGTGATGCGCTCTACGCCGTCAGCCCTCAGCAATTTTCCTCACCCATATTTGGATGCTGCAATTCATATTTTTGCTTTGTGGTGTATTTTTTTAAAATTATTTTATTTATCGTTTTAAAATACAACCACTATACAGAAATGGTATGAGAAATACTGAATATGTATATCTTACCCCCTCTTTTACTAATGTGTGCTATGCTTTATAGCGCACAATAAATATTATCACATGCTAAATACGTGTTAAACGCTAACGCATGCATGTTATCCTCTGGACGCGTTAGCATACACATGAATTTAGCGTCCACTAATCATGCGCCATAACGCTTAGCGCACCTTAGTATGTTATATTTGTCTTCCATATTCCTTCTTTTTTAAATAAAGTAGAACGAGAGCCATGACCTGTTTCAATGCTGGGGGATCGGAGGCTGAGGTTTCGAGCAGACCTTGGCCCTCTTATTAAGGTGCGCCAACCAATTAGCACATGCTAATCAATTTAGCACATGCTAAAAGCTAACACATGCATGTTAGTCTAGGAGCTGAGAAACGAAATAGCAGAAACATTTTGCTTTATATGTAACCTTTCCCCAGAAACAGGGGAGATCCCAGAGGACTGGAAAATAGCAAATGTCACGCCCATCTTCAAGAAGGGATCGAGGGGTGACCCGGGAAACTACAGGCCGGTGGGTTTGACCTCGGTTCCGGGAAAGATGATGGAAGCACTGATTAAGGACACCATCTGCGATCACATAGAAAGCAATGGGCAGCTGAAGGTAAGCCAGCACGGCTTCTGCAAGGGGAGGTCATGCCTCACAAACTTGCTGTACTTCTTTGAGGGAATAAACAGCCAGATGGATAAAGGGGAATCCATAGACATCATTTACCTGGACTTCCAAAAAGCCTTTGACAAGGTACCCCACGAACGGCTGCTAAAGAAACTGTGGAACCACGGGGTGCAAGGGGATATCCACTGATGGATCAAACACTGGCTGGCAGGCAGGAAACAAAGGGTTGGAGTAAAGGGCCATTACTCAGAATGGCAAAGGGTCATGAGTGGAGTCCCACAGGGGTCGGTTCTGGGACCGCTCCTGTTCAATATATTTATTAATGACTTGTAGACAGGGATGAACTGTGAGATTATTAAATTTGCGGATGACACCAAATTCTACAGCAGGGTTAGAACCAAGGAAGACTGTGAAGACCTGCAAAGGGACTTAACCAGACTGGAAGACTGGGCAAAAAAATGGCAAATGAGTTTTAACACTGAGAAATGCAAAGTCATGCATGTAGGGAAAAAGAATCCGATGTTCAACTATAAAATGGGGGGATCATTGCTGGGTGTGAGCAACCTTGAAAGAGACCTGGGGGTGATGGTGGACACAACATTGAAAGCATCAGCACAATGTGCGACAGCCTCAAAGAAAGCGAACAGAATGTTGGGTATCATCAAAAAGGGTATCACGACCAGGACGAAGGAAGTCATTTTGCCGCTGTATCAGGCAATGGTGCGCCCGCATCTGGAGTACTGTGTCCAGTACTGGTCACCGTACCTCAAAAAGGACATGGCGGTACTTGAGGGAGTCCAGAGAAGAGCGACAAAACTGATAAAAGGTATGGAAAACTTCTCATACGCTGACAGATTGGAAATGCTGGGGCTATTCTCCCTGGAAAAGCAGAGACTTATAGGAGACATGATAGAAACCTTCAAAATCATGAAGGGCATAGAGAAGGTAGACAGGGACAAATTCTTCAGGCTGTGGGGAGCCACAAGTACAAGGGGGCACTCGGAGAAATTGAAAAAGGACAGGTTTAGAACAAATGCTAGGAAGTTCTTTTTCACTCAGAAGAAGGTAGACACATGGAACGCGCTCCTGGAGGCTGTGATAGGCCAGAGCACGCTACAGGGGTTCAAGGAGGGTTTAGATAGGTTCCTAAAAGAAAAGGGGATTGAGGGGTACAGATAGAAGTGGAGGTAGGTTACAGGAGTAGTCAGAAACCACTTCACAGGACATGGACCTGATGGGCCGCTGCGGGAGTGGACCGCTGGGCATGATGGACCTCTGGTCTGACCCAGTGGAGGCAACTTCTTATGTTCTTATGACATGTTAGCACTTAGCACGCGCTAATTTGATTAGCGCACCTTAGCAAAAGAGGGGGCTTATCTCAGCTGGTTCAGAGCGGAGGACATGCACACCTGTCTTTGGTCCCTGCCTTTAGTCAGACTTGTTTGGCTTTTGTTCTGTATCATTCAAGCTTATGAATTGTTTTGGTTGGTTCCTTTATTTTTCACCTTTGTTCTTTGAATTAATTTTAATTTTATTATTTGATCTTGAAGACTGTGTCCCCCTCTTTTACAAAGGTGCTAAACGCGAATGCGTGCATGTTATCCTATAGACGCACAAGCGGTAAACACACGTGTTGATGTAGCGTGCGTTAAACACGCGCTAAAACACTTAGCACACCTTTGTAAAAGAGGGCCTGTGTATGTATCCTTGTAACCTGTTCTGGGCTCCTAGAGAAGACATGCTGTAAACGTGAATAAATAAATGATTACATTTGCAAAGGGAAATACATTTTCATCCTTCAGAATGAATGAAGCAATAAACAATGCAACTATATAGGAGACTCTTTGGCCCGGACGGGAAACTATCTACATGGGTTTAGCAAACACAAACAATGGAGAGCTATGTATGTTAACGCGCACAGTTTAGGGAATAAATTTCTAGAACTGGAAACCGAAATAGTGGATGCAGACCTGGACGTTGTGGCTATATCCGAAACATGGTTCACAGACTCTCATGGGTGGGATATAACTATACCAGGGTACAACCTGCTCCGCCAAGACAGAGAGGATAAGTTAGGAGGGGGGGGTAGCACTTTACATCAAAGAAAACATCAAAACAACCAGGATCAAGTACACCAGGGAATCCATTTGGGTAAACCTGGCCAGAGGTAACATAGTAACATAGTTACATAGTAGATGACGGCAGATAAAGACCAGAATGGTCCATCCAGTCTGCCCAACCTGATTCAATTTAAATTTTTTTTTTTAAATTTAATTTTATTTTAATTTTTCTTCTTAGCTATTTCTGGGCAAGAATCCAAAGCTTTACCCGGTACTGTGCTTGGGTTCCAACTGCCAAAATCTCTGTTAAGACTTACTCCAGCCCATCTACACCCTCCCAGCCACTGAAGCCCTCCCCTGCCCATCCTCCACCAAACGGCCATACACAGACACAGACCGTGCAAGTCTGCCCAGTAACTGGCCTAGTTCAATATTTAATATTATTTTCTGATTCTAAATCTTCTGTGTTCATCCCACGCTTCTTTGAACTCAGTCACAGTTTTACTCTCCACCACCTCTCTCGGGGGCGCATTCCAGGCATCCACTACCCTCTCCATAAAGTGAGAAAAATGCCTATACCTTGGTGTGGTATACAGACCTCCAAGACAATCGGAGGACAAGGACGCAGAATTAATTGAGGACATTGAGAATATCACTTTACGGGGGGACGCTGTTCTGCTAGGGGACTTCAATATGCCTGATGTTGACTGGAATACACTCTCAGCATCAACTTGTGGGAGCAGGAGGATATTAGCGTCCATGAAGGGAGTACGGCTTAAACAAATGGTACATGAGCCCACTAGGGCCCAGGCCATCCTAGATCTGGTACTTACTAACGGGGAAAGTGTCTCGGAGGTCTCGGTGGGAGAAACGCTGGCCTCCAGTGACCATAACATGGTATGGTTCAACCTTAGGAAGAGCTTCCCTAGATCACAAACAAGAACGAGGGTACTCAATTTCCGAGGCACGGACTTCACACGCATGGGAGATTTCGTCCAACAGACGCTACAAGATCAGGAGGAAACTGATAATGTGGAAGCTATGTGGTCAACCCTGAAACTGACCCTACAGGAGGCAACTACCCGTTACATAAAATCAGTTAATAAACAACAAAGAAACAAGAAACCTCAATGGTTCACGGATGAAATCTCGTACCTCGTCAAGGAGAAAAAAAGAGCATTTCTTTCATACAAACGCACGGGGGAAGGAGAAGCTGACATTGAATACAGGACCAGGTCTGCAGCGGTCAAAACAGCAGTTAGGGAGGCCAAACTCCGAGTGGAAGAAAATCTAGCAAAGAACATCAAGAAAGGGGACAAATCCTTCTTCAGATATATTAGTGATAGGAAAAAGAACACCAGCGGAATAGTACGCCTTAGAACACCGGATGGGAATTATGTAGAAGCAGACTCCGACAAAGCCAAACTACTGAATGAATACTTCTGCTCAGTCTTTACCTGTGAGGCACCAGGACACGGACCACAGCTGGAAGCAAACCCAATCGCGGAAGACCCATTTCAGAATTTCGAGTTCACACCAGCTGACGTTTACAGCGAACTGGCAAGACTCAAGGTGAGCAAAGCCATGGGACCAGACAAATTGCACCCAAGAGTGCTCAGAGAGCTGTGCGGTGTCCTGGCGGAACCACTAGCCATGCTCTTCAATCTCTCCCTACGTACAAGGAGAGTCCCCCTGGACTGGAAAACAGCCAACGTCATTCCTCTGCACAAAAAGGGTAGCAGAACAGAGGCTGCGAATTACAGACCGGTAAGTCTCATATCGATAGTGTGTAAACTCATGGAAACACTACTTAAACGTAAGTTAGACATGATCTTGGAGGAGGCGAATCTGAGGGATCCCAATCAACATGGATTCACTAGGGGTAGGTCATGCCAATCCAATCTCATCGGTTTCTTTGATTGGGTAACAAGGAAGTTGGACTCCGGGGAGTCTCTGGACGTAGTGTACTTGGATTTTAGTAAGGCTTTTGACAGTGTCCCACACCATAGGCTTCTAAACAAGATGAAATCAATGGGGTTAGGTGAGACACTAACTACATGGGTCAATGATTGGCTGAGTGGTAGACTTCAGAGGGTGGTGGTCAACGGCACCTTCTCCGAAACATCGGAAGTGACCAGCGGAGTGCCGCAGGGCTTGGTCCTGGGTCCACTGCTTTTTAACATATTCATAAGGGACTTGACACGAGGGCTTCAGGATAAAGTAACATTATTCGCCGATGATGCCAAAATATGTAATACAGTAAGGGAAAGTAATGTGCAGGATTATATGACGCAGGACCTGCTTGCATTGGAGAGCTGGTCCTCGACATGGCAGTTGGGCTTCAACGCTAAGAAATGTAAGGTCATGCACCTCGGTAGCAGGAATCCGTGCAAAACTTACACCTTAAATGGAGAAACATTAGCTAGGATGACAATAGAACGAGACTTGGGAGTGATCATCAGTGCAGACATGAAGGCTGCAAATCAGGTAGAGAAAGCATCATCCAAGGCAAGACAAATGATGGGATGTATCAATAGAAGCTTCGTCAGCAGGAAACCTGAGGTCATAATGCCACTGTACAGAACCATGGTGAGACCTCATCTGGAGTACTGTGGGCAGTTCTGGAGGCCACATTACCGCAAAGATGTGCTTAGAGTCGAGTCGGTTCAGCAGATGGCCACTAGGAATATCTCGGGGCTCAAGGGTCTCTCGTACGAAGAGAGACTGAACAAATTGCAGCTCTACACTCTGGAGGAATGCAGGGAGAGAGGGGACATGATAGAGACGTTTAAGTACATCACAGGTCGTGTCGAGGTGGAAGATGACATCTTCCTACTCAGGGGGCCCTCAGCCACAAGAGGGCATCCGCTCAAACTCAGAGGAGGGAAATTTAAGGGTGACACCAGGAAGTATTTCTTCACGGAAAGAGTGGTGGGTCGCTGGAACAAGCTTCCGGAGCAGGTGACCAAGGCCACCAGCGTGCTCGACTTTAAGAATAAATGGGACATCTACGTGGGATCCCTACAGAGGCCTAGTAAGGCACTCAGATGCGATGGGGGTGGGTCAGTAGAGTGGGCAGACTTGGTGGGCTGTAGCCCTTTTCTGCCGTCATCTTTCTATGTTTCTATGTTTCTATATAGAGTTTCAGACACAGGAGGGAGAAAATATTCTCATGGCTTTGAGCCTGTTTGGCCTGAAGCAAGGTTCAGAAGGCATGGGGCTGCTATTGACCAGATATGTGTTAAGGCAGGTTCAAATTAGAGAATGACACGGTGACAGCATTCATCACCATTTCCCGTCCCCGCGGTTAACCGCGGGGAAACCATCTCCATGCCCTTTGTTAAGGAGAGAGGCAAGAATCAGAGTGTGAATGGGCACAACCACGGTCTTGCATTGAAGAATGCTGGTGTTGAAGGACTGAGGTTGAGACAGACACTGGATTGCGGTTATCCGCGGGAATGGAAACGATGATGAATTTTGTCACCAGGTCGTTCTCTAGTTCAAATCTGAATACGGCAGCTCTCGATGCTTTGAATGGGGGAGGGGTAGTAAAACAGGGCCATAGATTTTGTAACTTTGTCTTCTTTTCCCTGTTTAACACTTGGGCCCGCTTTTACTAAGGTGCGCTAATCGATTTAGCACACACTAAACACTAACGTGTGCTTGTTAATTTATGGACGCATTAGCGTTTAGTGCACACTAATTTGATTAGCGTGCACTAATCGTTTAACACACCTTAGTAAAAGAGGAGGTTGGTCTTGCACAATTGTATGCATTTTTGACTGTGTATGTGAATTGTGAGACGCTTTGGTTGAAAGCAGATTATAAATGTTCTTAAATTAACCCCTCATATGCGCACAATGTACCCCTCATATGCGTACATGGTGGGAATCTACACCAATGCCAACTGGATTTTCCTCTTTGCCAAATTGTAACAGTCAGTAATAGTTTGCATCTCATCCGTTCTTTATCACCCAGAAGTTTCCACTTAGGAATTTCTCTTTCTGCATCCCAATCAAGTGCAACATAATGAATTAAAAGGCTGCTTACTTTACCTCACTGGGGATCCGTCGTGAAGGAAAAAACAAGAAACCCACAAGATTACATTGTATATTCCATAGCAAATACATATTTATTCTATTAATAAGTATTATAGCAGCATTTGGCAAATCAGAAATAAATCAGTTCGGACATATACAATGGAGAGAAGAAAAACCTCATACAAACAGTGCCAGCATATTTCTGTAAGTATGGCGCAGCTTCTCTAAAAAAATTCTGCCAAAGCATGGGGATTTTATACAAAAAGAGGGGCATAATCAAAAAAAAATTTTAAGTCCTCTTTTCACCTAAGGCCTTAAATGTTGAAAATAGAAGCAGGGAAAATGTCCATTATCAAAAAAATGTCCAAAAGGAGTTTATTTTTAATAATGGCCTGCCTCTACGTTCAGCTGTTTAAATGCAAAGAACAACACTACGTCTAAACTTATACCATATAATCAACCTAAAAAAAGTCTAAGCCCCAAACATCCAAAACAAGGGCTTTTAGGCGAAGGAGGAGCCAGTTCTTCGCCTAAAAGCTGGATTCTGTAACCGATGTCTGTCAAAAACAACACCAGTTACAGAATCCCCCCCCCCCCCGATGACATCGGGGCAAGAGGGAGCCCAAGCCCTCTTGCCCCGCGATCCCAAACCCCCCCACAGGGCTGAGTCCGTTGGAGCCAGGAGGGAGCCCAAGCCCTCCTGGCCCGCGAAACCCTCTAACCCCCACTCCACACTAATATACGGGCAGGAGGGATCCCAGGCCCTCCTGTCCTTGATGCAACCCCCCACAACTGCTCCCCCTGAACCCCCGATCAGCCCCCCGCTGACTCGTGAACCTCCCACCCACCATACGACCCCCCAACCCCCATCCCCCTTCCCTGTACCTTAGAAAAATGTTGGTCGGACGGATGGGTGCAAAGCCCATCTATCCAACAGGCCAGCCATCTCCGAATGGCTGGCCTTAGGGCCTGATTGGCCCAAGCGGCTCAAACCCTTCCCACAGGTGAGGCTTGAGGCACCTGAGCCAACCGGAATCGGCCCAGTTGTCTTAGATCCCTTCTGTCTTCTGTGGGCAGGGCCTTAGGCACATGGACCCAACTGGGGCTGGAGGAGCTGCTGTACAGTGAAAGATTAGAGAAACTGAGCCTTTTCTCCCTTAAACAGAGGAGATTGAGAGGGGACATGATTGAAACATTCAAGGTATTGAAGAGAATAGACTTAGTAGATAAGGAAAGGTTGTTCACCCTCTCCAAGGTAGGGAGAATGAGAGGGCACTTTCTAAAATTGAAAGCGGATAGATTCCGTACGAATGTAAGGAAGTTCTTCACTCAGAGAGTGGTAGAAAACTGGAATGCTCTTCCGGAGTCTGCTGTAGGGGAAAACACTCTCCATGGATTCAAGACAAAGTTAGACAAGTTCCTGCTGAACTAGAACGTACGCAGGTAGAGCTAGTCTCAGTTACGGCGCTGGGGTCTTTGACCAAGGGCCACCGCTTGAGCGGACTGCTGAGCACGATGGACCACTGGTCTGACCCAACAGCGGCAATTCTTATGTTCTTATAGAGATTATGTATACCAACATAAACTCCTCAAATATGTAGGTACTGTGTTTGAAAATGAATGTAATGGCAGAATACCCAGACGACTAGTACTGCTATTTATCATTTCTATAGTACTGAAAGGCATATGCAGTACCATACATTTAACATTCAGTAGATTTAACATTCTGCTTACAATCAGACTCAAATTATTTTATTTAGTATAAGATTCTTTATTCTTCATTTAATAAAACAATATAGTTATACTTTTAAGTCTTTAAATGTCTTGTTAGGTTCCTCTTGCTGTTCTTCTCAGGCCTCAGAAGGATAATGTAGCATTTGGGGATAAAAATACAGCCAAGCAGGCCTGCACTGGAGGCCAAGATAGCAAATATCTCTACAGCCACCATGTACTTGCCTTTGGTGCTCAGATATGTTGGAATGAAAGATATCCAGACACTGCAGAAAACCACCATACTGAAAGTGATATACTTGGCCTCATTGAAACTGTCCGGTAGATTTCTTGATAAGAAAGCTACAGTGAAGCTTATACCAGTGAGAAATCCCAGGTAGCCAAGAGCACAGTAAAATGCAATTATTGATCCTTCACTACATTCAATTACTATTGTTCCAATTTCTGATTCAGTGTTATGATATGGGAATGGGGGAGAAGTACACAACCAGACAAGGCATAGAAGGACTTGAAGAAGAGAGCAACAAAGAACTATAGAATTTGACAAACTGGAACCCATCCAGTTTCGGAGCTTACTTTTGGGCTTGGTGGCTTGGAAGGCAATGACAACAGTGATGGTTTTTGCAAGTATTGAGGAGAGGGAAATAGAGAATGTGATACCAAAGGCAATCTGTCGAAGAATACAGGTCAACTTATCAGGCCGACCAATGAATATTAAGGAACAGAGGAAGCAGAGCATGAGGGAGATGAGGAGAATATAGCTCAGACTACGGTTGTTTGCTTTGACTATGGGAGTGTGCCGGTATTTAATGAAGATTCCCAAAATGAGAGCACTGATGAAACAGAAGAATGTGCTGATTAGAGTCAAAGATATCCCCAAAGGATCCTCATAGGACAGGAAGGTTTTAGCTTTTAGGATGCAGGCATCTCTGTTCTGATTGGACCAATTGTCCTCTGGGCACTTTATACAGTTATCCATATCTGAGAAAAAAAGAATAATGTATCAATTTTTCCCAAACTGCATACAATAATACCCCAGATCCTAAACAGGTTACCCTAAATTGTGTGCAGAACCCAAATACATGCATAATTTGGACAGGGCTTGGCAAGAGTAAAATATGCTTGTGCATTCCAAACCACTATGGGAACATGTGTATTTTTTTAAAAAAATTGTGTTTTCAGATTTAGACCTGCTTGTTTTGGACAGCCTATTATAAAGAGCATTGGGGATCTATTCTCCATTATTCTCCATTGTTTATTTATTCCTCAAAATAGAACAAATGTCCACTTTGTATTGGCAGCCCGTGAGACTTCACAAAGTCTCATAAAGTTTGCCACCTTAACCCCCTCTTTTATTAAGGTGTGTTAGCCATTTTAGCACGTGCTAAATATTAGTGCACTCTAAATGCTAATGTGTCCATAGCCTTATAATAGGTGTGTTAGCGTTTATCCCACGTTCATATTTAGCGTGCACTAAAATGGCTAAAGCACCTTAGTAAAAGGAACCATAAGTCTCGGCAGCCATCTTGAAATTATTCTGAGTAGATGTGACTAGACTTCATGTGGAAACCTTGAAAGACTTAGTGAAATCTCAATAGGCTGTTGTAAGAAGTCTCAGCAGCTGTCTTGAAAATTTTCAGAGCATCTTCAGTAGCTGTTGTGGCAGCAGCAACTATAGTGATAGGGGCAGAAAAGAGTTGGGTTCTTTCCTGCCCCCTTAACAAGGACACTAGATCACCAGGGATGTTCAGGTAGGGCTGGGTCAAGGTTGTACCATTGGAATGGGAGGAAAGTTACTGAACCATCTGAGAAGTTAGAAGATAGGGTTGTGGAGGGCTGTGCTTTGTCCCCATTGTTGTGATATTACCATGCCAGCAGCTTCTGCTCCTGTGGCACTATTACAGAATGGTCTACCACTATTTTGGTAGTTTGGGCCAAGGCTTCCTATTACCTTGGAAACTGTGGTAATTATCATGGCAACCATAGAATTACCATGGTTACTGTTACATGGTAACATGTCATTCTCTATTTAACATCTTGTCTTCAGTCAAAAGTGCATTAAGGGCTTGATTCACTAAGCCCATCGATCGTGTTTGCGATATACCAACCCAGTTTTCCTCCGACCAATTCACTAACCTCGTGGCCGATCATCCTCCGATCCAATCCATGCATTCAAATGAGGGGAAAAGCCATGCAAAGTAGAAAGGCAGCGATTCACTAACCAAAATCAGGAACAGCGACTGGGCTGGCCGGTCCAAAAAGAAGCGACTGCTGATGATCAGTTGCTTGTGCAAAAACCCTGATCTCTGCCCTAATTTTCCTGCTCTCTGTCCCAATTCTCTTGCTCTCTGCCTTGATTCTCCTACTCTTGCCACCCTGCTTTCTGCCCTGACTTCTCCTGCTTTTGCTGCTCTGACTTCTCCTGCTCTGCCGCCCCAACTTCTTCTGCTTTTGCCACCCCGACTTCTCCTTTTTTTTGCTACTCTGAATTTTCCTGCTCTGCCGCCCTTCCCCGCAGTGCGAGCCCGTAGTTTTAACCCACAAGTTTAAAGAGGGGCTGCACTATGGCATGTTCTGTTCTGTTCCAAAACACGCTGCAGTGCAGCCCCACTTTAAACCCATGGACTCGCAAGTAAAACAGTAAAAAATAAAAAAGCGAGATTTTATTGATGGACAGCAAGCGCATGCACAGACCATCTACAGGCAAAGAAGATGGTCTGCACATGAATCAGGATCACTCTCCAGCGATCCATGCAGTCGGTGGTGGGGCGTGTCTCCAGGACGCATTGTGAATCAGTCGGCCTATCACGGATCACCCACGGAACAGACAGGATCAGGAAGGTTAGTGAATCCTGCCCTAAGTACTGTTTCTGTGCTGAATCTACAAAACTCAGACTAGGAATCATGAGGGAACTGGTCCAGAATTCATTCATACAGGAAAACAGTGGAGGTGTCCAACAAATTGGTGTATTTTATTCATATAATTACTCAACATGCATGTGTTTCAGCCAAATCGGCCTGCTTCAGAAATCTGCAAATAGTTGACACACATATTATATTGAAAATATATCTAGATATAAACTTAAATTATAAAGGATAAACACTAAAACAAGTAAAGGTGCACATAATTACTGTTTATAAAACAAAAGTAATCTAAACAATAAATGATAGACGGCTGCATATTACAAGTTATCCCCCCATTTTACAAAACTGCAAAAGCAGTTTTTAGCACCAGGTGGCTGATTGCTCTGCGCTGCTCCCAATGCTCAAAGGAACTCTATCCCCCTGTTTTACTAAGGTGCACTAACCGATTTGCGCTTACTAAAATGGCTAAAGCAGTAACACGTCCTTAGACTAACATGCACATGTTAGCATTTAGTACAAGCTAAATCGATTAGCGCATCTTAGTAAAACAGGGCCTAGGAGTGTAGGTGCAGGGCAGAACATTCAGCGTTCTGACCAGTGCTAAAAAAAATTTCTTTCACAATTTTGTAAAAGAGGGTATACTAAAAATATATATACTAAAAACTTTTAGATCAAATATACCATAAAATAAAAATAAATATAAAATAACAGAATTTATAAAATGTTATGAAAAATTATATAGAAAAGTACATTTAAATCATCAAGATATCCTCTATAGGGCTTATCACATTAAAAATAGACATTAAAAAGATTGCTTCTTCACTACATACCTTACAATGTGTAACACCAAATCATACAATACAATATGTCACAATATAAAATCACTGTATATAGAAGATACTCTGCAAAATAGAAAATAAAAAAAAATGAGAATGAGAAAGAGAATAAAGGCCATATGTCAGCCCTATAAGACATTGCATATAAAGGTGCAAAAATTCTACCACGATGGTTGAAAACTGGATTGTAAAAATCTGCTCACCTGACTGTAAATGTGATACAATGTGCAATAGCAAAATATTTTTAAAGAAAAAAAAAACATAAAATACTAACTTTTAATAATAATGTAATGCCAGATCGTCTAAATCTTATAAAACACCCAAAAATGTACCAAAATAAGAATAGTAAAAAAAGATATGATGCCTAAACACATATTTACCATATGAAATGGTGTGCCACTATGAATAAAGGCATAATAACTAAATTGGCAGTAACCAAAAGGTTAATTGCATTAAATTCTCCTTATGTAATAATGTAACTACTCTGGTCTGCCAAATGAATGGCATAACACTTTATCTCTTTCATTCACTCTTGCTGGCATACGTTTGTATTGAAAGATTAAATAAAAATGCTACTCTCTGGGTGTGATAAAAATGTATCTTGCACCACATTAAAGAGTCCTTTTACTGAGGCGCGTTATCCGATTTAGTATGCACTAAGGCCCTGTTTTACTAAGGTGCGCTAACCAATTAGCACACACTAATCGATTTGGCACACGCTAAACGCTAACGCATGCATGTTAGTCTATGGACACGTTAGCGTTTAGCGCACACTAATTCGATTAGCACCTTAGTAAAACAGGGGGTAAATATTAGCATGCGCTAAACGCTAATGCATCCATTCTATTCTATGGACGCATTAGCATTTAGCATGCACTAATATTTAGTGTGCGATAAATCGGTTAGCATACTTTAGTAAAAGGACCCCTAAGTGCATCAGTTCACAACTAGCATAGCTAGTAATATATTGTAAATAAAAACAATCCATAGTGTTATTCACACCATCATAGTGATATCTTATAAATCTAAAAGCGTATTAAATTTGATTCAAAAACAAATATGAATGCAACAACTTTCACAAACAATCACAACGGCTTTAAAGACACACCACACATTTAGGTAATGATATCTTCTTTCAAAAATGACTGCCATCTTGTTTCATTGAAAGCATGGACTCCACATAAATTAACATACCGTATATCACCCACTATGTTGGTGGACAAAAATAATAACATGAAATTGTCGATAATTTGAAAACTGTGAAACATACCTTTAATGATCTAAAGGCAAAAAAAATCAAAGCATCTGATGTCTTAATTGATGTCAATGCCAACATCAGTAAACTAAAATTCACACTAATTGATATAGCCATCATTGCCTGCTAAAATGACTCTATTCATGTTTTAAGCCAAAGTAACTATTAAAACAATCACATCTCTAAAAAAAACTTAACCACCAATAAAGGTGCTTATGTATTTTTTAAAAAACCTTTCAAGATTAAAATGTTTGACATCTTGATTGATGTTACACTGGTTGGTGCACGCGTTAGCGTTTAGCGTGTGCTAAAAGGAATAGTGCACCTAAGTAAAAGGAGCCCCCTGTATTGCTAAGGTGTGCTAATCGATTAGCGTACCTTAGTAAAACAGTGGTCTTTATCTGCTGATTTCAACTAGAAGTGTTTCTATGGTTCAGAAAATAAAAAGTGTTTCAATTAATAAACTCTAAGCAGAAAAGTGTTATGAATTTACCTACAATACTTTCACATCTCTATGACTATATGTACAGATAATTTTCAAAGGGTCAGTTTATACCTATTTTTCTCATCTGTAGCCATCACAAATGAATTTTACAATTATGTCTTGAATAGGAGCTTAATTACTTACTTAAGCTCTCCATCTAAGCTTGGAAAATCTGTAAAGGACAAAGGTTCAGTTCGTTTATAACTGACAAAAGCTACAATTCCTCCAATTATGATGTCCCCATCTCTGTAGTACTCTTGGTTGTAGCAAATATATTTTCCTTGTAGACATTTACAGTTAACGGTCTTCCATGGGATACTTAAAAGCATCAACAGTATTGGAATCATATAACCTCCCATCTTTCAAGATCTAAAATAGGTTTTCCTGTAAATCATTTGTTCTTCTTGCTCTGTGAATGCATTTAATTTTTGATGTAGGATAATATACACATCTTGATAAACCCACTCTTTTATATCTTTCAGTTATGGGTAGATAGATTTCTGTATGAACACAAAGAATACTGAAGGGGCATATGGACTTTATAGAGCTTGTGTACTCAAAGGTTTAATCTCAAGGGATATATCTTGATCTATGTAATATTAAATATAGTTTTTAAAATATAAACTTACAGAAGCCTTGCATTCATTAAATGAAAAACAAATATTATTTTAATTGAAAGCTTCTTGATAGCTGTAATAATAATAATAGCTATAATAATATTAATTGCTTGTTCACTCTTTCCAAAAAGTCTAGGACTAGGGACATGTGATAAAGCTTCTAAGTAGTAGATTGTAAAACAAACCAGAGAAAATATTTCTTCACATGTGTAAACTCTGGAATTCATTGCTGGATATTGTGGTAAAATCAGTTAATTTAGAGGGGTTTAAAAATGGTTTGGATAATTTCCCAAAAGAGAAGTCCATAGGCCTTTATTGAGATGGCTTGAGGAAATCCACTTCTTATAGATAGGATAAGCAGCAAAAAAAATCTGTATTACTACTTGGGATCTAGCTTGATACTTAGAATTTGGGTTGGCCACTGTTGGAAACAGGATACTGGGCTTGATGGACCTTTGGTCTGTCCCAGTATGTCAATTCTTATCACTATAATTTGTTACATCTATGATTGTAGAATATTAGCTTTAGCCATATGATTAAATCTATCAGTTATCAGCAGTTCCTCTCTTTTTCCTTGACCATGATGTCATGTAAATTAACCATCTAACATACTGAATGACAGTTGCGTACCAAGGAGATGGTAGGATGGGCTGTCTGCCCCGGGTTCAGATCATGAGGCGGTGCTCCTGGCCTTGGAGTCATGGTCCAGGAACTTCCCATTCCAGCAGTGCTGATGTTGGGCCTTAATTTCTATCGGGTATTGCCTTTGCAAAAGCAGACAGGACCTGGCAGAGCAGTGAGTTGACAGAACTGACCTTTCCAGGCTGGCTGCCTCCTAAAGCAGTTAGAAGCAGTGAGCTGTTAGAAGCAGTGGGCTATTAGAAGAAGTGAGCACTCTGAACAGGTAGCCAGTGCCGCTGGAGCCTTCCCTCTGCCATGTCACTTATGACCGCGGCAGAGAGATGCCATGATGGAGTGGGCCACAAACATCCTGTTCACAGCAACTGCTTCTAATGGCCCAGCTACTGCTGCTTTTGTGTGTGTGTGTGTGTGGGGGGGGGGGGGAGTATGGGGGTGTTTAGGTGGGAGGTGCTACACAGGGGGATGGGAGGGAACAGGGCCGGCATTAGGGATAGGCAAACAGCGCAACTGCCCTGGGCCCTAAGGATCTGGGGGCCTCATGGCCAGCAGGTTTTCCCCCCTTTTCTTTGCACCGGTCCAATGTCACCCTCACTTTCTGTCTCACTTAAAAATCTGCCAGCTTTGGCAGTGATTCAGAAACATTGCCTGTGGCTCAACTTCTTGCTTTCCATCTGTTGCAGTCCACCCGGGTGGAAACAGGAAGTTGCATCATTGAAGACAGACCACAGTAGACAGAAAGAAGAAAACGATAGGCAATGTTTATGAATCATTGCCAAGGCCAGCAGATTTTACAGTGAGACAGAAGGTGAGGGTGACATCGGACCGGCATGTGAGAAAGGAGAGAGCAATGCTGGGCCAAGGAAACCTCGTGGACTGACTGTTTATTTTTTAAGTACAAAGGGGGAAGTATTAAAAGACATGCCAGATGGGGCTTGAAACAGAGGACAGAGATAGTGGACAATGGGCTGAAGGGAGAAAAGTTGGACTTGGGGTGGTATGGAGGAAAAAGGAAAGAGATACTTGAAGGGAGAACTGTTGGGAAGAGAAAGGGAGAGATAGTGGACCTGGGGGAGGAATGCACTAGGAGGGATAACTAAGATTCCAATTGGCCCAGGCACCTAAGGCCCCTCCTATAGGAGGGGCCTTAGGCATCTGGGCCAATCAGGGTCTTAGTCCCCTCCCCTGTGCATCCCAGGATACACCATGAAGAAGAAGGTCCACCATGCTGTGGAGGCAGGCCTCTAGCAGGATGGAGTAAGTATCCCTCTAGCCAGCCTACAACAAATAGGTATGGGGGGTCCAGGTGGGCTTTGGGGTATCAGGGTAGGGGCATGTCTTAAGGGGGGTTCCATCAGGAGGGAGTGGGAATCCCTTCTGCTGGTGACCTTTGAGGGTAGGGTGCCAGCAGGAGGGAGTAGGAATCTCTTCTGCCAGGGACATTCAGGGGGGCGTGCTAACAGGAGGGACTGGGCATCCCTCCTGCTGGCTGACTTCATGGCAGGGGGGGTTTCCTGCTGTAGCCACTGAGCTAATCAGGGTAGGGAGATTCACTTGCCGCAATTAGTTCAGCGTCAACATGATTCTCTATCCAGCACCTGTGACATGGATGCTGGTTAGAGAATCAGAGTGGTTAGGTGGAGTTAGATGTCGGCTAGGACAGACACAATTCTATATAAGATGCCCAGTGTGGTATTCTCAGCAGCTGTTTAGACAGCTGCTGAGAGCAGCATCCTATACAGAATTTCCTCCAAAATGACCAGATAACAAAATATAGAAAAAAAAAAAAATTATTTTCTATTTTGTGATAATAATAGGTCAGAATTGAAATGCATATCCTGCCAGAGATGGTGTTAGACAGCAAGCATGAACTAGTACCTAAAAGAGAGAGGAACAGCCTTTTTTATTTATACCATCGCACTGGTGTGGGCTTGGTAGGCCTTCCCCTCCCTGGTGCATCCGTGTAATGTTATATTGTAACACTGTGAATGTTAAATTGTAACCCTTTCTGAACTCTCTGGGGAGGATGGGCTATAAAAATAAACAAATTAATGAATTAATTAAATAAATAAAGATAGATAGAAATATATATTGGGGTGTTCAAAAATAATCGGCCCTGGGTATGCCACATATCCAGGGCCGATCATTTTTGAACACCCAAATCTATCTATCTATCATCATGCCTCAAAACTCCATTTCCTAACTCATGGCTAGATTCTCAAAAAACTGTAAAAACTGACAGGCTGTTGTCGTAGCCATTATAGTAATGATTTTTAAAAAGTGAGTCATTCTCCAAAATTGCTCATGCAAATGAGGTTGGAGAAGAGTAGTGAAGACACATAATTTTCATGTACTCATCGCTGGTAATAGTGATGGACACATGTGCAGAATAAATGAAAAATAAAACCAACAGCGGGAGAGATGCCCAATCTCTCCAGCCCAAATAACACCCCCAATCCCTCTTGGCTGTGGGAGATATGCTTATACTCTCCTGCCACCACAGAACCCCCATGCCACCAATGACCCCAACCTCTCCCCCTACCTTGCTTTTTAGATGGCTGGCCGGAGGGATGCCTACTCCCTCCACCAGCTGGCCCACCTCTTCAAAATTGTGGGCCTTCCACTCCCCAGTGCATTCTGAGGTGCATCCGGGGAGGAACTTGAGGCTCTGATTAACCCAATGATATAGCAGCAAAGTCTCATTCTAATTAATGTCCAACTGTTGTTTTTTCCTAAAATTAGGAAGATATCATTCAACAGATCAAACTTGATGAGTGACAGTGTTTACTACAGATATCATCCTGCCAAAGACCAAACTGTGCCCCTTTTGATTTAGTAATGTAAGCTCTGTGGAGAATTCTATATTGAGTCTCTTGTAAGGAGGCTTTTTTTTTTTTTTTTTTTTTAGCAAAATGGAAGACATTGTGGAAAAATGTTCCTATATTTTGGGGGGAGACCTCCTTCTGCAACTCTTCTGTCTAATCCTCAGCTAAGGCCTGCAAGTATGCATCATCTTGACAGACTCTACAAAGTCTATACCAAAATAATAGTGTATTTTTGAAGGTGGTGTCTGTTCTAGTTCTTTGTCCAGGGACCCTAAAGCCCAAGTGTTGTCATATAAAGATTGAATTGAAAGATAATAATGGTGGAGTTGTCGGTAAGAAAAGGACAAATTCTAAACTTCATGGACTTGTGAGAATAATGGCAAAAGGCCTCCTCGTAAGTGCAACACCACCTCCAATGTGTAAGCCCCCACTTCTTCCCATAACTGAAAGCTAGAATTTCCTATACAGATGGAAAATTGTGGTTGTCCATACAGGGAAGGTGTGGTTAGGATTGGTATGTTTTCCCCTGGTGAGATCACCATCATCTCCATGCTTGTTTAAGTAGAATCAACAAGGAGGCAGGTCCACTTTTAACCATCACCTAAGAGTGTGTCTTATCATGTAAAAAGGCTGAACTCACCATTGGTACACAACAATTATTTAGTAAGTAGTCCATTGAAAATTGTATAGTGCCTGTTAAAATCTCATGATTCCAAAGCATAAGGGTAGCTACATTATAGGTATGGAAATCAGGCAATCCCAACCCACCTTGGTCTCTGTCTTTAATCAACTTATTATATCCAATTCTGGCAGGTTTAGAATGGCAAATAAAATTTCTTATTATGGATTGAAAAGGGAAATCATCTTTTCTAGTGATCCATATGGGTAGTACTTGTAGGAAGATACAAAAGTTTTAGAAACACTGCCATTTTTAATAAGGTGATTTGGCCCATCAATAATAGTGGAAGGTTGTGACACTTTAAACACAGATCTTTTTTATTTTGTATGTTGGTAATAGTGGAAATAATATTGCATTCATAGTGATCCTAGGATTTCTACTAAGTATAAAACCAAGCTAGGCTTCCCTGGGTAGACCTCTTCTTACTATCAGAAGCTAAGCAGGGTCAGGCCCAGATGGGAGACCACCTGGGAATACCAGGTGCTGTAGGGTGAGTGGCCTCATGTTAGAAAGCAGTGACATAGTGGAGCCACACACTGTGTTCAAGAAGGCAATGGCAAATCACTCCTGTACTCTGCCGTGAAACACAACAGGGTAGATTCCTCACTGTGTGTATTGCCAAGGGTTGGTATCCAACTCAGTAGCATAATCCATCCATAACACCTATATACTTGAGATGTACTTTTGCTATGCTGATAACTAAAGTGGTATGCCAGACTGTAGATGTGGAGGGTCCAAGCATAATTGTTCTTTAGACCTGATAAAGAACCAAATTGATATATAATAAGCATAATGTTTATCATATTGCTGTCTGTGTGGGCTACATATAACAGCATATTGTCCGTAAACATACACATATGGTACTCTCTATCGTCTATCATAAGTCCTTCCAGGGTAGCATTATTGCAGATCTTGATTGCTAAAAGTTCTGGAGACAGAAAGAATAGCAAAGGTAACAGCCCCCGCTGTGACCCTCTGCAGAGTTCAAAAGGGTGTGACAAGCCACCATTTATTAGCTGTTGTGCTGTAGGGTTTTTAAAAAATATAATATCTTTACTCATTCATCAAAAGTCCCTGAGAAGCCAAACTTTTTAATTATACAGAATAGATGTTACCATAAACCCATGCCAAAAGCTTTTTCCACATCTTAGCTTTTGGTGTTGTCTAAGAAGTGTTGTCATCTAGGCTTTTGGTGTTGTCTAAGACTGTGGTCCCCAACCCTATCTTGGAGGACCACCATCTAGTCAGGTTTTCAGGATAGCCCTAATGAATATGCATGGGGAAGATTTGTATGCCTGTTACCTCCATTATATGCAAATTGGAGTTGATCGGAGCAGGAGAAAAGCAGTTGCAGAGAAAGGCAGAGAGAGAGAGAAGCCAAAGGGGGAAAAACAGAAAAAAAGCAGGAGAGAGAAGCAGAGGCAGGAGACCAAGAGGGAAATCGGTGAGAGTTAGCTCCACTCACCCCCAACATCGACCACCAAAGCTCCCCCTTAAAAAGGGAGGGGCCAATGGTGCTCAGCCATTTGGCGAGTGTTAAAGGTGCTTATCTTAGCAAGAGCGTCTTTGCAGAGGGCCTTGAGAAAGGACAAGCCACTGCTAAAGCAGAGCTGAAAGAGATCACAGTAGGTGCAGAGGGCACACAACCAGGCAGACACAGCAGGTACAGAGGACACACAACCACAGACCACTAAAGGAGAGCAGAAGGAGACCACAGCAGGTGAAGAGGGCACACAAACAGGCAGACACAGCAGGTAAAGAGGCCATACAACCACACACCACTAAAGGAGATCAGAAAGAGACCACAGCAGGTGCAGAAGGCACACAACCAGGCAGACACAGCAGGTACAGAAGACACACAACCATATACCACTAAAGGAGAGCAGGAGGACACAGCAGGCGCAGAGGACACATAGCCAGGCAGACCTAGAGGACTGCAGGCACTGAGGACAGCCAAAGTCAGGCAGACACAGAGGACAGCAGGCGCAGAGGACAACTACAGCATACACAGAAGGCATCCACAGCAGACTGGCAAGCAGGCAGCAATGGAAGCAGCAGATGGAATCAAGATGTTGAGCTACCCAGTTTTCTGCACCATCTGCCATATGTATGACTACCTCCCCTCAGGAAGGAGGTCTTACGTATGCGCTTGATGAAGAGAACTGCAGTGCCTGAAGAGACAAGTCAGACTCCTGGAGGGTAGAACATTGGAACTGGAGGCACTTCAAGCAGTGGAGGAGGGGGACAGAGATGCAGAGAATGTCAAGACAGAGGAAGCAGAGAACAACACAGAGGACACCATTGAAAAAGAAGTCCGAGAGCTGGAGAAGTTCATAGAGGAAGCATACAAGAAGGCCGTGGAAAATCACCAGCAACAGTGGAACTACCAAAAGACACCTACAGAGAGTATGGACCTCCCGACGAACAACCACCACAAAGAAATGGGTGACACAGCAGTGAGAATGAAGGATATGGACCTGTGGCAGGAGAGATGAACTAAACTAAACTAAACTAAACCTTAGGTTTATATACCGCATCATCTCCACAATCGTAGAGCTCGGCACGGTTTACAAGAGTTGAGAGAGAAAGGAACTCCAATGAGGTTAAAGGGTATAGTGAGAAGGATATTTGGGGGGCTTAGGATGTCAAAGATGGGGTAGGTATTACATTTTTGAAAAAAGCCAGGTTTTCAGATGTTTGCGGAAGAGTTGAAGAGAGCTCAGGATCCAGAGGGGGGAGGTAAGGTTTTTCCAAAGCTCAGTGAATCTGAAGGGGAGGGAGGTCCCTAGTTTTCCTGCATGGGAAATGCCTTTTAATGAAGGAAAGGATAATTTTAGTTTGTGAGTGGGTCTGGTGGTATTAAGATTTAAGGAGTTCCAGGAGAGTGGGATGAAGGGAGGGTGGATGCCATGAAGGATTTTGAAAATTAGGCAGGTGCATTTAAAGTGGACCCTGGCGATAATCGGAAGCCAGTGAAGCTTAGACAGGAGCGGTGAGACATGGTCGAATTTACTTTTTGCAAAGATGAGCTTGGCCATGGCATTCTGGATCCGCTGAAGTCTATGAAGGTTTTTCTTGGTAAGGGTTAGGTAGATTGAGTTGCAGTAGTCCAGTCTGGACAGAATGATAGATTGGACGAGAACAGTAAAGTGAATTTGATGGAAATAGGATCTTACTTTCCTCAGCATGTGAAGGCTGAAATAGCATTTTTTTGCCAAGGAATTGAGGTGATCGTTGAAGGACAAAGTGGAGTTGATGATGATGCCCAGAACATTGCTTGAGGACTCCAACTGCAGAATGGAGCCAGATGAAAGGGGGATGGAGGTGGGAAGTTGATCTAGTTTAGGGCTGAGCCAAAGTAGTTTAGTTTTGGACTCGTTCAGTTTCATTTTGACAGTATGGGCCCCGGACTGGAGGTTCGTTATACAGGAGGATATGTTCTCCGAGAGGTTGGTAAGGTTAGGGTCAGTCTTGAGGAGGACTAGGATATCGTCAGCATAAGTGTAAATTGTTTCTAGGGGGGATAGATGGAGGAGTTTAAGGGAGAACATATAGATGTTAAACAGAATAGGAGAAAGGGGAGAGCCTTGCGGGACTCCACACGTTGGTTGCCAGGGGGCGGATGAGGTGCCATTCATGTTGACTGTATAAGAACGAGAACGTAAGAATTTTGAGAACCAGGGACACGTAACTGTGGCTGGAGAATCAAAAGAAGATAGAGAGGACAGTAATCATTGTGGGGGACTCCATCATCAGACAAGTCAACAGCCACATAGCGAGAGGAAGACAGGATCGGCTGGTGACCTGCCTACTGGGAGCCAAGGTAGAAGACATAGTGAGCCGCATCGACAGGATCATCGACAGTGTGGAAGAAGATACGGTGGTGGTGATTCATATGGGGATGAACAACGTGAGCAACAGGAACTACAACAGGAAATACTGAAGGACCGGTTCCGGATGCTGGGAAGAAAGCTGAAGACCAGAACACAGAGGATAGCATTCTCAGAGATCCTGCTGGTACCCAGGGCTGATGAGAAGAGGCAGATGGAGCTGCAAGCAGTCAACGCATGGATGCAGTGCTGGTGTGAGGAAGAAGGATTCCACTTCATGTGTAACTGGACAACGTTCTGGGGGAAGAGCAAGCTATACAGGAAGGACGGACTCCACTTCAGCAGAGATGGAACGAGGTTACTTGCAAGCAACATCAAGAGAGAAGTTGAGAAGTTTTTAAACTAGGAAGAAGGAGAAAGCCAACAGTCGACCAAGAGAGAGAGTCGATGGTTCGGGAATCGGTATACCCGGAGAATACTGTGCAAGAAGATAGAAGGAAAGACTCACCAGATCACAGGCAAGACAGATCGAAAGGGACACAAGAGGAAAGGAAAAGCAAGAAAGGAACAGGACGCAAACTCAAGTATATTTACACAAACGCAAGCAGCCTTAGAAATAAGATGGGTGAATTAGAAGCTAAGGCACAAAAAGATAACATTGACATCATAGGCATCACGGAAACATGATGGCCTGAAGAAAACATCTGGGACACTGCTACCAGGATACAAACTATACCACAGAAACAGAGTGGCTTATAAAGGTGGGGGCATTGCCATATACATCAAAGACGGAATTGAATCTACTGGAGAGAACACACCACAACTGAAAGATAAGTTAGAGTCTCTATGGGTCAAAATTCCAGGAACAAATGGCCTGGAAATGATGATCAAAATCTACTACCACCCCCCAGGGCATTCCGAAGAAATTGACGGAGAAATAATGGACAAGATTAAATGCAACTGCAAGGGAGCCAACGCAGTTATCATGGGTGACTTCAACTATCCGGGAATAGACTGGAACCTAGGCACCTCCGGCTACATTAGAAAGACCATGTTCTTGGATGCTGTAAGCGATTGCTTCCTGGAACAACTTGTCAAGGAAAATACTAGAGGAAATACAATTCTTGACTTAATTCTAAATGGCCTGCGAGGACCGGCACAAGATGTAGAAGTAGAAGAGACACTGGGAAACAGCGATCACAATATGATCCTCTTCGATCTGGACGCAGGGGCGAAACATCAATCCAAAACAACAGCCATGACACTGAACTTCCGAAAAGGGAATTACGAAGAGATGAGACTCATAGTAGGGAAGAAGATTAAGAAGAGAACAAGCACTGTAAAAACGCTAGAATAATCTTGGTCCCTTTTTAAGGACACAGTCACCGAGGTGCAAAATCTATATATACCACATATCAACAAGGGATCAAAGAGGAAAATGAACAAAGAATCGGCGTGACTCACTGTAGAGGTGAAGGAAGCGATCAGAGATAAGAAAACATTGTTTAAGGAATGGATAAGGTCAAAAACGGATGAAAACTGGAACAAGCACAAAAAACATCAATGCAGGGGCCATAAGGCGGTAAAAGGGGCCAAAAGAGACTATGAGGAAAAAATAGCAAAGGGGGCGAAGAACTTCAAGCCGCTCTTTAGATATATTAAGGGGAAATGACCTGCGAAGGAAGCAGTAGGACCTTTGGATGACCATGGAATAAAGGGAGTGCTAAAGGAGGACAAAGCAATCACTGGCAAACTGAACACATTTTCTGTGTCTGTATTTACTGAAGAAGATGTACACAGCATACCGGAAGCTATATGCTGGAAATGAACAGGACTGACGGTCAGTCTGACAGGACTGACGGTCAGTCTAGAGGAAGTGTGTAGGCAAATTGATAGGCTTAAGAGCGATAAATCCCTGGGACCGGAAGGCATCCATCCAAGGGTCATCAAGGAACTGAAAGGGACCATAGATGAACTGCTTCAACTAATAGCCAATCTGTTGATAAAATTGGGAAAGATTCCGGAAGACTGGAAGGTGGAAAATGTTACGACGATCTTCAAAAAAGGTTTGAGGGGAGATCCGGGAAACTACAGACCAGAGAGTCTGACCTTGCTGATAAAGGACCACATCATTGATCATCTTGACGGACACTGGATGATGAGGATCAGTCAGCACAGTTTTAGGAAAGGCAGATTGTATTTGATGAACTTGCTGCACTTCTTTGAGGGAGTAAACATACAGATAGACAAGGGCGACCCGGTCGACATTGTATATCTGGATTTTCAGAAGGCATTTGACTAGGTTCCACATGAATGACTACTTTGGAAAATTGTGTGCCATGGAATCAAGGGTGAAATACTCACTTGGATTAAAAACTGGCTGGAGCATAGGAAACAGAGTGGGGGTAAATGGATAATACTAGGACTGGAAGAGCATCACCAGTGGGGTGCCGCAGGGCTCAGTTCATATACCCGTGCTCTTCAGCATCTTTATAAACAATCTAGACATTGGTATGATGAGTGAGGTGATTAAATTTGCGGACAATACGAAGTTATTCAGAGTAGTGAAGACACAGGGGGATTGCAAAGATCTACAACGAGACATAATCAGGCTCAATGAATGGGCATCAACATGGCAAATGAGGTTCAACGTGGATAAGTGTAAAGTGATGCATGTAGGTAACAAAAATCTCATGCACGAATACAGAATGTCTGGAGTCTTAGAGAGACCTCCCAGGAAAGAGGCTTGGGAGTTATGATCGACAAGTCGATGAAGCCGTTCACGCAATGTGCGGCGGCGGCGGCAAAAAGGGTGAACAGAATGCTAGGAATGATAAAAAAGAGGATCACAAATGGATCAGAGAAGATTATCATGCCACTGTACTGGGCCATGGTGTGCCCTCACCTAGAGTACTGTGTCCAGCACTGGTCGCCGTACATGAAGAAGGACACAGTACTACTCGAAGGGTCCAGAGAAGAGTGACTAAGATGTTTAAGGGGCTGGAGGAGTTGCCGTACAGTGAAAGATTAGAGAAACTGGGCATTTTCTCCCTCGAACAGAGGAGATTGAGAGGGGACATGATTGAAACATTCAAGGTACTAAAGGGAATAGGTTAGTAGATAAGGACAGGTTGTTCACCCTCTCCAAGGTAGGGAGAACGAGAGGGCACTCTCTAAAATTGAAAGGGGATAGATTCCGTACGAACGTAAGGAATTTCTTCTTCACCCAGAGAGTGGTAGAAAACTGGAACACTCTTCC
Source organism: Geotrypetes seraphini (assembly GCF_902459505.1). Taxonomy (NCBI): domain Eukaryota; kingdom Metazoa; phylum Chordata; class Amphibia; order Gymnophiona; family Dermophiidae; genus Geotrypetes; species Geotrypetes seraphini. The sequence continues at coordinate 107,991,790 of NC_047095.1, read as the reverse complement.
GGAGTCTGTCATAGGGGAAAACACGCTCCAGGGATTCAAGACAAAGTTAGACAAGTTCCTGCTGAACCGGAACCTACGCAGGTAGGGTTAATCTCAGTTAGGTCGCTGGTCTTTGACCAGAGGGCCGCCACATGAGCAGACTGCTGGGCACGATGGACCACTGGTCTGACCCAGCAGCAGCAATTCTTATGTTCTTATTAGGGCCATCCCAAAAACCCAAATGGCTGGTGATCCTCCAGGACAGGATTGGGGAACACTGGTCTAAGAGGTGTTGTCATACTTTTCTATCACTGCCAAATTAGAGAAATGGTAGCTTTGCGGCTCTTTGATGTTTAGTTTTATTTTTGGATGAAAGTTAAATATTTGATAATAAAATGAATATTGTTTTGTTGTTGTTTGTTTTAGATGAATGAGACCAACTTTTGATACAGCATGAGTGAAACATGGCTTATGTCAGGTTTTTTTTATCCCATTCCTCCAAGAGGGGTGCATCTTTTTGAATCTAAGTACTAGTAGGATACATAAGTTTGTAAAGAGTTTCTCATTCTGCCTTCAATTTCTGGGACAGTATAGACATCTTTTTAAGAACAAGTATGACTACGTGTAGCTAAGCTGATTGCAATGGTGCAGATATGTTGTTTATACTAAATTTTTGAGCACTGAGCATATTTTTTATTAGGGTTTAAATGTTAAACATAGACCTTCATTTTTTTCTAGTAGTAGTATCTAAATGGTTAAATGTTTCCAATATTCTATGAATCCCACGTTAGTCCCACTCCTTATTTATGTAATTTGTAAGATATGAAGACAATACACTTAGAATAGGATACTTCTGATAGCTTTGGCTGAGCCCACAAACTGAGATAAAATTGAATTGGACAGGTGCGAGGGGAGGAAGGGTCAGGATAAAGAAACTAATATTTAAGGGGATTGTGGGTTAAGAGGTGGGTGAGTTGTAGGATGATTATTTGTAATTGTTGCTAAGGTAGGGCAGTCATGGATTGGAGGAGTGGTGAGAGTTTGGATTGGCTGGCTGAGGGCGGTAGATCTGGGGAAGTGAGCGAGTGTATAAAAGTATTTGGGAGGTAGGGGTTTACTTTGAAAGAGCTGTCAGATAGTTTTGGGAAGGTGGTGTGAGTTTGCCCTCCCTTTTCCTCCCTATTGGTGATGTGGGTACATATATTGGTGTTGCAGTGGTAGTTTTGTGGTTATTTGAGAGAATGGGGATGATTTTGTTGCACGGCTTTAGTGGTATGTGCACAGGGGGGATGTGGGGTGATTGCAGCTTTGCGGAAAATGGGGGGGGTCCTTCCTAGTGACCAATAGTATGGGAAGGGGTGAAAGACATATGAAGAGGTCCTATACTGTATGCAACACCACTGGTCTTGGAAATATGGGATACTTGGAATCAACCTGATGATGTACTGTGATTTGATTACACAGAGCAGCTAGGTCAGGACCGACCAGCTGATGGGGGCACCTAGAAAGTGAAATGGATAATCTGGACATACAGATGAATAAACTGGACATACTGGCCTCACTTGTATATGATGGACACTACAGATATTTTAAACCTATATTTTCCCATAGCCAGGCCCAGCCTGTACCTTGCTGTCTGTGAACACATGTATCCTTTGAAATGCTAACCCAGCTGGCCTTTGTGCTGCAAAGTTCCTGTCTCCATTCCCTGCTGGGAGGATATTTCTCCAAGGTTCTGCTGAACTGTTATCAGTGGTGTACGACTTCATATGCCAGGTACCCTGGAAAGCTATAAAACATTTATAATGAGCAAGGATCCCTGCAGGACGATGTGGGTGTAGCGAGATGAGAGAATTTGGTACCAAAACATTCTCTGAACCGAGTTATGGGAATCAAGCAGCTGGGTTGTTGAAAGGTCACCTGGCCAACTTTCAGTATGCAAGGACACCATCCTGAAGATATACAGTGTTGTAAAACCACAAATTAGCATCTGCAAGGTGATAAGGATCTCAGAGCTGGAGGAAGTAAGTTCACCAAGAATTCTCTGTTTCTGCAAGGGGAGGAGTGAGAGAGGCATGGACTGGGGAGAATAGTTAGGTATATATTTTTTGTACCAATAGGGAGTCACATGACCAGAGTTCGGGGATGGGCTTTTTGGAACAAAGGAAGAATTTCTCTGTATAAAAAACACATGCATCACAGGTAGAGCCAGAGAGAAATTCACTTGGGTATGCCAGCAGGGACATGCTAGTCTCCTGCTAGGCATATGGGTGTACACTCCATTGCATATTCTGAACTGACAATATATTTTTCTGCTATGCCTTTGTTGCTGTATTTTTGTAAGTTTTTATACTAACAATAAACAAATATTGTCTGTTTTTAGAACATATAATGCTGTCTCGTAGTCATTCCAATGAGGTAAACAAAGCAGCCTTTACTTCAAAAGAAAAGGATAATGGAATTGCATTGCTATTTTGAATTTTTATTAAATAAAGCTGCAGCCCATGTTATTGCCATCAAGATTATGAGACTGTTTAGTGTTTTCTTGATATATAGATAATTTGTGTGAAAGGAAGGAAGTGGTCTGAATACCAGATGTTAAGTAAACCTAAGGTTGTAACAGATAAGGAATGGGATGGCTAGACTTAGTATTGTGAAAGTTTCCTAAAATGGGAGGTAGTAGGGTGATATAGATTACTGTTTTCGTAGGATTATCTACTTATTGTTTTAAAGGAAGTGTTTTCACTAAGCTGAACTTTTTACAACAGGCACTACCTTCCATTTTCCTTTCCCTCCCCATAATTTGAAAACTATTATATAAGAATCCAAACGCCACAACATCTTCTGAAAGTCAACCTATTTTCCAAAATTCTATGTTCCACAGGACCTTAGGGACCTACTCCCATGCCCCTAAGCACTCTTCTAAACCCCAGAATCCCTCAGGAAGAATGGAGAAGATATGCCAAGAGAGCAAACCTAACCATTGAGTTTTGAAGATGTCATCACTTATCTCTTCAGAAACTGATATTATTCCTATGATAGATTTTTAAACTCTAAAGCTACTAGCAAAAGCGACAATGTTGACTTTATAGGTGGCTGGGGCTCTGATCTTTGAGGAAAGGGAATGGGGAATTTTATACTTCCTTTAAGTGGCTTTGGTATTTCAAAATTTAAAACATAAGAACATATCCTTCTCCACTTTCTCTATGCATTTCATGATCCAGTAAGTCTCTATCATGTCCCCTCTAAGTCTCCGTTTTTCCAGGGAAAAGAGCCCCAGTTTTGCTAATCTTTCAGCATATGCAAGATTTTCCATACCTTTTATCAGTTGCGTCGCTCTCTGAACCCTCTCGAGTATCTCCATATCCTTCCTAAGGTACAGAGACCAATATTGGACGCAGTACTCCAGATGCAGGCGCACCATCACCCGATACAATGACAGGATTACTTTCGTTCTGGTTGTAATACATTTCTTGATACAGTCAAAGTAGTGGGTACTGGAGGATTATTGCCCTGTTTTACTAAGAGCGCTAACTGATTAGCACGAACTAACAGCTAACGTGTCCTTAGACTAACATGCACACATTAGCGTTTAGTGTACGCTAATTCAATTAGCGCACGCTAATCAGTTAGCACACCTTAGTAAACCAGGGAGTAAGTGACTTGCTAAGGTCAAAAACAGCAGCACTGTGATTTGATCTCACATCCTATGGGGGCAGAGGCAGTAGCTTAACCAGAGAGCCACAGCCCTTCTTCAAGTGAGCCACAGATGGTGCAGGAAATTGCACCAGAGAATGTAGCATATAGCAGATAGAAGGCTAAGGGGTTGACTGGACATAGTTTGTCCTCATTGCTGCTGCTAGGGGAGAGAAGATTGAACTTGGGAAGTATTTGAAATAGGGAGAGGTGCAGGACCAATGGAGAGAGATAGGAGAGGAAGATATACTAGATATGTGGTTGGATGATAAGTGGTTACTGATAACCTGTTGACATAATGACCCAATTTACTTTTTTTAATGTATATGTATTCGTTCTGTCCTATTACTTTTATGGAGTTATTTTCCTATTTAATAATGATTTTATTGTAAACTGGTAAGAACTGTTTTAAGCTTCAGAGGTATAACAAGTTTTAATAAACATGAACATATTTATATAGAAACATGAATTTGACTCTATATTAAAAAATTTTTTTCCATTTTATTTCCTAAGCCATTATAAGAGGCTAGATTCTTCTCCATCTAAATTGATAAAAATAACACATACCAACTTAAACACCTTCAAATATGTCTACTGTGTTTGATGATTAATGCAATTACAGAACAACCAAACACCAATTGTTGTATTTAAAATATGATTTTTTAGTTTTCTTTTATGAAAATGATATCATTTTCAGACATTTTAAGTCTTTATATGCCTTGTTAGGTGCTTCTTGTTGTTCTTCTCAGGCCTCAGAAGGATCATATAGCATTTGGAGATAAAAATGCAGCCAAGCAGTCCTGCACTGGAGGCCAAGATAGCAAATATCTCTACTGCTACCATGAACTTGCCTTTGGTACTCAGGTATGTTGGGATAAAAGTCACCCAGACACTGCAGAAAATCATCATACTGAAGGTGATGTGTTTGGTTTCATTGAAAGTATCAGGTAGATTTCTTGCAAGGAAAGCAACAACAAAGCTGATACCAGCAAGCAATCCCAAGTAACCCATAACACAATAAAATGCAATTGTTGACCCTTCATTACATTCAATTGCTATTGTTCCAATTTCTGATTCAGTGTTATGATATGGGAATGGGGGAGCAGTACACATCCAGACAACGCACAGGAGAGTTTGAAGAAGAGAACAGCTAAGGACTATAGAATTTGACAAACTGGAGCCCATCCAATTTCGGAGCTTACTTTTGGGCTTGGTGGCTTGGAAGGCAATAACAACAGTAATGGTTTTTGCAAGTACTGAGGAAAGGGAAATAGAGAATGTGATACCAAAAGTAACCTGTCGAAGAATGCAGGTCAACTTATTAGGACGACCAATGAATATTAAGGAACAGAGGAAGCAGAGCATAAGGGAGATGAGGAGAACATAGCTCAGGCTACGGTTGTTTGCTTTGACTATGGGAGTATGCCGGTATTTAATGAAAATCCCCAGAATGAAAGCACTGATGAAACAGAAGACCATACTGACAACAATTAAAGATATCCCTAAAGGCTCTTTGTAGGACAGAAAGGTGATCATTTTGGGGATGCAGGCATCTCTCTTCTGATTGGACCATTGGTCCTCTGGGCACTTTATACAGCTTTCCATATCTGGAAAAATGAAAAAAAGAATAATGCACCATTTTTTTCCAAAAGTGTATAATTTTTGAACGGTGACTTCTGGATCCTAAATAGGTCACCCAAATAAGGATGCAGATCCAAAGTCATGCATAATTAATTAATGAGCCGTCAAGAGTCAATCATTGGTGTTAATTGGCAATCAATTGTGTTTAAGCGTATATCTGCCATACCTTTTCTATAACATGAGTACCTAAATGTTATAGCACACAACTGAAAAGGGGGCATGGCCATGGGAGAAGCAAGGGTGGACCAAAGTGCATTCCTAGAAGTTAAATTCAGTGTTATAGACTAGGTTCATTTGTGTGCCCAACTGTCATTAGTTGCTCACCCAAAATTTATAGCAGGTTTCAGCAGGCTTAAATGCTGGCACTCATAATTAAGTCCAATAGAATTATCACTCTTCAAGTAATTTACAATAAGCTATTTTAAGTGTACATCAACTGCTGATGGAACTTATGCTCAGAGATATGAAGGCAATAACAGGGGAAAACCCCCAACACTACTGTATCATTGTTGAAAGATAAGTTTGCTATCTATTTTCAATCTATCAGTGCATAAAGTATACCTTATAGCCTGTGTGGCATTTCAAGTTAAATATTAAACAAACTTGATCATTAACTTCAAACTGTTTCGAACATTCGATGATTGGGTGGTGAGGCAGTAGTGTTAGGTTTTTCCCCTGTTATTGCCTTCATGTCTCTGAGCTTAAGTTCCATTAGCAGTTGATGTACACTTAAAATAGCTTATTGTAAATTACTTGAAGAGTAATTTTTCTATCAGACTTAATACAATTTCTTTAGTCACTCAATGCCTATAATATATTGAGTTAATTGCTCCCATCTATATTTATTTGGCACTCATAATTAAGCACTAGAACTATGCTATGCTAGTAAAGTGGAACTTCCTGATACCTAATTTTGGGCAAAAGTCAAAAAGGTGAAACAAACTCCATGGTATTTACAATGTCCAATGAGACACGGACACGAGGACATAGACTGAAGTTGAGAGGGGACAGATCCAGGACGAATATCAGGAAGTTCTGTTTCACACAGCGAGTAGTGGACACCTGGAATGATCTCCCAGAGGAAGTAATTGTAGAATCCATCGTTCAAGGATTTAAGGGTAAACTAGATGCACATCTCCTTAAGAGTCAGTATTCAACTGAATGGTCTGGATTCAATAATATTGATGATATTTGTGTGATATTGAAAAGGACGCCTCAGCCCCACCACTCCACCGCAAAAAAGATGCTCAAATCGCGGGAAGCATAGTGTGGTGCTTCATCATTGGCTGTCACTTCCCATTTCTTGTTAACTCAATATTTTTTGTTTGTTTTTCTATAGTTTTATTACTTATCTCATATCTCATAAATATGTTATAGTTATAATATGTTAGTTGCTGATAAACCAACTTAAAATGGTACTTATCTCAGCCAACCCTGGGGAGTCAGACCCGACATGTTTCGCACATGAATTGTGCTTTCTCAAGGGTCTCCCTAGAAAAATATATACAAAACGGAGTCATAAACGTGCAATTGTGTACAATCTCCATCCTATCCCAGATTATAACATTAAAACCTAAATTAATCGAAGAGAGCCTCACCTAGGTCGCCGCCGTCATCCGACTCCAAAACTTCAAAGAGCATAAGATGGCGCCGGCGTCCTCGGAACTAAATTTAAATACTTCCCTCTCCCTTCAAAGTTCACGCCCCCCGAGGACGCCGGCGCCATCTTATGCTCTTTGAAGTTTTGGAGTCGGATGATGGCGGCGACCTAGGTGAGGCTCTCTTCGATTAATTTAGGTTTTAATGTTATAATCTGGGATAGAATGGAGATTGTACGCAATTGCACGTTTATGACTCCGTTTTGTATATATTTTTCTAGGGAGACCCTTGAGAAAGCACAATTCATGTGCGAAACATGTCGGGTCTGACTCCCCAGGGTTGGCTGAGATAAGTACCATTTTAAGTTGGTTTATCAGCAACTAACATATTATAACTATAACATATTTATGAGATATGAGATAAGTAATAAAACTATAGAAAAACAAACAAAAAATATTGAGTTAACAAGAAATGGGAAGTGACAGCCAATGATGAAGCACCACACTATGCTTCCCGCGATTTGAGCATCTTTTTTGCGGTGGAGTGGTGGGGCTGAGGCGTCCTTTTCAATATCACGCAAATATCATCAATATTATTGAATCCAGACCATTCAGTTGAATACTGATTCTATTGACATTTATAGTGACTGGATTATTATTATATGTTAAGTGGCCAATTTATGAGTAGCATCTCCTTAAGAGTGGTATAGAGTGTTACGAGTAAGGGTAAATTAGATGCACATCTCCCTTGAGAAGCATACAGTGATATGGGGACTAAAACTATGCCAGGGTACACCTGGCTGGGCCTCCGCGTGTGCGGATCACTGGACTTGATGGACCCAGGGTCTGATCCGGAGATGGCAATGAACAGTGAAGTGCAATAATGTCCCAAGGAACCGGTCCAAAAATTACATTTTCACAATATTCGGACCATGGTGAAACAGAAAATTCAATGCTAGAACCATATTCATGGACCAGCATTGAATTTATGGTTTAGGTTTGGTCATCTTAGGGATACTCAGCTAAGCCAATATTCAAAGGCTGGTTGGCTAAGTTCTAGTGGCCTAAGATAGACCTGCTTTTTAGGTGGGTCTATCTGGCCACAGAAGATTGGCAAGCCTCTGAATATTGGCAATTAATATCTATATCACGTGACTTACCCCCTCTTTTACTAAAGTGTGCTAATCGATTAGCGAGCGCTAATCAAATTAGCATGCGCTAAACGCTAACATATCCATAAACTAACCCCCTGTTTTACTAATGTGCACTAAGCATTTTAGCATGTGTTTAGCGCACACTAAATCTACACACAAGCTAAATGCTAATGCATCCATAGACTAACATGCACGTGTTAGCGTTTAGCATGTGATTAGCGTGTGCTATATAACGCACGCTAAATTGCTTAGCGTACCTTAATAAAAGGAGCCCTAGCATGCATGCGTTAGCGGTTAGCGCACGCTAATTCGATTATGCTAATCAGTTAGCGCACCTTACCTCCTCTTTTACAAAGGTGCGCTATGCTTTTTAGCATGTGATAAATATTAACGCACGCTAAACACGCACTAAACGCTAATTATGCATGTTATTCTATGGACATGTTAGTGATTATGCTTTTTAGCATGTGATAAATATTAACGCACGCTTAACATGCGCTAAACGCTAATGCGTGAATGTTATCCTATGGACGTGTTAGTGGTTATGCTTTTTAGCATGTGATAAATATTAACGCACACTTAACACGCGTTAAATGCTTATGCGTGCATGTTATTCTATGGACATGTAAGTGATTATGCTTTTTAGCATGTGATAAATATTAACGCAAGCTTAACATGCGCTAAACGCTAATGCGTGAATGTTATCCTATGGACGTGTTAGTGGTTATGCTTTTTAGCATGTGATAAATATTAACGCACACTTAAACGCTTATGCGTGCATGTTATCCTATGGACGTATTAGTGGCTAGTGCACGTGTTGATTTAGTGCACACTAAACACATGCTAGAACGCTTGGTGAACCTTTGTAAAAGAGGGCCTTAGTGTGACTAGCTCTCTGCTGAATGGCATATTAAGTGAGAGCCACCAGTCTCCCACTGAATATCATCATATAGCTTGCTATGTGCTTTTTAGTCAGCCTGAGACATTGCCAGCAGGCTATATAATGTTGAATATTTTCTAATTTCTTTATTGTAATGTGACACAGATATAGTAGAACATGAGGTGTGATTCAACATGGCTGTTTCAACAAAACTGTCTATATCAGGATTCCAGTCCCTATGAATATGTATGCCATTTACAGTGTAGCACTATGGGGCTCATTTTCAAAGGAAAAAAACATCTAAAAATGGCATAAAGTGGCATTTGGATTAGAGAATGACACGGGGACAAATGTGTCACTGTCCCCAGGAACTCAATTTCCTTGTTCCATCCCTGTGAGTTTTGTTGCTGTCCCTGTCCCTGCGGCCAGTTCCTGTAAGCTCTGCCTTAACTGCACAAACCTCGAACACTTATGATTTTAAAGTGTTTGGGGCTTGTGCAGATGAGAATGGAGCTTGCAGGAATGAAGCAGAGACAGGAAAAGAACTCATGGGACGGAATGGGAAAATGAGTTCCCGCGGGAATGAGGAAAAATTTGTCCCCAGGCAGAGGGGCTGGAATCGCTATGGGTCAAATTGCCGGGAAACAAGAGTGCAGGCATAAAACTGGGGCTGTACTATCGCCCACCTGGTACGTCAGAAGGAGTCGGACACGACTTGGAAGCTGAACTGAGACAGGAATGCAGGACTGGAAGTGTAACAGTGATGGGGGACTTCAACTACCCGGGGATAGACTGGAGTACAGGTCACTCCAACTGCACTAGGGAAACAGGATTTGTAGAAGCCATGAGGGACTGCTTCATGGAGCAACTAGTCAGGGAACCGATGCGAGGGGTTGCTACTCTTGACCTCATCCTAAACGGATTAGGGGGGCCTGCAAGAGGGGTAGAAGTGGGAGGACCACTAGGCAACAGTGACCACAACGCGATCAGATTCACATTAGAAAGGGGGACACCCATAGTAAGGAGGACCGCAACAACTGCGCTCAACTTCAGGAAAGGAAACTCTGTTGCTATGAGGGAAATGGTGGGGAGGAAGCTCAGAAACATCTTTAGGATGGAGACTGTAGGAAGCGCCTGGACCCTATTCAGGGACACCCTGCAGGAAGCACAAAGAATGTACGTCCCCAGTTTCAGGAAAGGCTGCAAGAACAAGCGGTCAAAGGACCCGGTTTGGATGTCAACTGAAGTAAAGAGGGCAATAAATGACAAAAAAGTATCCTTCCAGAGATGGAAAAAGGACCCAACGGAAGAAAATCACCAGGCGCACAGGAAATGCCATAAGAAATGCCACCGAGAGGTTAGAAAAGCAAAAGGGGAATACGAAGAGGGGCTGGCCAGGGAGGCGAAAAACTTCAAGGTATTCTTCAGTTACGTAAAGGGGAAGCGACCAGCGAGAGAGGAGGCGGGGCCGTTGGACGATGGGGATAGAAAGGGAGTGATTAAAGAGGATAAAGAGGTAGCTGAGAGGTTGAACACATTCTTTTCGTCGGTTTTCACGAGAGAAGACACATCTAATATACCGGACTCAGAGGAGCTCATGAGTGGGGAAAAGGCTGAAAAATTGGAGCACATAGAGGTAAGTAAGGAGGATGTCCTCAAACAGATAGACAGGTTAAAATGCGGCAAATCACCGGGCCCAGATGGGATCCACCCAAGGGTTCTGAAGGAACTAAGACAAGAAATAGCGGGCACAATCCAGCATGTTTGCAATCTATCCTTGAAAACTGGAGAGGTACCAGAGGACTGGAAATTGACGAATGTCACGCCTATCTTCAAGAAGGGATCGAGGGGTGACCCCGGGAACTACAGGCCAGTGAGCCTGACTTCAATTATAGGGAAGATGGTGGAAGCTATGATCAAGGACGGCATTTGCGAGCACATCGAGAGAAATGGCCTACTGAGAACAAGCCAGCATGGATTCTGTAAGGGAAGGTCGTGCCTAACGAACCTTCTGTACTTCTTTGAGGGAATAAGCAGTCGGGTGGACAATGGGGAACCCATAGACATCATTTACCTCGATTTTCAAAAGGCTTTCGACAAGGTGCCACATGAAAGGCTGCTTAGGAAGCTGTGGAACCACGGGGTGGGAGGGGATGTGCACAGATGGATCAAGCACTGGTTGTCGGGTAGACTGCAGAGGGTCGGAGTAAAGGGCCAATATTCTGACTGGCGGGGAGTCACGAGCGGTGTGCCACAGGGATCGGTGCTGGGGCCGTTACTCTTCAATATATTTATCAATGACCTGGAAAAGGAGGCAAAGTGCGAGGTTATAAAATTTGCAGACGATACCAAACTGTGCGGCAGAGTTAGGTCCAGGGAGGAGTGTGAGGACCTGCAAAGGGACCTGGACAAGCTGGAAGACTGGGCAAACAAATGGCAAATGCGCTTTAACGTGGAAAAATGCAAGGTCATGCATATAGGGAAAAAGAACCCTTTGTTCAACTACAAATTGGGGGGGCATTCTTGGGAGACAGCAGACTTGAGAGAGACTTGGGTGTGCTGGTGGATGCATCACTGAAGCCATCTGCACAGTGCGCAGCAGCCTCAAAAAAAGCCAACAGGATGCTGGGCATCATAAAGAGGGGCATAACAACCAGGACGCGGGAAGTCATCATGCCATTGTATCGAGCGATGGTGCGTCCGCATCTGGAATACTGCGTTCAATATTGGTCACCGTACCTCAGGAAGGACATGGCGGTACTTGAGAGAGTCCAAAGGAGAGCAACGAAACTGGTAAGAGGGCTGGAACACTGCCCATACGCCGAGAGGTTGGATAGGCTGGGGCTCTTCTCTCTGGAAAAAAGGAGGCTCAGGGGAGATATGATAGAGACCTTCAAGATCATGAGGGGCATAGAGAGGGTGGATAGGGACAGATTCTTCAGACTGAGGGGGACAACAGGTACGAGGGGGCATTCGGAGAAACTGAAGGGAGATAGGTTCAAAACAAATGCAAGGAAGTTTTTCTTCACCCAAAGGGTAGTGGACACTTGGAATGCGCTACCGGAGGAAGTGATCAGGCAGAGTACGGTACAGGGATTCAAACAGGGATTGGACGGATTCCTGAGGGATAAAGGGATCGTGGGATACTGAGAGAGGTGCTGGGATGTAATACAAGTATAGAAAGCTAACCAGGTAATAAGTATAGAAACCCAACCAGGTTGTGAATGTGCAAGACCGGAGGGTTAGAACTTCGATGGGAAGATAGGACTTCAATGGGAAACCAAGGTGGCAAGGGGGCCCCTTCTGGTGATTCAGACAGGTCGTGACCTGTTTGGGCCGCTGCGGGAACGGACTGCTGGGCAGGATGGACCTATGGTCTGACCCGGTGGAGGCACTGCTTATGTTCTTATGTTCTTATGGATGTTTTGTTTGCTAAAAATGTCCAAATCACTTTTTTCAAAACCTATAATTTAGACCTTTTTTTTCTAGATTGTTTTTCTTCATCTAAATTCTAAGGAGGTATCTTGAAAGCAAATTTTGGTCAGGCTTAGGACTTGGATGTTTTGCAGTGAAAATCAAATATGTAACAATCTGTGCAGGGCACCATTTAGAAATTTGGGGCTAAACTTGTTCTAACAATAAAGGTCAAAAGGTACCCAAACGAACCAGATGACCATAAGAGGGATTAAGGCCTGATCCCCAGTAATCCCTTAGTGGTTACTGACCCTTTCCTATCACCCAAAGATCTGAAAGAAACAATACATACCAGCCTTATGACAGCTTCCTATTGCCACACAGACATCTCAGCAGAGCAAAGGGCCACTCTAGGGCAGGGATAGGGAACTCCGGTCCTCGAGAGCCGTATTCTAGTCGGGATTTCAGGATTTCCCCAATGAATATGCATGAGATCTATTTGCATGCACTGCTTTCAATGCATATTCATTGGGAAAATCCTGAAAACCCGACTGGAATACGGCTTTCGAGGACCAGAGATCTCTACCTCTGCTCTAGGGGATATTGATGGTAAACATCTTACCATAACCTACTTATATTATATGGTGAGTCCTCCAAAACCCACCCAAAACTTATGGGTCCTTTTACTAAGGTGCGGTAGCCAATTTAGCGTACGCTAACTAATTTAGCGCGATAATCAATTTAGCGTGCACTAAACGCTAACGCATCCATAGACTATAATGGGCGCGTTAGCATTTGGCATGCGCTAAATCAGTTAGCGCATGCTAAAATGCTTAGCGCACCTTTGTAAAAGAGGAGGTTACTGTACCTACCTGTAAATCACAAGAAAAGCCTTTCCCCCCCTCTTTTACAAATGAGCACTACGCATTTTTGCACGCGCCAAATGCTAATGCGTCTATTATAGTCTATGGACGTGTTAGCATTTAACGCGTTAAAAACCAGTTAACGTGCACTAAATCAGCTACCGCAGCTTAGTAAAAGGACCTATTTATGCGTTTATATAGGCAGCGCAGGTATTTATGTTTGGACTTACTTTGGAGAGCTGTGAACCAACTGTTTACATTGATTGATTTGTAATCTTTGATGTTTGTACAAGTCTAAACTGTCCTATTTTATATATGTTACTTTGTAAAGCCGTCTAGGAATTGGTGGCTGAAAAATCTTTTTTAAATAAATAAATATAAATGGGCTATGCTGATATGTGTACCTAGAACCTTTTTATGTGATAGTC